>NC_077228.1:21106963-21443938 GCF_027887165.1 Monodelphis domestica
TTCCTGAGGCTAGAATTTGAAATCTGGTCTTTCTGGCTCCAGTAATAGCCTGGTGCTCTATCCAATGAGCCACTTGACCAACCCAAATGTTCCTCTTCCTGACTACATACCTTCTCCAGACTACATGCCTTTATTACCTCTCCTTTCAAGCAAAGCTAGAATACCATTTCCTCCAAGAAATCTTCCCTCGTCCACATGTCATTTCTCAGGAAGGATCTTTCCTTCAGATATCACAACGTCCTGCTTCAACCTCTTGGATGGACTTCTATTGTTGACTGCATTTTTTGGTCTTCTGCCTGCTCCTGGTGACATCTCATCTATCTCTCCAAGAACCCAGAACATCACTGCATATAATATGCAAAAAGAAAGTGCTTGTAAGGGTGAGCTCAGAGGCACTTTAGAATTCAGCTGGATGTTTTCTATATAGAAATTGGATAAGAGATGAGGCTAGTCTAGGAGGGAGAGAGGGGCTCCATCCCGGGCTTAGCTAGGCCCCTGTGTAAAGAGTCAGACACAACTGAAACCACTCAGCAGTAACAACAAAATCTCCTTTGTCTACCCATTGAGAGTAGCAAGGGCTTGGTATTCTGAGCTTGAAGGATCATCGAGCTTCATCGTGTGTTAGTAGCTGTTAAATGATGACTAAATGTGGCCTAACCTTCAGAACTGAAAACTGCAAAGTAAATGGAACAGCCACCATGAGCTAGAGTGATGCCTGCCATGCCAGCAAACAGAACGTTCATTTCCAAAAGATGGACAAGCCTGTTGGCACTAGACACTTAGCTAGATCTCTTTGGGGTCTTCGTTTGGAAGAGTCTGGTACCTGGTGCTGAGAATATTCTGTAAGAGGCGAGAGAACTCGAAAGGCAGTATGACAGGCTATTCATTAAAGGGGGGGCTGAAATATTCAGCTCCCCTTCTGATGAAGGGTGTATTACTGGGGCAGCATTTCTTCTAACCTCTTTTAAAAAAACAACCTTCTTGTTTTGTACTAAAGGAGCATGGAAGAGCCTGCTCTTCTCATGGTAGCATTGGACCCAAGGACTTCAGCTAGGATGAGAAGTAAGCTTCACAGCTGGGTCCTCAATGGGTACGTAGCTGGCAGAGACTACAGGAAACTCTACCAAACAGTATGTGATGGAGTGTTGCCTGGCAGGAACCATTAAAAGGGAGCTCAGAGGATTGATAGTTTGGTCTCATTTTACAGATGAGGGAACTGAGGCTCAGGAAGAGGTAATGATCCAAAGTGGATTTGAACCCAAGACCTCTGACTTGAGAATCAAGGACTCTTATATTATTCCATCCAAGATAGGCTATCATAGAACTGTCCAGAAGAGCAGGATCCATAAGAGACTACATGTGCTTGTCTGGTGGAGTAGTATCCATCAAGGCGTTGTCCATCAGACTCTACTATGACCAGTGGGACAGGGTCAAATAAAGGCTAACACATCCAGCAACAGGATGTCATCACCTAAAGCTATCACAATATTCCCTGCTTCTGTGCCCTGGCCAACGGTGTCCCCTGCAAGTGCATCTCTCCATACAGATTTCCTACAGATTCGACTCTTCTTCCCCACGCTGTGTGTATTTATGGAAGATGTGCCCTGGTTTTGTGGGAAGCCATGTTTTATTGCTACATTTCTTTTTGCTATTTTCTTAGATGCCTTTACTTTGAAATAATTGGACCCTCAGACTCATTATGGAAGGTAAATGCATGAGAGGGAGTCTGTGAGTTACAGTTTGGAGAGGATAGAGACACAGAGCACCATGATACAGGAGCAAACATTTCTGAGGGAGACAACCTGTTCGTTGGAGTACGGGGAGAGGGAAGAGCCACAGGTGATATAATAGGGTGAATAAATTATTCCTGTTAGGAATAAGCCCCCTTCCTGTACTTCAGGACAGTATTTAGTCCCTTCTGATTTTTTTCCTTCTGCCCTATTGGTCTAAACCAATTCCTCCATGTTAGCGTTTGCTCCAGGGACAGATTTATTGAGTAGAGGAGTAATATGACTAGAGTAATGAGAGGTGGCATTGCCTCCTGGAGAGAGTGCTAGATTTGGAGCCAATAAAACCTGGAATCAAATCTCATCTCACCCCCTGAAATGTACAAGCTATATGGCCCCAAGCCAGTCACTTAACCTTTTTCTTGAGACTCAGTTTGTCCATCTGTAAACTGAGATTAAATCTGAAGATCTTGGTCACTCCTTTCAGGTATCAATTGATGATTTCCTATAAATTCTGTGTAAGAAAATGCTAATCCGAGGTTATTCAGGATAGATTGGATGAGTGAGAGATTGGTAGAGGTAGAATGCTCAGGACTTCTTAAATGATTGAACATGGCAGCTGAGGAAGAGAGGGAAGAGCCCTAGTGGGTTTCGGCCTTTTCCAGGGCCTTTCATGTCTCCTTTCTATGAATCATCTTGTCCATTTGAGTCAATTGTGAGGCCTAATGGATGAGTGTTTGCAGGTATTTTGAGAGGCGGGGATGAAAAACGCAGCTACCCTGCTGTTGCATTCACTGCATTCTGAGGCATTTGCAGTCCCCACCATCTGCATTATGCTGGCATAATACAGAGTTGGCAAAGACGGTGATGGATCAATGCACAAAGAACCTTTCTCAAATGATGAGACTTCCTAAGAAATATCCTCGATGCATCATAAAATTAACTCTGGGTGAGGGCAAGATTACAAATATATCTTGAAACCTGGAAGGTACATGCAAATGTACTTTTCCAGGCAATATTAGGTGGAGTTTCAAATGATTCGATTTTAGAACACTTATTGTGAGGGCTCCCGGGAAAATTAAAATGTCTCCATCTGCAGTCTCCTACATGAGGTGTGATTTTTCCATCAAGCAATCATCTCTGGATCTAACTCCACTAGGAAGACTTCTAATCCAGTCCAAAGCATATTTTGCTGGTCAGTAAGACACCGTGAACTTTGATAGGATAGGATCTTTCTTAACAACCAATCAAAGGAGAGGGATAAGGAAAGGCGAAGAAAGGAAAAGAGAGTGGCTTGTCTCCAACCACTTTGCTTCCCTGTCCATATCTAGATGGAGTTTGCCCAATTCCTCCCAGCGTTTTTATTTTTATTTTTTGAGTCACAATTGTCCACCCCAAACTCAAGACCCTATAAAATCCACTGAAAGGCAGAGCTATCTCCTGGAAAAAGAGCCTGACACAGAATCAGGAAGATGTGGTTTCCAGTCTTGTCTCTGACCCATTCTGGCTATGTGAGCTTGGCCAATCAATCAGTCTATGAGCATTTATTAAACTCCCTGTTATGTGTACAGCCTCTGTGCTAAGTGCTGGTGATGCAGGTACAAAGGATGAAACAATTCCTACTCTCAAAGAATTTACATTCTAATGGGAGAAACAAGTATGTATAAATATGTACATATTTATATCACATTCATATAATGTTAATAAATACAAAGAAGTAAGAAATGGTTAAATAAAAGGTAGTTGACAAAGCATTTAACTTCTTTCTGCCTCAGTTTCTCCTTCTGTTATAAGAGGGAGTTGAGTGCTATTGGCATGGGGACTCTGGGTTCACCTTGTACCCCCAAATTATAGAAGTGCTTCAGGTCAAACTGTAAGCAAGGAAATTCCTTCTATGATTCCTTGCATTCTCTTTAAGGCCAAGGAAAGGGTGGGCCTGAACTTCAAAGGCTAATGATAACAAAGATCCTTGAGAGCATTATTCCCCTTGGTTTCTCCCCTAGGTATCAGATGGACATACATACACACCTCCAGGCTATGCTTTGATGCCATCAGCTTATATCTAAGACAGCTACTTGTCCCCTAAACTATGAGGATCACCCCCTATGTCTTCAGAACATAAGACAGTACTCTGACCCCACTTAGGTGACCAATGTTCCCCTCAACTTCTGCCTGAGTTCATACTATAAGGGTTAAACATGAATTGACTAAATTTATGAGTTATAAAAGATTGTTGTGGTCGCCATTTATAAAAATTAAACTATGAGTCAAAAGGCTGGTTAGGAGCTTTATTTACAGCAAGGTAGAGATATTAAAGTGGGAAATATAGGAAGGAGGTCAAAAATACCACCTCACTAAAATACTCTAAGTCCTAATCCAAGTGCCCCAGACCTTGAATGCGAATCCAAATGTGAATCTCAACAGCCCACAAGAGTATCTCCAGTCAGGCTTTCCAACAACCAAAAACCAATGCCAAAGAGGCTGAGCTTCAAAGGGCAGTCTCTCATTCCAATGAGACAAGAGTCACACCCCAAGTAAGCATGCCTCTTCAGCCTGAATCTCCAATGCAGGAAGCCAAATATTCACCAGAATCTAAAGTCCAGATCAGAAAGCCAAAATCCAAAGAGCCAAAAGACACTGAAAACCACTGAGAACCTTCAGGGAAAACAAGGCCAAGACCCCCCAAGAATCCCACCAGAGCTCATCCTCCAGAGGCTAAGAGCCACCAAGAAAGAAGATTCCCCAATCTCTCTCTGGCTCCCACTTATGTACAATTTTCTCCACCCATCAGCTCTCCTCATCAGATCTCAGGAATCAATCACAGCCTTTCAATTTGCCTATCACTGCCGGGGAGGGTGCTTGTGGTCTGTTAGGGGGTGAACTCTCTTTGTTAATGGCTTACTAAGTGTTAAGTAGGGGTACTTGAAAGTCTTCAGTGATTAACTTAAAGGAAATAAAAATTATTTTTCACAACACCCTCCTCAAGTCAAGAGTCACATATCATCTGTTGTAAATAGAATATAAAAACCCCAGAATGGATCCCTTTAAGGAGGCAGCTTTCCATCTATGCTGTCCTCCCAGTCAAATTCAACATAAATTTCAAATTAATAAATGTATCTTTTATTGCTAAGCTTAGTTGTGGAGTCTTGCATTCTTGCCAGGGGTGCCCATCCCAAACCTGAGGGGCTCACCTGTAGCCCCCACAACACTGGGATCTCTAAGAATACTTATAAAAGTTTTAGAAATCTATGATTTTATCAGTGGCATATATTGGCCCATGATGGCCCTCAGCAATTCACAAAAGGTTTCCAGTCAAATCTCTGTATTGCAGAAAATGTGTTGATATCGATTATTAGATAGTTTCCTCCCTGGGGGTTCCCTATGGTCATGAAATCAGAGCCAAACAGAAAAGCAGAGTTTCCTGAACAAATTCTCTTAGTGTTAATGGGTCATGAGGCAGGCTATCTGGGCAAAAGAAGTTCAATAGAAAGGCTTGGGTATTTGGGGCAAGGTGAGAGCATGGGCAGGAATGGATGCCATGAGGTCTTCCATTTAGGGGCTGGAAGGAACCCCAGAGAAATCTAGTCTTACTCCATGGTCTTATGCAACTCAAGTGCCAACTTTTCCATGAGCCCCTGGACATTAGTACTGTCTCTCAATGATTGTGTCATTTTAAATTGACTGTATTTACTTCCTTGTGTGTTCCTTTGGTCAATTATTAGCTTAAATGTTCATTGTACTTAAATGAATGGAATAGAAAGGAAAGGAAGCTATTTAGGGTTTAATGACTTGTCCAAGACCACATAAATAGTGCATAGAATAGCAGGGATTTGAACCCAAACCCTTTGCCTCAAAATGAATTATACTTTTTATAAATATCTGGAGGCTCTTCAACTTACCTGATTGTGCCAACAGTAAGAAAATCAAGTCAACAAACATTTATTCAGCCCTAAATTTGTGATCCTATAAGGTGACCAGAAAGTATTTAGGTGGGTCTTTGAGCTGGTAAGAGAAGGTAAAAGTTCACCAAGTCATGGTCCAGGGCTACAAGAGTAAGACTTTAGGTTCCAGAAAGAGGAAGAAACCTAATCATCATCATCAAGGTACTGAGGCATCATGGAGAGAGAGCTGGATTTTGGATTGGAGAAGACCTGGATTCAAATGCTACCTTTGACAGATAATGGTTCCTTTAACCTCTAAGAGCCCCCAGGCAATTCTTTAACCTGGTTGGTTAGAGTTGAATTGTCATTCTATAGCCAGGGATGCGATCTCCACCCTTGGAGGTCCCTAACAAACTAAATTATACCTCTGGACCAAATAAACAACAACCACAACCACATTAACTCAATAGGACTTTATAATGTACCTGGTGTTCTCCAGAGTGCTGATTTTGTTTTTAAGCAGACCAGTCAACAATCAACAAGAAGAATTTAAGTGCTTACTATGTGTCTAGTCATTGTGTTATTCTGAACGCAAGATCCACAGCATCAATTCTGAATTCTCTAAAACTCTTTTCCTCCTCTCTCGACCCCAAAACTGGGCTGAATTTCTCAAAGTCCATCATCATGGAGGCAACAACCTTCCCACCATGATTCCCTGATCAGATAGGCTACACTCTGAAAGAAACTTTCTCTATCTCTCCTAGGCACTCCAACATCACCATGCTGTGCATGAAATTTCCTACATCGCAAAGGATATCACAGACCACCGAGCCTTTGGATATGTCTGTGGGAAAGAAGGAAACCACAGATTTGTGGCCATCAAAACAGCCCAGGCAGTGAGTATGCCAGTCTGCAAGTAAATATCTAGTCACAACAGTGCCTTTGCCTTTGCCTTTAGGATACACAGTTAGGAAAAATATTTTTATAGTTAAGGATCCTGAGTTTGAATCCTGACCCTGCCACTTCCTGTCCCATCTTCCCTGGACCTCAGTTTATACACCTCCTAAGATCACAGGATTAGTTGAGCCTCCCTACTATAGTCCACCCACCTCTAAATCTATTGATTGAGTCTCTCTTGGAATAGATATATTGATGTGGCTTGGTATGAAGTGAAGGTAGGTAGTGTAATACCAGATTTAGAAGTAAAGGGATTTCACAGTACATCCCATGCACCTTTCTTGTTTTACTGTTGAGGAAGTCAAAGTCCAGAAAGCTTAAGTGACTTCCTCAAGGATACACAGGAAATAAGTGGCTGTTTCTTGAGACTTCAAACTAAACTTTCTTTTGACCCTACTATGCTCCCTTCCATTGCTGTAGATGTGGAATGGACCTCTCAAATTATTTAATCCATTCCATTAATTTTGCAGAAGAAAGAGCTAGCGGTTAAAGAACCTAATGTACACAGGTAGCAAAACTGGGATCAGAACTCGGGTCCTTTGCCTCAAACCCAAAACTCTTTCTTCTACAACCTATGGCCCTCTCTGTTCCAGAGGGTTGGCCTCAAATGCAGCTAAGCAACCCCCCAAGAAGGAACCATTTTCCCTTCCAGTTTTTTCTCCATTTGCTTCTCCTAATTACCAATTATTTTTCTTTCCAATTAAACTGGATGTACTCATTGTACACAAACAAATTTACTTCCATTCACAGCCTTCCCCCAAAAAAGAGAGGCAAGAAAAAATAAATAATTCTTTTACAAAAAGCTTGTGCTCATTTCATTGTATTAAAAGATAGGAACAAATAAAAAGCAACACCTTTTATGTATATAATTATAATTATTATTAATTTGCAAATATAATTA
Source organism: Monodelphis domestica (assembly GCF_027887165.1). Classification (NCBI taxonomy): domain Eukaryota; kingdom Metazoa; phylum Chordata; class Mammalia; order Didelphimorphia; family Didelphidae; genus Monodelphis; species Monodelphis domestica. The sequence continues at coordinate 21,114,430 of NC_077228.1, forward strand.
GCTGGCAGAATGAACTTTCGCCCAGATGTAATTTGCTAAGCCAATATAAACAAGGTTGAATTAATTTAGGGTGAAGTGCTTTCAACTTAATAATAAAATGAGCTTCTGGAGGTGGGAGCCAGCAGGGAGAGAAATGGGTCGCTGCCCAAGGGGGGTTCTTCCCTCCTTAATGTGGGTTTCCTACTTTGTCTCTCTGCAGGCCGAACCCGTGATCCTGGACCTGCGTGATCTCTTTCAACTCATTTATGAATTGAAACAGAGAGAAGAGCTGGAGAAGAAGGCGCAGAAGGATAAACAGTGCGAACAGGCAGTATACCAGGTACATCCGTAGATGTGGCCTGGAGCCTGCAAAAATGAAAACTCTAAGGAAACAGATGTGAAGGTGTCAGTTAATGCTTCCAGGGCCCGAGGAGAGTGTTGGTGTAAAGAACTTGGGTGGAAGCAGGCTGTTAGAAGAGGGGTCTCCACTGCCTGCCTTTCCCTTTCCATTTGGTGATCCAACTTTGAGATGAAGGAAAGAGCCCATTGAAATCTTCAACCCCATTCATGCTATGAGTTAGAAGGACAGAAATTCAATTGTCACAGCCGTAGCGTGGAGGGAAGTAGGGGGTGATGGAGTGGAAGGGTGTGGGGAGTGGTGGGAAGGGGTCTAAGAGGTTGTTTGCCTTTCTCCACACCTTTCAGCTGGACCTCTTCAACAACACCTGTCCTCCCCAGGACTGGTTTCTTTGCAATCCTTTAATCTCTGACTATGGTCTCACATCTCTTCTGTTTTCATCCTTTGCTTTTTGCCCTCCCTTCTCTGACTCTGCGGTAGACAATTTTGGAGGAGGATGTAGAAGATCCCGTGTACCAGGTAATTTCGGAAGCTTTGTGGGTCATTCATGGTTAGGCTAGACAAGAGGGATGGCATTCCAGAATTCTCTCAGGGGTCCAGAGGGACCCCTGACTGAAAAGAAGAGAACTTCTTCAGAGAGCTCAAGAGTTTACCAGGCTTGGAAAGATGACCAAGAAAAACAAACACATCTAAGGAAACCTTAAGAGCAAGTGTGAGAGATTTCCCTTTTCCTCTCTACTCTCCACCGCCATATTGCTTTTAAAATCTGTCCTTGGAGCTGGATATATGGAAGGGTGGTGTGAGGAGTATGCCTTGTTCATTAGAAGAGTAATTTGCATGATTCTCTAAGGCAAAGGTTGGCCAGTTAGCTCACACTGGGGCAGCCCTGGTAGGATTATTCATCTGGGGAAAGAACGGTCTGATTTCCCAACAGATGATTGCACTGGTCATGGACTCTTTGGCCTTCCTGTTACAGGGCCCCACACAACAATGGGAAGGGTAGCTCATAGGAGCAGAGAAAAATGATGAAAATATTGGGGTGGACAGGTTCTTCTCTCCTAGATCTAAATTTGAAATTGATTGTACTCTCTACAGAACACATGTATTTATTTATTTTATAATTGCATTAGAATTTGAAAGGTGCAAGGGTTTAACAGTGTATATGACTGAGAACCTCCCCCCCATCCAATGTATAATTCATGATTAACACAATTGGAATATTAGAGTTTAAAGGACAATCATTTATTTTTTTAATCTGTATGATAAATTGAGTATCTAAAATTAATTCACAGTTGCTGCATTGGTTGTTATAAAGGTTTCATTTTTTCCCTTTAAAAATCCCTCTTTCCAAAATACAAATAATAGTTTTACAAAGTATCTGTGTTGGATTTTTACCTATGAATCTGTTTATTTGTTTGCTTTTTTTCTCAAAGAGATGGCTTTTTGACCATGCAGGCTATTTTCTGGGGTTCCCTATTGCCAGTTAATGCTGCATTTCCAATAAGAAAGTGAAATTCGGGGACTAAAGTCACTAGAGATTTTTTCAGGCTTCCTATTTACTCTAGAAGCTTAGACCAGAAATAGCAACAAAGATGGAGGGAGGTTGGCACACTTTCCTTGTCCCTGGATTCAATAAGAATGTAATTGTGCCACCAAAGTGGGTAAACTTTCCTGGTGGTGAGGCAATATCCCGGCTCAGTATAATGTCCCCAGGAATAAACACCCCAGTGAGGAGGCCAGATTGAATTTCAGGTGAGAAGGCAGCAGGGGATGGATTCTCCTCATCCGTCCTAGGACTACCTGGTCTTTGAAACCACTTTTGTTTAAAAAAACAATCTGATAGCTGTTGGCCATTCAGCGATTGTGCTTCTCCCTGGACCACCTGGTCTCTGTTAAGCCTTTGCTCTGTATCTGTGTCTTCAGTACTTGCCTGATTGATCTCCTGTTCCAAATGGTCTTTTTCTCCCTTTCTTTTCCATCTCTGACCTTTCTTCTTTGGACAACATTCCAATAGTACATTGTGTTTGAGGCTGGACATGACCCAATCCGTGAGCCTGAAACAGAAGAGAACATTTACCAGGTATCGTCTTACTTACATTGTTGCAGAGCCCAGACTTCGAGCACTTGGAGTCCTGTGGGGAAGGGGTATCTCTCCCTTTATAGGGCAAAGGCATCTAGAGAGATGTCCCTTTAGCATTCCTGATGCCTGGTTTAATCACAAAAGAATGAGTTGTTAATGGTTTATCTGACATACCCCCTGGAGTCTTTCTTGGTCAGAACACAGGATGATGGGTACGCTAGACTGCAGTCTGCCACTCACTCACTGGGTTTAGGCTGCTTACCCTCTGCTGCCAAATAGGGATTTTAGAACAGACAATGACTAAGATTCTTTGAATGCTATCTTGTAAGGTCTCTGACAGATCTATTATTGGACATTCTATGTCTGTGTTCCAAGGTTCCATTCCAGTGTTGAGATTCCATGTTCCAAAGTTGCTCCCAATTCCACCAACCTTTATTCTATGTTCTAACATTCTGTATTCTAAGCTCTCTTTTAGCTCTAACTTTCTGTGGTCAAAGAAGTAGCTTTGTGACCCTGGGCAAGCCACTTATTATTTCCCTGCCTCTCTGTCCTTATCTGTCAAATGGGAATAATTTTATGCCACCTCTTAGGAATGATGTGGAAATCAGATGAGATAACACATTTGAAGCATTCTATGAACTTTAAATCACTGTCTAAATGTTTGCTGGCTATCATCATTCATGATCATCACTATTATTATCTTCAAGGCCCATTCCAGCATCAAAATTCTGTATTTAACAATCTAACATTTATGACCTAAGATCTTGTTTCGCTACCCACATAGTTAAGCCAGCCATTCTCCCTGCTGCTATCCAGGTTGTACAAGGGTAGCTCCTTGGGGTCGGTAGAGAATGCCACCTAAAGTCGGGAGGACCTCATTTCCAATCACAGTCCTGTCATGTATGACCAAATGATTTCACGGGTCTAGTTTTCACTTTCGTTACTTCTAAAACGCAGACGTTGGACCAGGAAGCCCCTGAGGTTCCCTCTAGCACATCTGAGACCCTGTGATGTAAGAAACTTAAGTTTTATGAAAACAACTATCCAGCTTGAGGGGTGGCAGCACTGACTGTGCTCATGATTCCTTCCCCGATACCAAGAATGCCCACCATTGTTCCTTTGCAAAATCCAGTGAGTCGGGTTCAAATTCAGTTTCTAGACCCCACAATTGATGTACAACTTTTCAGGCTATGTGTTTTCTGTAATGCAAAGCCCACTGGAAATTCCGTTGTTTTAACAAGAGCTACCAAAGGACAGTGTGCACTTTTAAAGGAGCTTCCATTGGTTTGGGATTTAACCAAAAGGTTTTCACCTTCTTCTGAAGCCAAGCAGCTGAGAGAAATGAATATGAATATAGGATATTTTCAGTAACTAACAAATCATTTGCTTCCTCCATCTTATTAGTAAGAGACACAGAGCCGAGGACGCAGATGTGCGATTCTAATCTTAGTTCAGTCCTGAACAGTCTGGCAACAGGCAGGTCCCTGCTGGGAAAAATTGTTAACATGGCTTAGCTTGAGTCTGCCTTCAGAGAAGCAGCTTAATATCCTCAATAGACAGGGGAGCATCAGAACCAGGAATACCTGGGTTCAGGACTCTGTCTCTGATACATATTGGCTGAATGACCCTGGGCAAGTCAATGGAACTCTCAGTGCTCCAGGGTAGAAGGCAGTTCCCAAGTATGAAAATATAATTAGGAAATACTTAATGAAAAACAAAATAAAAACAGATAAAACAAACCAATCAATGAAAAGAGATAAAATGGAGAGATTTTTAATTAATTTTTAAATAATTGAATGAATACAATTTTTAAAATGAAGTCAATATGCAGCCTGCAGAGATCCTAAAGTGTGGGTTAGTGACTCACATTTCTATTTGAGTTTGGTCTCACTACTCTAAGACTGAATTGCAGACAAGAGACCTATTTGCCTTGGTAGGGGAATTTTATTCTCCTAGGGATTTCCTGTCCCAATCACATCACAAGTCTAGTTCCTAATCCTGTTCTAGCTTCAGTCTAACTGTCTCAATCTGTTCTTCTATTCAAGACATAGTGCAAGGATAATGAGAGGTTATAACATCCAATTTATATTGGTTATAACATCCAATCCCTTAGAACATAGAAAGAAGAAAACGTAGAAAAAAAGAGAGCTTTGAACAGAGAATTTTAAAACCAAGACCTAAAACGTTGCAATTAGAAGAGACCTTAGAGATCATATGATATAGTCTACTCATTAGTGTGGTGAGTTCAGATTTGTCCTCAGCCCAACACTAGCTAGGTCACTCTGGAAAGTCACAGCACTTGCCTCAGTTTCCTCATCTGTAAAATGAGTCAGAGAAGGCAATGGCAAAGCACTCTAGCATCTTTGCCAAGAAATCCCAAATGGGATCACTGAGTCAAGCACTTCTGAAATGACTGGACAACAGTTGAGTCCTACAGAGTTTCTGTGACTCACTTAAGAACAACAAAGTAGAAGAAATAAAGCTTGAATTCGGGTCTTCAGAATAATTCTCCATTTGAGGGGAGGGAATTTTTTTAATGGCCAATTGAGAGAATACGTAGTCAAATTCTTTTGTAAAAGTCTGATTTTTGTTTCAAAAGCTACCATTATCCTGGGTGCTGCCTGCTATATTCCCCTTAAAATGTGGTCCCAAATATATACTGGTAATAAGCAAATTCCATCAGCTAGAGATTGAAAGTAAACAGAAGTGAAAATCTGATGCGGGTGTTTTCTTGGGGGCTTTTAATTCAAATGATTCCTCCCAAGCAGTCTCTTCCCCCAAGGAATTTACATTCTCCTTCAAGGATCAGGGATTTCATGGCTGTGAGTTCTCCCTCCACTGACAAATGTCAAAATTCCCTTTTGCCTTAAGAAATAATATTTTGGGGTGGGTATGGCTGAAAAATCCATTATACTGTGGTCAGAGTAACAAGGAGCCTACCTGATCTTAGCTGGGTTGGCCCATTGCTGGGATGAGGCATCAGGAAAGGATAGCAGTGGATGGCATATGCATCCCTAGACCTGTGATTTCACAAGTATGAGAGTTCCCTTTGTCAGTACCAATCATTGGTAGCTTATGGTCCTTGAGAACTGCCTGAACCTCAGAGAAGTCACCATAATCACATAGGTAGGTGGAAAGGAAGGAAGGAAGGAAGGAAGGAAGGAAGGAAGGAAGGAAGGAAGGAAGGAAGGAAGGAAGGAAGGAAGGAAGAAAGGAAGGAAGGAAGGAAGGAAGGAAGGAAGGAAGGAAGGAAGGAAGGAGGGAGGAAGGAAGATAGATAGAAAGATGGCCAAATGGATAATAAGAAGATGGAGTTAATGAGCTGTAGTTCCAAGTTAATTCTATCTGAAGACAGAAACCTTGGGACTCAATCTACACTTGTCCTATCTTCCACCAGTGAGACTGGCCAAATCACTGCATTGCTCAAGAACCTCCATTTTCTCACCTATAAAAATGAGGAATTTGAACCACAAGACACCTAGGGTTCCTTTTAATTTTAAAGATTATTGGCTATAGAATTTTATTGATTTTAAAGTCCAAAAGAAAATGGTATTAGATTATCCATTTTGGGGAATCAACTGACTGTTCTTTGCTTGCTCCATCTTTATCAATAATGAATGAGCCTTTTATGGTGAAGCATATTAATAGTCAAGTGTAAAAAAATGGTTATTTCAGGAACATTGAAAAGAATACCAATCATATTCCCAGGACTAAGGGGGAAGAGAGGGGGGAGGAATGGAGGAAGGGGAAGGGGGAGGGGGAGAGGGAGAGAGAGAGTAGCAGAAGAAAATTCATAGCTTGGGGATATATTTCCACTATCTTCATTAGAGTCATTTAGGAATTCTTAGGTTCATAAAGTTAGAATTGGAAGTAACCTTAGAGGTCCTCAGATGTAACCCTTTATTTTATAGATGAGTAAACTGAGGCCCACAGAGAGAAAGTAACATACCAAGATCATGCATTTATTGATTTAGAGCTAGAAGAGATTTTGGAGATCAGCTGGTCTAACCCTCTTGTTTTACACATGAAGAAACACACCTGCACAACCTAAGTGTCTTTCCCAAGGTCACACAGCTAGTAATTGTAAGAGGAAGAGGTAGTATTTGCCTGATTCTAAAAATCACATTCTTTCTATTGCACTATACTGCTTATGCTCTCCCTTTAAAAGAACCCCTGGTTAACAAACAAAATCTCCACCATCAAACAGAATGTGGAATTTGCTATGAACTATATTGATAGAATTCCTTTCTTTCCAAGTTGGATTAATTCGACAAGCATTGATTAAAGGCCTGCTGTGTACCAGACATTGTTCAAGGGCTGGGAATCCAGAGACATAAATATACCTGCCTTCAGAGCCCTTAGGTTCTCTTAGAGTTAGGACCTATACAGGTAGTTAAATACAGAGAACATACCAACCCATTTTAAGAAAAGAGCCACAAATTGAGTGGATCAGGAACACTGTACATCTCTGGTGGAAAAGTGAGAAAGGTGGGTACATGTTGACACATCATCAGTCCTATAGAGGGCTTAATAAATGAGAAACTGATTTAGCACCTACAGTTTGCCCCCAAAGAGTGTTAACTTAGTGAGGACATGGAGAAAAGCAAAAAAAGAATCCTTGTCCTCAAGGAGCTGATAGTCTAATGAAGTTTAGCCCATAGTATAAAAAAAGGAAACAACCAAGAGCTGCTTTGCTGATTCCCTCCCAAACTACATTGTATTTAACTATACCGTATATATGTGTATTTATTGAGATGATATTTATTCTGTTTATATCTTCATATTTCTCCCCCCAATAACAGGTAAGCACTTTGAGGACAAGGATCGTGCTATTCTTTGTATTTGTATCCCCATTAGCAGGCACAGTGTCTGGCACATAGGAGGTGTGTTAATTAATCTGTAATTGTTAACTAATGAGAAAGAATAATATGAATTAGTTAGTGAGACCCGGAAGATCAAGGAACAACATTTAAGCAATCTTTATTTCATAGAATCAAAGAATTTCAGGAACCTGAGAAATTACTCTGACCTAGCACTTAAAGACCTTCAATGATGGGAGCTTACTTCTTCATGCATGAATTCTTCCAGCATGGGACAGCTCCGAGAATCAGGACGTTTCCTAATACGGGGCTAGACATTGCCTAATTTTTATTTCACACATTTTTAGGGGTAGAAATAAGATGCACAAGTTATATTTCCATTAAGGGCAATCCAGATGGCCAGGTATTATCTAGTCCAACTCTCCCTTCCAGGTGCATAGTGTCCTTCCTTTTCCTTCATTATGGTACAGTGGAAAGGGTAATTTCTCTGCAATCAGAGGACCTAAATTCATCTATTTGTATTCTCATTTTACCAGTTGAGAAAATTGAGGCAAAAAAATATTGAGTGATTTTCCCAGAGTCAAACATTTCATAACTATCTGAGGCCAAATTTGAACTCGTCTTCTTGACTCCAAGTTCAACATTCAATCCACTATACCACTTAGCAGTCTTTGAGGGCTTAGCATAGTGTTTGGCACATAGTAGGTGCTTGATAAATATTTACTGAGTGGCTGGTCAGTTGTGGTATGTCTCACACCTAAGGTCTTATGGGTAAAACCAGTGGTCTCTGACAGCAAGACATGTGTTGTGGTTGAGCATGGAGCCTTCATTTAGTTCTTTAGAAATAATAATACTTATTATTTTATAGTTCCCATTTACATAAGACTTTATGGTTTACAAAGTGCTTTTTTCAAAGTGTCTTAATATGATTTCCTTTGGTTATTTATCAGGTTCCGAGGGAGTTTATGATGTGCCAAAAAGTCAGCCTGTGAGTGTAAGTATCCAGTGGCCTCTTGCCCTTTCCACGCACACCATGTTTCTAAAGCACTTTGAATGACAAGATCTTTGATCGGTTTGCATTCTACAGAGTGGGGTTTGACAGGCCCGTGAAGCTTGGTACGGAGGTAGCAAAGGGCAAGACTTTCCTAGGAAGCAGAAATTGGTCCTCAGTGTAGAAGGAAAAGGCCCACGGGTTTTGGAAACTTCTTTTAGAGATACACACCAAAATTCTGAAAGCCAGCCATTTTAACTCCGCCTAAAATGGACCAGGATTCAAATGGAAATGGTTTAATGTACATATTCACATTGTTGGCTATGCCGGAAGTTTAGTGACATATTCCCTCATTCATGCTGACACTTTAATAAACCTTGATTGGATTGAGGGGGGCATGGAACAGCTCTATCCATCCATCAACATAAATTGAGGTTTCTCTTAACCATTTATTGGTTGGAGTAATGCAGAAAAAATAAATATAAAGAATTCCACCTAAAATAGGATCACCTAGTGACCAACCCTCTGGCAATGGGCTTCTCAGAACTTCTCTATTGGCGTTCACAATAGTGAAATGGTCTTCAGTTGCCTTGTTCAGACTCATGAGCTCTCCAGATTGGTAGGACCTGGCACTGAAGTCAAAGAACTTCAGTTCTGACCCCATTTCTCACACTTACTCTATATGTAGCTTCAACAAGTCATTTCACATTACTGGGCCTCAGTTTCCTAATCTGAAAAAGATGGGGTTGATCTAAATGGCCTTGAAGGTCATTTCCACCCCCTACTATGACCTATTAGAGTATTGGTTCCTCAGGCAATTTTCAAGAATACAAGTCTATATCACTATGTTGATGAGAGGACTTTTTTAGAGGTGTCCTGTAGCCTAAAGTGATCACTGCCTTTATATATATATATATATATATATATATATATATATACATATATATATATATGTATATATAACAATATATAATCATATATATATATTCCTTTTTATTCCTAACCTTTAAAGAAGGAGGAAGGAGTCTGTTATAAAATGTTTACATCAATTTGGGCTTAGATGATCCTAATGATCCTAATCTTGTTCAATATGAGTGTCTAGGATTCTAAGGCAAATGAACCTCCAGGGTTTTAAAATATTCTATGTGTGTCTGTGTGTGTGTATGTGGTAACATCCATGTGTGTGTTTGTGTATGGGTATCTCTCTGCATAGGAACTTTTTTTTCCTTATTCCCAACCTGAAGAATCATTTAAACTTGTCAATAGTAAGAAGTGGTTTATTTTCTGACATCAACTTATAGAAAATCCAAATGCATGGCCCAGAATATCAGCATAGCTAGCCTGTGTTGAATAACATTTAGAGAGATCATAGCATAATAGGGAGTATTCCAGCCGTGGAATCCAGGGAGATTTGTGTTCAAGTCTTGCCATGGGCAAATGCAACCTTTGTGAACCTGGTAAAGTAACCATGATAAAATCTCTTTAAAAGAGCTGCCCATCTGCATATCTAGAAAAACTGCAAATCTGTGTCCCTAGGGAGTTTTAATAAGAGGAGGTCCAGAGACCAAATTAAATCACTCCTCCATATAGAAAAATAAAATTAACATTGATCCAAAAATCATGCCCCACACTGTATGAATGGGTTTGCTAACAAACATACGTGAAGGCACTGACTTCAATCTCTGATGAGCCCAAGACCAAGGGTAGCCCTCCATATTTGTAGCTAACCTATGAATGGTAAAAGAACTGTGACATGGAAAACTTCCCTGAGTGGTATATTCAGGAAAATATGCTTTATGTCCAGTGTGCTACTTCATTCCCCAGTCTACAGAAATCATCTTAAGTCATCCCCAAAGACATGATCCCACCTAGTTCTAGGACTGCTTTAGACAGGTAAGCTTCTAGCTTCTTCTACCAGTCATTTATAATGAAGATCACCCACTCAGATGTACCTGTATCATGAATGATGCATACCAGTTTTCTTTCTTTTTCTTCTTTTCTTCCTTCCTTCTTTCCTTCCTTCCTTCCTTCCTTCCTTCTTTCTTTCTTTCTTTCTTTCTTTCTTTCTTTCTTTCTTTCTTTCTTTCTTTCTTTCTTTCTTTCTTTCTTTCTTTCTTTCTTTCTTTCTTTCTTTCTTTCTTTCTTTCTTTCTTTCTTTCTTTCTTTCTTTCTTTCTTTCTTTCTTTCTTTCTTTCTTTCTTTCTTTCTTTCTTTCTTTCTTTCTTTCTTTCTTTCTTTCTTTCTTTCTTTCTTTCTTTCTTTCTTTCTTTCTTTCTTTCTTTCCTTCTTTCTTTCTTTCTTTCTCTTTCTCCCTCCCTTCCTTCCTTCCATCCTTCCTTCCAACCTTCTTTTTTCTTTTTATACAGCAGCTAGAATTAGAAGACCCAAGTTCGACTGACTGCAGCACTTGTTAGCTGTGTTACCCTGAGAAAAATTTCTTGAACTCTCACTGCCTTACACATAGAAGGACTTAATAAATGCAAATTGAATGGAATTGCCTCAGCTTCTTCATCTATAAAATAGAATTAATAATACTTATCTATAGCTGAAGCTGCATACTAAACAATGTAATTGAAATGGTCTGGGCTTAAAGAGTAGTTGGTAATGGCTCAATGTCAGTTTGGAAGAAGTTCTATAGGGCAGCACCCCTAGAGATCTGTGCTTGACTCTGTGCTACTTATCATTTCTACCACTAATTTGGCTAAAGGCATAGAAAGCATCCCTAATTAATTTGTATTGGAGACCATATTGGATAGGATAGGCATCATTATGGATGATTGAATAAGGATCCAAAAAATCTTTTTGGAAGAAAGGAAAGAAAATAACAGGAAAGACAATAAGGAGAAATGTAAGGTCTTGCACCTAAAAAAAGGAAGGGACATAATAATTAATGAATAAGTTCTCTATGGCTAGTGTAGAATTTATCCTAAAAAGGGCTTTTATAGGCCTCTCAGCTTTTTATGAAGCAACTGTAACATGGCAGCCACAAGGCTCTGTCCTTCTGGGATTGCATTAAGAGATGCTCAAATTCACACAGTCAGCAATAGGATCATTTCAGTTCAGGACACCACAGTTTAAGAAGGACAACCAGATACTAGAGAATGCCTGGAGGAAGCAACCAAGGTGTTAAAGGGCCTTGAGTCTATGACATCTGAGAATCACTTAAGGGAACTTGGAATAGTGGACTTGGAGAAGAGGAGACTCAAGGGAGATAGGAAAACTGCCTTCAAGTATTCAAATAGCTGTCAGTCAAAAGCTGGTTCATGTAAAAATTAAAATTAAATATCAAATATTAAATGTTATTTTTAGGAGATTTATTAATGATCATTAGAAATCAAGGTATAAAGATGAAACAAAATAAAGACCACATGCTCATAACTGATTAGCTCATATCAAAATCCCCACTCACCACTGTCATCATGCTGACAGGAAGCCAAAGAGGCCAGCAGGACTGCCCACTCAATATTTATCCCCTGTCTACAAAAAGTACATAATGACAAGAAGTCAGTGGGCTCCTCGGAAATGTAGATCTTTTTTAGGGTAGCAGATTTTCAAGTATACAATCTCCCCTGATGATCATTGGGAGACTACCCCCCCCCCAATTGATCATTTACTGTAATCAAATTTTAAATTACAGTAATTTGGGGATAAAAGGGTAAAGAAAAAACCCATGAATGCTAGGCTCATTGACAAAAAGCCTGTTAGGGGGCAGTCCCCTTCGGCATAAAAGTATACATGCAAAACAAATGCATTCAACCCCACACAGTTCAAATCACCACATCCCAAAGTTCACTCTGGATTTTCTGGTGCAGTGTATGGTCTGTGGAGGCATCTTTATGGTGCCATTTCCAAAGAGTTCACTTTCTCGATTTGGAAAGGTAGCATGTTTCTTAACCTAAAATTACTCTCAAAAGAATTTAAACTTTGCATTTTAGAATAATTATACATTCCTCTCTTAAGAGGGTGTTGAAAACACAGGGATCATTTAGTGATACATGGCTGAGCTATGAGGTATATGAATCAATTGGCATGGGAAATAAAAAATTTAAAAAAATAATCCAAATAAAATAAAATAAAAATCCAAATAAAAGTGAAAGTCTTATCTTATTAAAATCTTATGTGTAAAAATTCTAAGTAAAGGAAAATAAATCTATAACAGGTCCTTGAATCAGGGCTCAATTAAAGTGACATCTGTCCCACAAGTCTGTATGACAAAATGCAATAACATTTCACTTACCCATTTGCAGCCAAGACTACAGGAAATTACCATATTATAAGAGAGAAAAAAGGACTAGATTTTTGTGTGATAGGGAAGTGTCATACCCTGGTCTGATTTTATCTTCACTCTCGGGGATAGGGGGAGCCAAAATGATAGCCAAACTTTGGTACTTGTCTGTGAGGATTTCACAAAGAGTGTGGTACAAAGTGTCCTACAACTTAACATATGTCAAGAGCCGCAACCTCGAGTCTCACACTAGGGAGAACATGGGTTTAAGGAATATTAAACTGGATAAATCTTAGAGGCTGGGCAGGCCCACATGGCAAAGGTTGTAGAGAGAAAAAATTTTCCCCTGAATCTCAGGCAAAATAAGTAAAAGGATAAGTGCACTCATAAATGGTAGAAGCTGTTTGAAATAGGCAAGGTACTGGTCTTTCATAGAGTGTACCATGCTTGTAATTTACTTCCTGTTTAGAAGAGTAACTTCCTTCTTCCCTCCCTGAACTAAAACACTAGGGAGCAGTCTGTCCCCCCCCAGCCTCAGGAGAGGGAGTTAGGAGGCCAACAGTTGCCTAAGGAAAATGCACCCCAGTTTTTACCAGTTGCCCAGAGAACTCCTCCAAGAACTTCTGGCTTCTTGGAGGCAGCAATCAGCAATCCAGCAGGATGAACAACAGTGACCGGGTTTGGGGTCGGTGTTGGATCGCAGACTAATTCAGGAGCAGGAGTAGGAGCAGGCAGTATCTGCAGCAGCAACACCAGAGGCAGCAGTGAGAAACTGAGGAATGTGGGCTTAAGCAGATGGGTGAGAGAAGTGGCTCATCTCCTCTTCATCAAGAGTCCCCTGGCTAAAAAAAGCCTGTCTAGCATAGAGTATAACTGCTCAAAAAGTAGGAAAAGAAAAGGGCAGCAGCTCCAAAGACAGTTCAGAGTTCTCTTGGAGTTTGTGAGGGTGGATATGGTGGGAGAAAAGCCTTGGAAGAAGAAATGTGGCTTAAAAATTTTTTATCTAGGCTATCTTAAAACATTGAGAGGTTCTTCTCTGACTAGTGGTTGCCATCAATATAAAAATTAAAATTAAATCAAATAATAAATGTTATATTTTAGGAGATTTATTCATGATCATTAGAAATCAAGGAATAAAGAGGATACAAAAATAAAAGACTACATGCCCATGGCTGATTAGCCATTTCAAAAATCTCACTCACCACCATCACCATGCTGACAGGAAGCCCCAGAGGCCAGGACTTCCCACTCAATATTTATTCCCTGTCTACAGGAAGTACGTAATAACTGGAAATCAGTGGGCTCCCAGGAAATGAAGTTCTTTTTTAGGGTAACAGATTTTCTATTATACAGTCAGGATTATTGGGTATGGACTTAGAGGATAGGACCAGAATGAATAGAAGTTGTTATAGAGGGAAATTTGAGCTAGATATCAAGAAAACGTTCCTAACAATTAGAGTTGTCTCAAAATGGATTGGTTTGCTGGGGCACCTCAGTGGTTCAGTGAATAGACTACCAGGCCTAGAAACAGGAGGTCCTGGGTTCAAATTTGGCCTCAAACACTTCCTAGCTGAGTGACCCAGTACAAGTCACTTAACCCTCCATTGCCTAGTCCTTACTTCTCTTCTGCAATAGTATTGGTTCTAAGACAGAAGGTAAGGGCTTAAAAAATGGAATGGTTTGTCTCAGGAGGCAGTGGGCTCCCTGTCCCTGGAGGTCTACAAGAGCACATTGGATGGACCGTTGTTACATAGATTCTAGTGTGGATCCTGTTGAGTGTAGTGGTTGGAAGAGGGGGCCCACGAGACCCCATCCATTTCTCAACTTCTGTGATTCTATAATTCTGGACTTCCTAGAGTTGTGAAGAAAACACTTTGTAAAGTTCAAAGCACTGTGTAACTATATTTTTGTTATCATCTCATACATCATCATAATATTATTTTCTGTAATTAGTCATTGAATTAACTGTAGGCATTTCCTGTTGCAACTCACCATGAGAGTCAGGAGGGGAGAGACTCTTTGATGGAGGTACAACTCTCTAAGAAACATGGGGTTAAAATGGGTACCCTCCACGGGCAAACAGAAAATCACAAGACAGCCAGTAACGACTGAGTAATGTTCTCTTGCTCCTGGAAAAAAAAGCAGAGTTTCCACCCTCACTAGCGATCCATTTAATCAAGTCCCTTTGTCATTGAGACACTTGTCTGCATTTTGCTATTCGATTTTTGCAGCCCCTATTATACAAACCTCCACAATTCAATTTGGCTCCAAATTGCCCAGCTTACCACTAACTGATTTAGATACACAGGGAGCCTTCGGCATTAACAGCCTCAGTGGCTACAGGGGATATTTATTAAAGCCTGCGCCCCTCAGGATTGCTGGTGCTCCTGGAGAATGTGAATTCCAGGCGTTGTCTCTTCTCCAATTCACCAGGTCTGCTCAGTTAGGTTTTGTCTAGACAAAAGATCTTTTCTAAAATGAAGTCACTCATCTCGGTGACTGGTATGATTACAAGAGGCATCCTGGTTAACCTGATAAACTGAGAGGTAGGAATTCTCAACTTCAAATCCTGCCTCTGACACTCACCAGATGTGTGATCCTGGGCTAGTCTTTGAACATCATGAAGCCTCAGTTTCCTTGACTCTAAAACAGAGATAACATTATTTAGAGTGCCCACCATACAGGGCTCTTAGAAGGCTCAAGTTAGACTCCGGGCATGTGTGTGTGTGTGTGTGTGTGTGTGTGTGACAGTATACACACATGTCAATCATTTGATAAATCTTTTAGCCCTGCAGAAATGACAGTGATTCGTGTTGTCAAAAGCAATTGAAGGCACATTTTGAAGAACACTTTCCATATTCCTCTCCCATCTTCTTTGCTTCTCCTAGAGGAGACGGAATAATGAGATAAAGGCAAGGAGCCCTGCTTCCATAATCAGAGCCCCTGGGTTCAAATTCCACATTTGATGTATCTTACCTCCATAATTCTGAATTTTTACTTTGAATTTCATATTGAATTATATTGAATTTTATATTAAATTTAAATTGGCCCCAGTTTCATTTTCTTTAAAATGGGAGCATTTAACCAGATGCCCCCTTAAGTCTTGCCTTTCTCTAGATCTGTTATCCTCTTTCCCATAGGAAATTTTTGTTCTCAAAAAACTGTTCATTGTTTTTTTAAGAATAAGTCTAATCGGGGGCAGCTGGGTAGCTCAGTGGATTAAGAGCCAGGCCACGAGACGGGAGGTCCTAGGTTCAAATCTGGCCTCAGACACTTCCCAGCTGTGTGACCCTGGGCAAGTCACTTGACCCCCATTGCCTAGCCCTTACCACTCTTCTGCCTTGGAGCCAATACACAGTATTGACTCCAAGACGGAAGGTAAGGGTTTAAAAAAAAATTAAAAAAAAAAAAAGAATAAGTCTTATCCCTTCCTTTTCTTTTTATGATATATTTTCTTATTTATTCTCCTCTCTTCACCTTGCTGTCCACCTAAATTGATGCCTCCCTCATATCAAAAGAAAAACAGTTAAGTGCAAATGACCACACCAATGACCTCTAATAGGCAACATCTAATGAGCACTATATCTCTTACCTCTGTTTTCTGCATCTGTTTGCTCTCCTGCTGAGACTAGGGCTACTTCCATCTGGATTGGCAAGCAGATGGGGAAAGCTTCATCACTACATCTTCAACAGTTTCTAGACTTGTAGACTACAGTAGCTAAAAACTGCCATCCTTTAAGCATTGTCTGGGGAACTCTGGGAATCCCCATACCCTTTCAGGCATCTATGAAGTCAAAACTTTTCTCTTAATAATACTAAGACAGTTTAATTTCCAATATGGTACCTGCTAATAGACTTAACCCATGTAAACAAAAGCTTGTGATGGGGCAGGAGAAGATCTTCACTAATTTTCAAGAATGTAAGGGAAGTGGGGTGCAGTTGGGTGGCTCAGTGAATTGAAAGCCAGACAGGAGGTCCTGGATTCAAATCTGATCTCAGACACTTCCTAGCTATGTGACCCTGGGCAAGTTACTTTATTCCAATTGCCTAGCCCTTACCATCTTCTGACTTGGAGCCAATACATAGTATTGATTCCAAGACAGAAAGTTAAGATTTTATAAAGTGGGGGGGAGAAGAGTATAAAAGAGACCTGAGGCTCAGAAATTTAGAAACTGATGATCTATAGAAAAAGAAACTGGGGGCAGCTGGGTAGCTCAGTGGATTGAGAGCCAGGCCTAGAGACAGGAGGTCCTAGGTTCAAATTTGGCCTCAGACACTTCCCAGCTGTGTGACCCTGGGCAAGTCACTTGACCCCCATTGCCTAGCCCTTACCACTCTTATGCCTTGGAGCCAATACACAAAAACAAAAACAAAAAAAAAAAGAAAAAGAAACTGTTAACTGCCCCTGGAATCCTTTATCAATTGCTTTTCTTCTTATCTTTCTAGTTCTTAGATAGAAAGAAAAAAGGATTAGAGAGATTTGTGCCTTGGAGGAGGAATTTAATCAGAAATAACATTTCACTAGCTATTGGCCTCCTTTGACTAGAAAGAAATGGGACTTCACCCCCAAAAAGAGTGCTCACCCCCACCCAAGCCCATGTTAAATGATAAAAAAAATTACTCATTATGTAATGGAGATCTGCTCATGATATGCCAACATATCTACCAAATAAAATTCAGATTATTCTATTGGGCAGTCTTGGAGTGAAACAGGCCTGCATTTGAATCCTGCTTTAGATGCTTGCTAAGCTGCATAATGCTAGGAAAGTCAGTTATCCTACTTCATCTTAATTTCCATATCTATAACATGGGACGAGAAATAGCACTTGTCATGAATAAGGGTTATATTTGAAAATTAACTCATCACTCTGTGTCCAGGATCCCCCACATCACCAAGGAAAAGAGGGGAAAATAATATCATCCTTTGTACCAATTTCCAAGGCCAAATTTGATCACCAAATGAGGATATGAAAGTAAAGCCATACAGATTAGTATCATGATCAGTATTATCATCCCATGAAGGTGTTTCTTCTTAAACTTCTATCTTTTGGGGTTTAGTCTCTCCTTCCCAAAAGTTTTGGGGTACAACCCTTTCTATATCTCTTTCCTATTGCCAGCAACTGTGGGCTACTACCCCCTCAGTGAAGTTTATCCACAGGGCTTTGATAATACTTAGGGGTTACCTCAACACTTCATGGGATTTGCCGCCGCATCAATTTAAGAACCCTTCCTGGGATTCCAAGTCACCAAATCTCCAAGCCAGAAGGAATCTTTTAATCCATACTATGCCTGGACAAGAATTCCCTTCTTCTAGAACATACCCTATCCAAGAAGAAGCCAATGAGCCTTTGCTTGAAGACTTCAAAAGAGGAGGGTCTCTGTTCATTTTTTTCATCCGCTCACCCCCACCCAAGCCCATGTTAAATGATAAAAAATTACTCATTATGTAATGGAGATCTGCTCATGATATGCCAACATATCTACCAAATAAAATTCAGATTCTTCTGTTGGGCATTCAAGGTCCTTGACAATCTGTCTTCACTAACAGCGGCACCTTCTCTCTCATGTAACTACTCTCCATAGTACAGAAAATCAGATTACTCTGTGCTCCCTACCCAAATAAGGATAATAGATGGAGAGAGAGGAAAGGCCTTAGAAACAACCTAGTCAAATGTCCTCAGTTTGCAGATAAGGAAACTGATTCCCATAAAATTTAAATAACTAGCTCATTGAAGTGGCAGAACTTATATTCAACCCAAATCAGCGTTTATGTCACTTCCCTTTTTATGGACCCTATGCTATATGGCCTCCTCACTATAAGAGAACAAAACCTTCATAACTTAAGCTATCACCTAGTCCTAGAATGAGTAAACAAATGGTTGAATGAGTATGGGAATGAATGAACAAATGTTTTAAGAACTTGCTGTGTGCCAAATACTATATACTATGTCTAGGGATACAAATGGAAAAGGCAAAGCAGTCCCTGCTCAATGGAAATTACATTCTAATTGGGGGATACCCACATATGGGATGGTTGAGTTGCAGGGTGAATGGAATGTTCTCCCTTTTCCCTCTTTGCCTGTAGAATTGTTACATATTTAAAAATCAGAAAGAAATGGTCCATGTTCTAGGTCCATGTTCTTCTCCTTAAAGATTCTTTGGCATCTCTATAGGAATTTAGACTCTCTGGTATGGTGAATAGAGCACGGGTTTTGGTAAAATCTAGCCTCAAATCCCATCTTGGACATTTACTAGCTGTATTACTTTGGGCAACTTACTTCTCCTTTCCAGGCCTCAGTTTCTTTATCTGTCAAATGAACAAGGTGAACTCCACTGGTCCCTAAAGTCTTATCTAGCTTCACATCTAAGCTTCAGTGATGCATTAAATATTGCCATCATCATCACAGCTTAACATTTATAAAATGATCTAAGGTTTGCAAAGCACCTTACAAATAGTATCTCATCTGATCCTTACATCAACACTGAGAGGTAGGCACTATTATTATCCCCGTTTTACAAATGAGAAAATCTTGACACAAATAGACTATGTGTTGCCCTAAATAACAGCAGTTATGTTTTTGAGGCAGGATTTAAACTCAAGTCTTCCAAACTCCTAGCCTAGAAATCTGTCTGCTGTATACTTAGTAGCACTCACATCTTTCTTAGAATTTTCTTGCTCCTATCTACCCCTTAGATCTTTGTACCCCAATACTAGTACAGTGTCTAGGACAAAAGAAGTGCCAAATAAATAAGTTTGAATGATTTTAGAAGGGTAGTTAGCAAGATTAATAAAATATCAAAGCTACTATGGCATAAAAAGAAACTTGCCTCACTTCCTTTGTGTCTAAATGTCCTGCCTCTTCTGCTCTTACTACTTGGCACTTTTGGTCCTTCTGATTGCAACATATTGTTTTACATAAAGTAGGTGTTTAATAAATATTGGACATGGTATCAAAATCCTGTCTGTTTTCCTGGCCATCTGACTCACCACCATGTTCTATTTCATCAGCACAATGGGTCAATCACCCCTCCTGGTCCTCCTTTCTAGACTCCATCTAGCAGTTCATTTAGAGATCATTTACTGAGCTATTCCAGACCTCAAAAGATGAGAAGAAGAGAAGAGTTTGATTTAACATCCCACCAGTTGGTAGAATTTACATTTGGACAAATACCTTACCCTGACATTGGCATACATTGCTTTTGGGAGGAGAAACTGATGGGTGTTCTAGAGAATTAGAACTTGAATGAACAGAAGGAATGAGTCCTGCCTTTGTGAACTATCCAGAAGTGTTTGAGTGGTAGGGTGTCCCCTCACTGGAGATCTTCAACCAATCAGTTTTATATCAAACATTTATTCATCACCCATTGTGTGCCAGTCCCTGTACTGGGTGATAATGATACAAAGACAAGATGGAAAGTTGACCATTTAGCCAAGAGAGAACAACATATGTCTATATGAGAAGATACAAGATAATAGATGTGGGGAAGAGGCTTATGTGTCTCCTCTTGTAAAGAAAATCCCTTTATAGGTCCAATTTGTACAAGATGGCCTCTGAAGGCCATTCCAATACTGAGATTCTGTGACAAACAGATACTCAGAGGAAGTGGGCCACATTGGGGAAAGGATTAGAGATACTGCTAGACTGAAGACCAATGCAAAGCTTAACCTGGAGAAAAGGGGACAAAAGATCACTCTTCAGGGGCTTGAAGAACTTCCCCTTGAAAGATACATAAGGATTATTCCACTTGACTCCAGGGTGTAAGACTAAGACATTACAGGATTCTACTGGATGATCCCTTCCAGGGATAATAGTTACAGAGGGGCAACTTTTGGTTCAATGCAAAGAAAAATGTATGTTGAGTTGTTCCCCAAAGAGAAAGGGCTTTCTTAATAGCTAATCACTTTCCCATCCCAGAAGGCCCTCAAACAGATATTCAAAGACCTTTTGTCAGGGCTAATAGAGGCAGGATTTCTATTCAGATATGCAATGGACTCTGACCTCTGAGGGCTGTTCAAACCCTGAGAATCTGGGACATGAGGATTACTTTTGTCCTATGGAAAGGACAATTTGAAGACGGTATCTCTGTCTTTGGATTTTCTCCGGAGTTTCCATAGAGTAGATTTACATATCAAATTAGACTAGTTGGGAGCAGATGGATCAAAAGAAGTGGCCCACAAGTGTTCTGTGGCAGAATTGGGGAGAGATCAAACCCCAGACCTCCTGGCCCCCAAAGCTATTATTCTATCCCCTACCCCAAATCTCCCTCTATATCCTAATTTTTTCTGATTTGTCTATTTGGTGAGTAATAGATGCAAATGTTTATACTATATAAATGTAGCCCTTCTGTGTGTTGAGTGTCATATCCCAGGTATGGACACTACCACTTAGCATGGTACCTGGCACATAGTAAATACTTAGTAAATGCATGCTGACTTGCTCATCCTTTCACGTGAATATTTAGAGACACAAATATAAAGGATGCTCCAAAGTCTTAGTGAAATCTGCAAAGTTCACTTTTTTGGGATACCCTGTATTTAGCTTGGAATAGTCAGTGTGATCTGGTAGTTCGAGAAATAGACTCAAGAATCAGGGGAACTTGGCTTCATAGCCTGCTTCAGACAGATTCTGGCTATGTAACCAAGAGTGAGTCCCTTCTCTCTAAGACCAAACTTTATAGAGAAGTTGCTAGTTTGCCTTGGGGGCTGACAGTTGGAGCTCATTGTCCACATTCAGTCGCTCTATTGGCCTGGTGGAAAAATAATCAGGACATTCTGACAGCTGCTACATGACCTTCATCACCTCCGTCATCATTGCTAGCATTTATATAATGCTTTCAAAGAGCTTTACTTATATCCCACATCTCTCATAATCACCCTGGAATATAGAGTATGTTTTTGGTTTTCATTTGACACAGCTAATAAATATCTGAGGCGGGATTCAAACTAAGGTTTTCCTGACTCTATTTACCAAACTATCCATCATTCCACTAAGTGACCCACATGTCACCATCCTCATCTCTGAGATGAGATCCAATCATGCCCCCCTCCTGTTCTTATTCCATGCCATTTGCCCTAGGATCTGGTTCATCCCAAGCTTAATAATTCCAGGGATGGAGGGGTTTCAAAGAACATCTAGTCTAACGCCATCATTGTCCAATTTACACATAAAGAAATGAAGTGACTTGCTCATTTTAATGCAGGTAGTAAACTTTAATTTGAACACAAATCATCTGAATTCAGAATCACTTCTTTTCCAATTGATCCAGGCTGCCTCTTCAACCCCTAGATGAATGGGGAGAACCAAGAAAAAGTCATTTGCCCACGGTCAAACAAATAGTAAGCCAAAGATTTAAAATCTGAACTCCAATCTCAGGGCTATAGGACCATTTCTCCTTCCATTGTACTTCCATCCCAAGAGGCTTTACTTGGCTTCTGTTTGACTTGTGCTATTCTCCCTGAATTCAGTAGCTTACATTTCACAGGATCACAGGGCAAGTATTAATCTCTAAGATTGTCTCATTCAGAACCCTTCTGACTATTTAGAAATAGGGACCCTGAAAGCCTAAGAAGGGAAGTAACTGGCTGAAGATCTCCCCATTAAGTGGCTGAGTTAGGATTCAAATCTAGATGCCCTGACTCTGAATCCAAGACCTCTACCTAATCCACCGTGCCCCCTCCATCAGCATGGCTTCAAAGGGCAGAACCTTATTTTCCCCATCACTTACATCACCAAATAGACAGATGGCTTTCAGAGGAAACATCTGTGCCTACTCTTGCCTTTCACCGGAATCTGCAGGATCCAGTGAGGCTGAAATATTGTTCCCACATGGCAGGAATTTTTTTCTGTCACCAAGGGTCAACCTTCCCCTTGCTTGGTCCCTGGGAGAATGTTTGGAGTTGCCAGAATGTTCAGTGCAGAGATGCCTTTGCAATATAGAAATGAGATGAATGTTATCAAGAGGAAGGATCCAGTTCTTCTGTGATGGGCCCCTGGAGCTGACCTGTCACTCCCAAGGTCCAAGAGGAAAGCTTTGGAGGAAGCCAACATAGACATGCAGGTCCAAGTCTGGAGGAGCCTTGGGAAGTGGTTTGGTCACAGACTACAATGATCTTGACTCTTTGGGCTTAAAAAGTCTAAGAATATGACAAAACCAAGTCACCTCACTACCCTGCAAGTAACTCACATATTTAAAGTCTTTTGGCATTTCCCAAGCACTTCTCAATCAAAGCCTAGTCATTCGGTACCATGAAGAGAGCTAGTCCAGATTTACCAATAGTGGGCAGTCCAGTATTTCAACCGTTTTTCCTAACATTGATAAAAAATGCCTCACACCCCGCCCTCCTACTCATGTCCTCTGGGACCAAGCAGAATAAGACTAATGGCTCTACTACATGGCAGCCCTTCAAATTCTTGCACACAGCCATCATAACCCTCTTCAGTCCATCTTTCTCTTTTTTCAAGCTTTTCTTTCCATAGCCCAAAGATCCCTAGTACCTTGTACGATATGCTTTCTAGTCTCTTCATCATCTTAATTGCCTTCCCGTGGACATGTCCTACCTTATCCATAGCCCTGAGGAAATGTGGTGCCCATAATGGCACACAGTGCCCCAGATTTGAGCTGGATGACAGACGATTTCAAGACCTCTTTCATTCACTTCCACTGCTCTCTTTCTTTCTAATTGCATAATCCTTTGTGCTCCCTTCATGCATTGTCTTATTTCAAGAAGCCATGTTCTACTGGACCAGACCTTCCCTCATGGATGCAGATAGCCTTCTCTACATTGTCATTGACAGTATTAACCAATTGCTATGGATAACACTTATTACTCCCTTTAGATTAAGTTAGATAGGAACCCTTGAGATCATTATGAATCATGATAGCTGACAATTGTGTAACTCTGAAATGTATATATATATATATATCCCCTTAACTCATGTCATCTCATTTGAACATTGTCCCAATCTTTTGAAAATAAATACTCCAGGTAGGTTGGCTTCCATTTTTCAAAAGAAAAAAAAATCCAGACCAGAACAGGGACTTGCCCAAGGCCACACCAGTAGACTATAGCAGAACCAAGGTCCAAACGTGTGTTTTCTGATTGCAAGGTCAGCCGTTTTCCCTTTATGTCAACTTATCTCCCTTCACTCTATCTTCTAATAATGGCCGCTTGATACCTGGCTAGGAAAATCTTAATAAAAGCTTCCAAGGGGGCAGCTGGGTAGCTCAGTGGATTGAGAACCACGCCTAGAGACGGGAGGTCCTAGGTTCAAATCTGACCTCAGATACTTCCTAGCTGTGTGACCCTGGGCAAGTCACTTGACCCCCATTGCCTAGCCCTTACCACTCTTCTGCCTTGGAGTCAATACTGTGTATTGACTCCAAGAAGAAAGGTAAGGGTTTAAAAAAAATTTTAATTAAAAAAAAATAAAAGCTCCCATTAACTTATGAGAAAGAATGCTATCCATATCCAGAGAAAGAACTGTGGGAGCAGAAATGCAGAAAAAAGAAACACAAGGTCCATATGGATATGATTAGGGTTTTGATGTTAAAGGATCACTCTATTGAAAATATGAATAACGTGGAAATAGGCTTTGAACAATGATACATGTTTAACTGCTTGTCAGCTCTGGGAGAGGGGGAGAAAAAGGGACTAGGATCATGGAAAAATATTCTGAAGAAAAAGATAAAAAAATAAAAGTTCCCATTTATAAAGTTTGTTAATATTTTCAAGGTGCTTTCCATGTTGTCTCACCAATTATGAGAGCAGCCATTGAAGTGGGTGCTGTTATTATCCCCATTTACAAATGAGGAAACGAGGCAGAAAGATTGCATGACTTCCCCAAGATCACACAGCAAGTATATGGCAGGATTGGAACTTTTGACTTTCAGACTTCAAATCCAGTGCTTTCTTCATAAGGCAATGTCTAGCACCACACATCTTTTGAATTGAAATGAATTTATTTTATCTGTCCACAGACCTGTACTAAGCTATCTTATTACTAAGATAACTTGTATTAGCCTCTGTATTTCAATATGTGTGTATTTCATAGATTCTATTGTAAGAACATAAGATCCTTGAGGATAGGAATTTATTCCTATGTCTATGTCTCCAGCACCTTGGCCAATGGCTAGTACATAGTTGAGACTTATTTGTGTTTACTGAGTTGAAATAAATGAAGTCAAATCCTGAGAATGAAGGAAGGTGTGTCTTGGGCTTGAGTTCTGTAAGGGGGAAAAGGGGACTTATAGAAAAAGATTGGGCTGAATTACTCAAAATTAGGGTTGCCAGGAATTTAATTAATTCCAAAGAGATTTATTTGTAATTTGTTTACAAAACATAGAAAGGATGAAGTTAGAAAATCAGAGATAGGATAGGGTAAGATATCTAGCCAAAGCACAAAGTATTTTGCTCCAACCCCTGGCTCAAAAACAGACAGAGGAGTTTAGTCCTTAACCAGAGAGGCCTTGACCCTTGTAGCTAAGGACCTGGGGATGCAGGGAGCCTCTCTCAAGAGGATAGGTCTCTACCTAAAGCTAATCTCTTCAGAAAATCCAGGAAAGGAGTCAGCTCTTTTCACTCACCACATGTCAGTCAAAAGGGAAAGAATTAAGAACAGTCTCACGAGGAACAGGTTCTCAAGTCCAGTCAGCATATTCTTCACCAGCCTCAAACTCAAACTCAGAACTCCAGAAGAAGTTTAAGTCCTCTCTGAAAATCTCAGGCAAAAATCCCAGGCAAATATCCCTCACAGGAAGTTGTAACTCCCTTTTAAAGACACTTTCTTTTGTGTCACTTCCTTTGCTTCCTCTACTTTTTAAGTGGACAATCATAGTCTAAGGCTTTGCTTAGGACTGCCCAGAGTGTAGTCTGTCAATTCTGATTTGTCACCCACTATCACACATGTGGGTCACAGACCTTCCCCTCTCAAGTGTGAATGGGGTGTTTACACCTTTGGTGATTAAATCTAAAATAGGCAGGGGAGTTCATTTAATTTTCACAATCAGGGGAGAGATTTAATTGAATCTTCATAGTTCCATAGTTCTGTCAGACTCCAGAAGAATTTCTGTTCCCAGCTTATGACTCAGGCTTCAATGTGGTATCTTGAGAATGTTAACATGTCCAATTCAGACCAGTATCTTACTATTCTCTTCAATGATTGTTGTGATCCACATAAAAACACACTCTGTAAGACTCTTCTTTTGATGGAGACAATCTCCTCAGGCAGCTTCCCAAACTCAAAGGCCTCCCTTCCCATGGACTGGTTCTACACCCTCCTCCTTCCTTACCTCTCTCCACATTTGGGATTCACATGGATGGACAAAACATCATGTTTCATTACTTAGAGTCACCAAGTTCCAATTTGCTTTGCCAAATTGAGGCTAGGAGAACATGTCAGGAATCCATCACTGAGAAATCAGAACGTGATATTTTTCCCTACTATACTTCATTCATTCATTCATTCATTCACTCACTGAGCATTCATTATTCACCTTCCATGCTCCAGACACTAGTAATGTCCCCTCTTAGGTTTTCTTCCATCTTCTCTATAAGTATCTCATATGTATGTAGGTATTTGTATGTTATCTTTCCTCCATTAGACTGTAAACTCCTTGAGGGTAGACTCCATGTCTTGCTTTGGATCCCCAGTACTTAGCACATCCTAGTCACATACTAAATGCTTATTGGCTAACTCCCAGGTCCCCTGCTAGACCTTAGAGGAAATCAGGGAAACATCCCCTTTTTCTCCCCAAAGTGTTTATATTCCAGTTGGGAGGGTGGACGGGTGATTCCACCACATGTCCACAAATATGTAAATATACATTATTTTCAGAAGGAAGAAGAGGGCACTAATAGCTATTCTTGTGCAGAGTGTATATGTCTGTGTGTTAGCATCTGTGTGTGTGTGTGTGTGTAGAGATGGAGGAACAAGGCAGATAAGCCAAGGGTTAATGATAAGTATCTGCCTTGTCAAGTTGCTAATGGTGATGGGATTTTGATTTTTCCCTGGAGAAAAAGGAGTTGTTTCAGCAAAAACAAAGCCTTGGATTGGCAAATAGAAAATCCAGATTTCAATCTCTTATGTTGCTTATTCCCTATGTGAATATGGGTGAGTTATTTCCTTTCTGTTGGCCTCAGTTTCCTCCTCCTCATCATCATATTCCTATAGTATTTTAGAGTTCACAAAGACTTTACATATTTTTCTCACATGATACTCACAATAATCCTCATATGTATGTGCCATTCTTATACCTGTTTTACAGATGAGGAAACTGAGGCTGATAGAGATTAAATGTCACCCAGTCAATGGCTGGCACTTCATTCACTTTGGCTACTCTGAATGGTTAGATGAGATTTTCTTCTAAGGCTCCCACAGTGCTGGCAATCAAAGCTGATAAATCTCTGTAGGTTGCTTCATTCTTAAACCATCCATGAGATAGGGAAGTCTTCACATCATTACCTCAAGATGGGAAACAGAGCATTTCAATGAAGAGGCAAATTTAAGTTTATGTAGGGAAAAGCTTGGTCACAATCAAAGGGCTCCCAAATTGGGAGTTTCCAAGGGGTGAAAAGACAAGAAAGCTGGTAGATGGGTTGGGTGGGGAGGGGGGGAGAAGCAGGTAAGCAACAGCTACAAATGTCCAACAGGATTTCTCATTTGATCCTGGAGGTATTGGGGAGTGCCTGAAATTGATTGAATTAGGGAGTGCCTCAGTGGGCCCTCTATTGGGGGGAAATGAGTTTACTAGCTGACTAGAGGCTAGAATGGAGTGGACAAACAGAATTACAACTGAAATGCCTTTCCCCTGATGGAATTTGCAGAGGTGCATTTCAGTACTAAGGGGGGGGACCCATCCACCTTGCTCCCCATGAATTCTATTTGATTTAACCACTAGCAATGAAGTTCAGGGTGCTACATTAGCCACCTATAGTACCCTGGATTATACAACAGTCTTGTTTCCAGAGGAGGTCTGGATCCGGATCAGGAACTCCCAGTGTGGGAGTCCATCCACGCTAGTCACAGATCATAAACTTTGGGAGAAGAGACCACAGGAGCTCTGTAATCGATACCCCCCTTTAAAAGGTCGAGAAGAAGCTGAAGTTCCAGTTACATAGTCAGTCCACCAAGGGGTGTTTGGAACCCAGTTTCCTGACCCCTAATCCACTGTTCAGTGCAACATGTCAAACTTCCAGCTAGCCCTCTTTGATCTAAAGTCTTAGTTTCCTGGAGCCCTGAGGAACTAAGCCCATGGGTTAGTTCACAGTAGGCATAAGGGGTTCCTTCTCAAAAGATACCAAACAAGTTAGATTACTGATTTTGCCATTCAGTCATTTCACTTGTGTCTGACTCTTCATGACTCTATTTGGGGTTTTCTTAGCAAAGATACTGGAGTGGTTTACCACTTCCTTCTCCAACTCATTTGACAGATGAGGAAACTGAGGTAACAGGGCTAAGTGACTTGTCCAGGGCCACTCAACTAAGATACTGGAGTGGTTTACCACTTCCTTCTCCAACTCATTTGACAGATGAGGAAACTGAGATGGCAGGGCTAAGTGACTTGTCCAGGGCCACTCAACTAAGATACTGGAGTGGTTTATCACTTCCTTCTCCAACTCATTTGACAAATGAGGAAACTGAGGTGACAGGGCTAAGTGACTTGTCCAGGGCCACTCAACTAAGATACTGGAGTGGTTTACCACTTCCTTCTCCAACTCATTTGACAGATGAGGAAACTGAGGTGGCAGGGCTAAGTGACTTGTCCAGGGCCACTCAACTAAGATACTGGAGTGGTTTACCACTTCCTTCTCCAACTCATTTGACAGATGAGGAAACTGAGGTGGCAGGGCTAAGTGACTTGTCCAGGGCCACTCAACTAAGATACTGGAGTGGTTGGCCATTTCCTTCTCCAGCTTCTTTTATAGATGAGGAACCTGAGACAACAGGGCTAAGTGACTTGCTCAGGATCACCCCACTAAGATCCTGGAGTGGTTTGCCACTTTCTTCCCCAGCTCTTTTGACAGATGAGAAAACTGAGGCAAACAGGGTTAAGGAACTTATCTAGGTTCATATAGCTAGTAAGTATCTGAGGCTGGGTTTGAAGTCACAAAGCTGAGTCTTCCTCCATCCAGACCTGGTGTTCTATTCACTGTACCACCTCGAAGATCAGACAACTGGTAGTCAGGGGTATCATGGGCAAACTTTCTCTCTAGATAAAGATGGCCTCTAAAGTTCTCTGATTCTGTGACTCCAAAACCAGTATAAGTCTCTCCACTAGCTAAGAATCTAAACTTAGTTTGGGGATGGAAGATTCCCAGTAAATCATTGCCTCTGAGCCCTCACTGGCTCCCTTGCCTGCAAACCCAGACATCTGCCTCTCCTTGTTTATTTCCCATCCTTTTGTCTGCATCCTGATCACCAAGTTAGACCCCTGAGCCTTGGTTCCTTAAGCATCCTTATCCTGGCTCCCAGCCCTGGCTGCTGTGAATTTGCAGACACAAGGTTTCCTTATTTATTGCTGCAAACACCGAGTCCTTATTTATTTGATCTCCTGCAGATGGAGACACCTAAATTATCTTAATAGCCCTGTTGGTTTTCGGAACACTTTTATCCTGACTTTGCCTCCTTGGTGAGAAAACTGGCCTGGTAAAGTCAAATGAGCCCTGCATTTGAAATTGAGAGTGTCTACTTGTTCCTTATGTTATGGCCTTAGACAAGTCACCTCACATTCAGTGAGCAGCTTGGGATTGAAATCAGGGAGATCTGGGGATCTGTGAGCCTTTCTGGATTTCAACTCCATTTAAAACCCAATTGGAATGCCACCTCCTCCTTGAAGTCCTCCTTGATGTCCCTAATTAATGAGAATTCACCCTGAGGAGTTACACTAGACTTCTTTTGTCCAATAATTAATGTGTGTAACAGTTCTCTGTGATTTTCTCTGTGATATTCTCCAGATTGACCACCCACCCACTCAACTGTTGCCCTGTAAACTCTACCAAGGTCAAAACTGGATCATTTCCAAACTTGGAAATTTGTATCTCTGCCAGAACCTGGTGCAGTACTATGAATACAGTTGATGTTTAACAATGTTTCTCGGAGGAATATGATTATTGAGTTTCTTCTAGTATCTATAGTATCTTATGGAGAGAATGGATTTATTCTGCATGATTCCTGGGAAGGGACATCCAATGGAAGGGAAGGAAACTAAAGATTTCATCTCATTAAAGAGATGAAATCTCTTTAACGGGGGGGAGGGTATTTAAAGTTCACAAAGTTGTATTTTAGGTATGGGAAAACTGAGGCTGAGATTTAGTCACTCACCCTGGGTCACAGAGCTACTAAGTATCTGAGGCTGGATTTGAACTCAGGTCTTCCTGACTGATGGCCAGGAGTTCTTTTCGGTGTACCATCAGCTGTGTAGGATAGAAACAGGACTTGTTTGGATTATTGAGCTCGGGAACTCCTGGAGGAGAAAACTTCCTTCACCAATGCATGTTGGCACTTTGTCAGCAACTTCACTGAGGATGACACTGTTCTGTTTCTCTAGTGTTTCTTGCCTTGTGCACACCCCTGTGAGGGACAAAACTTCATGCCATGAGATTCTAAGCTCCTTGAAGGCAGGGGCTGTCTTGCCTCTTTTTTTATTTTTTTATCTGCGGTGCTTATCCTGGTACCTGGCACGTAAAGGCACTTAATAAATGTTTATCAAATTGAATTTTACAGATGAGAAAACTGAGGCTCAGAGAGATCACAGCTGTTAAGGGGAGGAACTCAGACTCCTATGTGAGTTATAAAACTTCTAGTTCCTTGGCCTAAGTCCAAGGACTGGGTCTTTTCATTTTAACCACTTTAAACCTCAGTTTCCCCATCTGTAAAGTGGGTGTATTAATAGTTCTGACTTTGCTCTAAGGATCAAAGGAAATAAAGATTTGTGAAGCCCTTTGCAAAGCTTAGAGCAGCAAAGAAAGTCTGGCCATTATTTTCAGGTTGGGCTACTTGTGAATGCAACTGAGGGTATAGAACCACCCCCCCTTCCAAGATGGTCAGACACCTGGAATTATAGAAGGAACAGGACCAAAGCATTTCTGGGGCATTCCATTGAAAGTTATGGTAGGAGAAAGGCAGCTAGGTAACTCAGTACATTGAGAGCAAAGCCTAGAAATGGGAGGTCCTGGGTTCAAATCTGGCCTCAGGCACCTTCTTGTTGTGTGACCCTGGGCAAGTCACTTACTCCCCATTGCGTACCCTTAATCTCCCTTCTGACTTGGAATCAGTATACTGTTTTGATTCTAAAACAGAAGAAGGGAAGGGAAAAGAATTGATGATAGAAGGTAATAAGCTGTCCCAAACTAGGCCCTGACCTCTCAGTGCTACTGTTCTCCAAAGATCCATCAGCTCACTCAGAGTGTTGAAATGGGAAGCTCATGAATTCTGGAATCCTAGCTTGGCTCTGCAGTGGTCATGTGACCTCTCTGGCCCTTGGTTTCCTTATCAGTCATTGGAGGAAGCTTATTAGATAATTGTCCCCTTTATCAAAGTCCCTTTTATCTTTAGAATTTTCTCTTCTAAGACCCCTCCCAACTCTGACATCACCTGGTCCAGGTTCCCCTGTCCATCTCTGACTGTTTCTGTCATAAGACATGCCCAGTCCTAAGCCCCCTCCATTCCAAGTCCCCTACCCCCTCTTTAACATTCTCTTCTCTAAGGTGCCTTCTACGGCTCTACTAAAATCCCATGACTTCTATGAAGGACTCACTTGGTCATTTTCTTCTTCCTTCCAAAGACTTTCATCTCTTTCATCCCCCGGTTTGGTCAACACACAGCACTTTGGGCTTGCCCTTCCTCTTCCAGTTGTTGGCCTTGAAAGCTTGATCAAGACGCTGCGTAATAGGATTTAATCTAATCTGAACATTTGTCAATTTCACTTCCTTGTTAAACGCCACGATTGCAGAGCAAGGAGAGTCGTTGCAAAGCGCCATTTAACAGAGATGTCATAGACGATGAAGTCATGCTGCAGTGAGGGCGATGGCGAGGGGACTCCCAATCTGTACAATCTGAAATGGTTCCAGTCAGAAGGAACACTATCCTATCCCTTCACTACACACTGTCCTACGTATCCTGGCTTTCAGAAATTGGCCCTGAAAGCAAATATAACCCTAAAACGATAGTGTTGGGAGGGTCCTTTGAGGGCTTTTTTTTTAGCTTCAACCCTATGCTAGAATTATTTCTGATAACTGTGTCTCCTGAGACAACATTGGCATAGTGGAAAGAATTTTTCACTTGGACTCAGGAGACATGGTTTCAAATCCTGCCTCAGATATTCAACAGCTGCATCATCCTAGGCAAGTCACTTTATTCTCTAAGAATTGGTTTCCAACTCTGTTCCTTTTTACTGCTTGTCTCTAGCATGGAATCCTCTATCTTGTCTCCTTTGTGTCCTAACTTGCCCAACTTCCTTCAAGACTCAGCTGATTGGCCTCAGACACTTCCTAGCTGTGTGACCCTGGGCAAGTCACTTAACCCTCATTATCTAGCCCTTACCACTTTTATGTCTTGGAATCAATATACAATATTGATTCTAAGACAGAAGGTAAAAGTTAAAAAAAAAAAGACCGCTCACATCCTACCATCTCCAGGAGACCTTTCCCAATGGATCCTCCCCTTCCTACTGACTTCTCTCTGAGATTAGTTTCCTTCTGAGAGAGACAGACAGAAGCAGAGAGAGACAAAGAGATAGAGAGAGACATAGAGAGAGAAAAAATACAGAGAGAGAGAGAGAGAGGAAGGAATGATGGAAAGAGATAGACCAAGATAGAGAGATTTCTTTGTATCTGTTCATTTACCTGTTTTTTCCCTCCATTATAGAATGTGAGCTTCTTCTGGATATTTAGGACAATTTTTTTCTTTTCTTTTCTTTTCTTTTCTTTTCTTTTCTTTCTTTCTTTCTTTCTTTCTTTCTTTCTTTCTCTCTCTGGGTCTTTCTTCTTCCTTCCTTCCTTCCTTCCTTCCTTCCTTCCTTCCTTCCTTCCTTCCTTCCTTCTTCCTTCCTTCCTTCCTTCCTCCCTCCCTCCCTTCCTTCCTTCCTTCCTTCCTTTCTTCCTTCCTTTCTTCCTTTCTTTCTTTTTCTTTTCTTTTCTTTTTTCTCTTTCTTTCTTTCTTTCTTTCTTTCTTTCTTTCTTTCTTTCTTTCTTTCTTTCTTTCTTTCTTTCTTTCTTTCTTTCTTTCTTTCTTTCTTTCTTTCTTTCTTTCTTTCTTTCTTTCTTTCTTTCTTTCTTTCTTTCTTCATTTCCTTGTCTTCATCAGGGCTTAGCAAAGTGCCTCTCATAAAATAAATGCTTTATTAATGACTGCTTACTCATTACCTCATTTTTCTCATTGTACAAAATGGAAACAATCCAATCCAGCAAACATTGTTTAAGCACTGGGGAGGCAAAGAAAGATAAAAATAAAAACTAGCCACCACCCAATGGCAATGCTACTAGAATCACCACATACATGAAGTTTTTGAGGAGCGAGAGGACACTAATAACCAGGGAGCAGGAGCGACTTTCCTTAAGAGGTAGCACATGAGCTGAGCCTCAAAGGAAATCTAGGCTTGCAAGAAGCAGAGCTGAAGAACAAATATATTCAAGCCCTAAAGCTGGTCTAATCGAAAGCATAGAGATGGGAGAATAAATTATAGTAAGTTTGGGGAACATTGATAAGGTTTGTTTAGATTCTGAGCATTCTCCCTGGCCATCCCCCATCCCTGGATCCCTCTCCCTTTTCATCTCTTCCTCCTGGCATCTCTGGCTTCTTCAGTTCCCAGCTAAAATCTTATCTTCCGTGACAAGTCTATTCTCATCCCCCTCAATACTAATAATGCCTTCCCTCTGTTGATTATCTCCAAGTTATCCTGTTTATAGCTTGTTTGTACACAGTTATGTGTGTGTTATCTCTCCCACTAGACTGTGAGCTTCTTGAGAACAGGGACTGTCTTTTATGTTTCTTTCTATTTCCAGCACTTGGCCCAATGCCAGGCATATAGTAGGCACTTAATAAATGTTTATTTACTCGGTGGCATAGAGGGCTTCTGAATTAAGCCTAGAAAATGCATGAAGGACTTTGAACGACAAACCCTTGCTAGATTTCTTCAGCATAACAGTGACAGTCTGTCTACTCTCCCTTTCAAGGTGGTTACCTTGGCCTGTCGAATGATGCCAGGCTGGTTTTTTTCCTCCCTGTCCTCATTCAGGAAAGAACCTGAACTTGTCTCCTAATTCAGGTAGATTAGTTGGAACCACTCAGGTGTTTTGCTTCCCTCATTTCTCCCCTAATCCAAATCACCCTTCCAACAAGTGTGCCACCATTGGGTAAGTTTATGAGCCTGGCGGCAAGTTTGTGCCAGGTTGGAGTAGGAAAAGTGTTGATTTATTTTATGGGCGTTGGACTTGATGACTTCTCAGTCTTTCTTAGGAGATCTGGGATGCTCATTGGTCAGATGAGAACTGAAACTCCAAGAGATGTAGGAACTTGGCCCAGATCTCGCTGCTTAGCGAGTTCAGAATTTGCCCTCCTAGCCCAGTCTCCTGATGCCAGAGTCCAGGGCTTAAATACCCCCTCAAGATCCCTGCTATCTCGCTCATTAGGAAAGATATCAGTTCAATATTCTATAGGAACTATAACAGATCTTACATTCATGCTCCTGCCCTGGACATTCCTTCACATACATCTTTCCTCCCCATTTCTCCAGAGGAGGGAGAGCTCTTTGACTTCTGGCTTGCATAGAAGAATTTTCTCTCTGTGTAACCTGGCCACCACCTGATCTCTATATCCTCCTTTGAACTCAAGCCTACAGATACCCTGCCCTGGAGAAGTAAATCCATTCACCTGCAGAAGTCTTGCAGTTTCTCTCTGACCTGGCCTGATTGATCATGAGTGACCACAGGTTCACCAAGAGCACTGTGTCTAGGGGGCAGCTGGGTAGCTCAGTGGATTGAGAGCCAGACCTAGAGATGGGAAGTCTTGGGTTCAAATCTGGCTTCAAGCACTTCCCAGTTGTGTGACCCTGGGCAAGTCATTTCACCCCCTTTGCCTAGCCATTACCACGCTTCTGCCTTGAAACCAGTGTACAGTACTGATTCTGAGGCAGAAGATGAGGATTAAAAAAAAAAAAGACCACTGCATCTTACTGGCCCCAGACGACCTTTCATCAAGGTGTTCACTTTGCCCATTTTATAAGCATCTGCAGGTCCCAACTGTTCAATACCTCCTCCCCATCCCTCACATATCTTTGTATGGTTATCAGATCATTACTGCCATTGTACCTGGAAAAGCCTGTTGGTCAAATGTCTTTGGCTCCATTTATTCTTCCTGTGACTCTCCAGATTTTACCTCCCTTCCTTGGTCACCATTGTCGTGTGTGTGTGTGTGTGTGTGTGTGTGTGTGTGTGTGTGTGTGTGTGTGTGTGTGTGATTTCTTCCTTTTGAATGGAAGTTCCTTGTGTCACATTCTTATCTCTGTCCCTGGTCCTTAGGGCAGGGAGGAGCTCCTAGGACTCACTATACTTAAATACTTCTCATTTTTTTTCCCCTACTGAAGCCAACTTTTCTAGGAAAGAGACTCTCAACCTTCGATACCCTCAGTGAGCCCAACACACCACCCTAGTCCCTGCTACCCCTTCTCAAATGGGCAAGGGCATGTGCTAGGTTCCTTGGAGGCTGCAAAGAAGTCCAAGATAGAGTCCCGGCTCCTCCAAGAGCATCCAGTCTTTGCAAAGAAGCAGGGCTTGCCCACAGAGGAGAACTAATAATACAAGTCATGACTAGTGTCTAAAATACTGAGCCAGGGGGCAGCTAGGTAGTTCAGTGGATTGAGAGCCAGGCCTAGAGACAGGAGGTCCTGGGTTTAAATCTGGCCTCAGATACTTCCCAGCTGTGTGACCCTGGGCAAGTCACTTAACCCCCATTGCCTAGCCCTTACCACTCCTTCTGCCTTGGAACCAATACACAATATTGACTCCAAGAGGTAAGGTGAGAGTTTAAAAAAGATACTGAGCCAGTTCATAGGCCTCCAAGGGAAGGGCCCTTGAGCAAAGACCCAAAAAGATCAGCTCATCTGGCCCATCTTTAGATGGCAGAACTGAGAGAGTAGTTAGAGTCAGAGCTGTGCCTCACACTCCAGTCTCCCTGTCCCCTCCTCCTGCCCCCAGATCTTTCTAGAGCATTCTTGAAACAGTGAGAAAAAAGCCAGTTCAGATTATGAGTCTGGGGTCAGCCACCCAGAATCTGGACCAAAGGAGCAAAGGGGTGGAATGAGGTAGGCCAGGTGTTTCTGAACTAGAGCTGAGCTCTCTCCTCTCTTCCTATCCGCACCCCTCCCAGAAGGCTACAACACCTTCTCCTGCCAAGTTAAACCCCTTTCCCTGCGTCTGGGACACAGTGTGCCACCTTTCTTGAATCCTACCCAACTTCATTTCAAACTTGAAAACGTGTCCTTCTATCCATCTCATCCCAACGCCATTTGGCTGTCATATCCCCCAAGGCTGCCGCACTGCCTGTACCTCCTCCCCGGCCCCGAATGCAGGTGTGCTGATAGATTCATGCACCTTCCTTGGCCATAAATCACTTTGCTTGGAGATCTGAGCCTTTGGAAGAAAATGTGATTCAGAGGTGTCTGCTAACTACTGCTGCTGCTAAGAGTCTGTCATTACTCCTTTAATACAGATCATTAACATTCACAGAACCTTAACTACAGCAACACTAACGAGCGCGGCTGTAATATAGCGTTTCCACATAAATATCCATCGATGCTGACACCCCTTCTCTCTGGGTACAGTAATTCGCCTTTTCGAGATAAATCATCGCATTATGGCTTTCTCTTTCTCCCTAACTGCCATTATTAGAGGTTGCGGAAGAATAATGAACAAACTCTGTTTTTTTAAAAGAGGGAAATAGATGAAGAAAAGATAAATGAATGCCCTTTTGGAATAAAAGAAATGAATCGGCTATGGCATTCGCATCCCTGGCCAGATATAACAAGGACTGTGTGGCACAGAGGAAAACACTTACTTAAGGGTCTGAGGACCTAAATCAAACTCCACTCTATCACTCACTAGCTATTTGACCTTGGACAAGTCACTTAACTTCGGAACCTCAGTTTCCTCATCTGTAAAAATGAAAGGTTGGGATTAGACCGCATTTATGGTCACTTACAACTCTAAAACTGACCCTATGGAATAGTTTCACCATATTTTATCATCATTATAATTATGCATTTTCTAAGTTACTTGGAAAATAGAGCAAGCTTAGTCCAAGATAGGCATCCCTGATAAGCTAGAGAGCATCCAAGGAAGTCAACCAGGATGTGAAGGGCCTTATGTTCACACCACATTAGAATCATCAACGGAAATGGGGTTGTCCATCCAGTGAAGACTGCACATATTTGAAAAGGTCTTTGAGTGAGGGGCTAAACTTATTCTGCTTGGCTCCAGTGACCAGGATGTAGAGCAATGGGTAGACTTACAGAGAGACAGACTGAGGCTAGATGTCAGAAACTGCCTAACAATGACCATGGTCCTTGAGTGAAACAGGCTACCTGGGGAGGCAGCGTGAGTGTTGCTCCTTAGTGCAGTTTCCAAGCAAAGGCCATAGGCAACCACTTTCTTAGAGATTTCATCAGGGAGACTATTGTCCAGATACAGCTGGGCTAGTTGACCTTGGAGGTCCCTTTTTGCTCTGAAATTCTTGGTTCTGTGATTTGGAGTATAGCCAGAATGGGGCCAGAGCACCAGAGGAGTCTGGGATGGGTTTGGTGACTGCTTCTGGAGGTTGAAGCCTGAACCCACATGTTTCTTCTAACTTCCAGGGTGGGTTAAGTAAACTCAGTGGGAGACCAGACTGCCAGAACAGGGGGAAGTCATTCATCAGAACCAAGGAAGCAGTTGCAAGTAGAATGAGAACCAAGTTACCCAGAGAAGACCACCAAGAGAGGATGAGTGGGACAGGCAAATGAGCTAGGACAAACTGCAGGGGCCTGGGACACAGCCAACAAGGGGGCCTTGGAATAGTGCAGGGAGGGCCAAGGAGAGAAAGGCAACATCTGGGCATGATGGAGCCTGGGCATAGGAAAGTCATGACAAGAGCAGAAGGTAGCTGGTGGAAAACGGGGAAATATAATGATGTCCTCAGTACTAGAACCAGGCTGGGGAGCTGGAAGAGTCCTTAGAACAGGGGAGCTCAGAAGAGAATGTTAGCACCTAAGGGAATCTTTGTTGTTCTTGTTCAGTCATTTCAGTCATATCTGACTCTTTGGGACTTCATTCAGGGTTTTCTTGGCAAAGAAAGTGGAGTGGTCTGTTATTTTCTTCATCAGTTCATCTTACAGGTGAGGAAACTGAGGTAAACAGGGGTAAGTGATTTGTCCAGGGTCACGCAATAAGTGTCCAAAGCAGGATTTGAACTCAGGTCCTTGGGTACATGTTTTGTTCCAATATCCTGTGTTGGTACTTCTGATTCCCCCTCCCATAACTGTTCCAACCTTCTTATTTCAGATTTCCTTCCTGTACTCTACATGATCCTAATGATTTAAGTGCTATCTCACCCTTTAAATATAAGCCCCTTGAGGGCAAAGATTAGTCCATTTTTTGTCTCCATGTCCTTAGCATCGAGTGCAGTGACAGGTGCCTGGTAAGTGCTTACTTAGCAAAGGCTTGTCCCTTGGCTGACCAATTGCAAGTCCCAGCAGGCACCCTGAATCCCAGAATAGGGAGTTGTGAGCAATGATAAATCTCTATTTGAGATTCAGTCTCCGTCTGCATATCTGATTGTCCCGGCTGAGCTCACTCCTCACCTCCTGAGGGATTCGTGCCCGGTCATGGGCAATGGGGTGCAGCAGAGAAGATGAAGGGGGTTCTGGGAAGAAAGGACTCTTGAAATAAGTCATCACAGGACAAATGGAAGCCATCTGTGGCCTCCTCTTGATTGGCCAGGATCGCCAACCTCTTCAAGGCAATATAGCATGGAAAGCTGAGCTTCAATGAGCGCTGCACAGGCCAGGAAGAATCTCGTGTGTTAGAGGTACCCAGACTCTGTCTCCTCCCAGTGCCTCCTCCCCATCCCCCTTCCCCTAACCTATCACACAGTTCTGTCAGCAGATCACCTTGTTTCTCTCCAGTAGCTTGGCAATCCTGCTTTCCTTATCACAAGGATTATTCCATCTTGGCAGGCTGTCATCGACACATCTGGCTTTTTTTCTCCATCTTTTTTAATCTCATAGTCTCAGCTATTTCCATTTCTTTCCTTGAAACCAGAGTTGTCCCAGCCTCCCTCCTTCCTGTCAGTAGGGCTGGGCATACACCTGAGCGAGAGGATGGCTACAGCCCTACGAGGCAGCAGTAACAAGAATGGGAGGCTAGAGTGGGCAGCTCCGGCTGTCCATACAGGCAGGCTCCTATCCATGGCCTCCAACTTCTATCACCTGTAGCCCTCAGCATTTAGAACAACAAGCTGGGACAGTGGATAGTGAGCTGAGCCTGGTGTCAAGAAGACCCAAATTCAAGTCCAGATTTAGATACTTATTAGCTATGGGATTCTGGGAAAGTCATTCAAACTCGGGTTTGTCTCAGTTTCCTCATCTGCAAAATGGGAATAACCATTGGTCTCTGTTTCCTCATCTGTAGAATGGGGATAATTAGGGCAGCTATCTCCCTGGGGTTGCTATGGGGATCAAATAAGAAGATAATTGTAAAGTACTAAGCACAGTGTCTGGAACATAGTAGACCCTATGTTGGTGTTAGCTGTTTTTAAAGTCATCTTCATTAGAGTTTGTCATCATGACCGCAGGTCACTCTAACTGG
This sequence comes from Monodelphis domestica, assembly GCF_027887165.1. Classification (NCBI taxonomy): domain Eukaryota; kingdom Metazoa; phylum Chordata; class Mammalia; order Didelphimorphia; family Didelphidae; genus Monodelphis; species Monodelphis domestica. The sequence continues at coordinate 21,153,719 of NC_077228.1, forward strand.
TATGTGGTAGGAAACCTCTTTACCAGTATCCAGTAAGTCAAAAAGCCCAATTTAAACATATAATAAGAAAGAGGGAGGGAGAGAGAGAATGAGGGAGGGAAGAAGAGAAAAAGAAAGACATATATAATGCACGTTAAGGTTTGCAGAATACTTTACAGATATCTCATTTTTTAAAATTCTCTTGGGAGATAGGTACTATTTTCCAGTTGAAGAAACTGAGGCAGACAGTGGCTAAGTGATTTGCCCAGGGTCACAGAGATAGTAAGAATTTGAGGCCAGATTTGGACCAAAGAAGATGAGTCTTCATGATTTCAGGTCCAGCCCTTTATACACTGTGCCATCATGTTGCCCCTTATCAGAAGTATTAGAACTGATAGATAGATGGATGGATAGATAGATACATAGATACATAGATAGAGAGAGAGACAGAGATAGGTAAATGAATGGATGAAAGAATGAATGAATGAATGAATGAACAGCTCAAAAAGCGTTGGTGGAATGCCTGCCATCAACTTATTACTCCAAGCTGGCTTATTAACCGAAAGCTTTATTGGAAGCATAACCAAATATGTAAATTCAGAAGCCCCAGGTTATTGATTAAGCTAATCAATACTTCACAGAAGCTTTTTACTTCATCAGACAAGATATAGAGGAGTGAGCCCTAGATTGGGAATGAGAAGGCTGGGGTTCCAGTACTCGCTTCTAAGAGCTGATGTCTCTGTGACTTTCTATAGTCTATTTAACCAGTCTATGAGACTTCTCCAATATTCCTAAAATGGGAAGAATGGTTCTTCTCCTCCCTGCCTCCTAGAGTGGGTATAAGGATATAGTAAGGTCACCTTATAAAGTGTCCATAATAGTGACAGGTAATAATGTTAGCATTTTCATGAAATAATAAGAAGATTTCATTGGGTCTTAGTCACATGAAAAAGAAAAGGGATGCTTTGATGGGATCCTGCAAAACCTCTGAGTGGCCATCTGATCCAGCCCTGACCTCAAAAGGAATCTCTGTCAAACAGTCATCCAATCTCTCCTTCTAGATCTCCAGTGAGGAAGAACCTTTTCCTACTACTTATTAGCTATGTGATCTGGATGACCAGGAGGCACAGTGGATAGAGACCTGGGCCTGGGATCAGAAAGACCTCAGATCTAACATCAGATACTCTCTAGCTGTGTGATCACAGGCATGACACTTAACTTCTTCCTGCCTCAGTTTCCTCATGTGTTAAATATGAGAAAGTTGAATTTAATGGAATCCAAAGTCCCTTCGACCTGCAAAATCTATGATTGTTAGTCACCAGGCCTCTCTATTTGCCTAATGACTTTTATGGTCCCTTCTAGTGACAAAGCTATGATCTTCTGAACCCAAGCCACCTGGTATCTCTGAGCCACCATTTCCTTATCTGTAAAAGGAAGGGGTTGGGGACAAGTAGTGGCTCATTGGATAGAAACCCAGGCTTGGATATGGGAGGACTTGGGTTCATATATGGCCTCAGATATTCACTAACTATATGACCTTGGACAAATCACTTAACCTCAGTTGCCTAGCCCTTACCTCTCTTCTACCTTGGAACCTATCAATTTTAAGACAGAAGGTAAGGTTAAAAAAAAACAAACAAACAGAAGAAAATTAGATTTTATGGCTTTTAAGGTCCCTTCTAGGTCTAAGTCTATGTATAACCCAACAATCCATGCCACTGCAGATAATTCTGAATATTTATGGGACCTTTGAACTGTGGACTTTTCTCTGAAACAGAGGCTCCTCTGGTAACATCACAATGTCAAGGAAGACTAAGGAAGGCCTCCAACAGGTTGAGTGGACCACCTATGCTGACCCATGGAGAGAATAAGGACAAAAGACATGTTGGGATAGGCAGATGGGGATAGGTGGTGACTTGAACCATGAAATGGAACTTCAGAATTAATGAGCTCCTTCCCAGATGTTACAAGGGAATCACTTTAAAAGACTGATATATATTAATTTAAGGTCGCCAAGGAATCAGCTATGTAATTCCTAAATGAAAAACTCAAGTCAGCCGTCAGCCTTTTTTGGAGTTTAATTACAATAGGAGTAAGAAAGGAATTAGAGATATAGAGAGAGAGAGAAAGGGGAGAGAAGGGAATAGGGCTTAAATACCCCTTCTGTTTAGGCTGGGCCAAAAGGCCCAAGCCCTTAGATAGCTGGGGCAAAGAAAACAGATCAGTCCCTATTACTCATGTGTCCAAAATGGAGAAACAGTCTCAGAGGCCCCCACCTTCAGCTTCCTTCAGAGCAAGCTTCCTCAGAGCCCAGGAACCACACCGCTCCAAAAACTCCAACCTCCCCAGTCTCCAGACCCTCCTATCTTTAAGGACACCATCCAAGTTGCCTCCCCTCAGTCCTCACATCTACCAATCACTCTTCATCAATTTCCCTGTCAATGGAGGCTCTCGCTTAACCCAGGACCGCCCAGAGGTTTCTGGCTTTTGCACATGTCTGTTGAAGGTCATGTTTTCAAATGATTAAATCTATACTCCTTTGCTACAGCCCTTTCTAAATCCTGTTCACTTGAGTATGGTAGAGATTGGAATAATTAAATTTTGATCTAGGCTGCAGCCCTTACTCAATCCTATTAGGACTGAATAGGGTGGAGATTTATTCCAAGTATCTCCATTGTATCAATTCTAAATCAATCAAGACTCAAAGAAATTCCTGTTCTATGCTTAAGCATAGGTCAAAGTCCTTTCCATTGTTCAGCAAAGGGTTTCTGTCCTAAAGTAATCTTAAGAAGGGAAGAGAAGGAACCTCCCATGCCAATGGAGTTCCCATTCCAATAGACTATCAGTAAGAAATTTTCCAAGTATGAAATATCCCAATGGTGAAATTTTCAACAATTATAAGTCTAAGGAAATTTGAGGTTTACACAGATCTCTCTCTTGGAGTATATTTGAGAATTCATGATATCAGCCATTCAGCTGCCATTTCAGAATTGAAAGTATGATGCTATTTACAGTCTATGTCATTTGCTAGTATCCCAGATTCTTAGCACAGGAAGGAATACCAGAGGTGATCCAAGCCAAATCATGGCAGAAGTTTGAAGCCTGTCCATTGAATTTAGGACACGCTGCAGAGCAGATTGTGGGGGTGGGGTGGTTAGAGTTGTTCATAGTTCTAAACAAGATGCTAGTTTGCCTAGTGCACCATGGTAAACCATAATGATCTCCTAATTTTGTACAGTGATTTTAACTCTTTCAACGCATCCACCCATCTGTCATTTCATTGGGTCGTCACAGCAACCATTGGAAGGATGTACAATGGGAATTATCTCCATTGTACAGATGAGGCAGCTAAGCTCCAGACATGTGGGGCAACTTGCCTAAGGATGCAGAACAAGATAGAGAAGGCTCTGAGACTAGAATGCAGGGCTCTGGATTCCAGGTCCCAGAGGGTACCTGTTGCATGGCAGCTGAACAAATAAATTCCAACAGGGAAAGGAAAAGGAAGAAAATCACAACCAAAAAAAAAAATATGGCCTCAAATGGCTGTCAGAGCAGCCGGCAGATCTGTCCTCATGTGGTCTTCCCTTTGATGTCACATCTCTCCATGCATAATTTCCTCCAATTTGCTACAATTTCAGTGTCTGCTTGTGCTTTCCAGGCTGAGTTTTACCTCCATCCAATGTTTCTTATTGGCTCTTGAAGGCCATCTGGGCCACCATTGCATCCTTTTCCCAAGAAGTATTTCAGCAAGAAGAGAAGGTGCCTACCCCTCTGTTTGCCCAGCTCTTCCAAGCGGGCAGTGGGCAGATATTCTCTTCCCACGGGTAGCAGCAAATGCCATTCATGGTGCTTTGAGTTCCCAAAACTTTCTGTAGGTAGGACCCAGGACAGACTTTTTTAGTGTTTTGGAAAGTACCTGAATGTTCACCAGTAAACAATTCAGTCAGTAAGCATTTATTAAGTATGACTTAAGTCAAGAAGCAGTTATTAATGAGGTATAACAAAACTTATGACTTGAGTCCTACCACCAATGCCATCTGTCTATCACTTTCTTTCAACCTCAGTTTCTTCATCTGTAAAATGGGTATAATGATAGCTCCTCTTTGGGGGTGTTGTGAGGATTAAAGAGAGGACATTTGTATATTTTAATCTACTTTGTAAACCTGATAATGTGCTGAGGACTGTTCTCAAGTGTCAACTAATTTGTAAACTTAGTGTTAGAGGGTTGTCTGAGAGGCACCCAGAGGTTAAAGAGCATGATTGTGGTCTTGGTCCCAGATATTGTATGGATCAGGGGCAGGACTTGAAGGCAGATCATCCAGATCGCAAGACTACTCTCTATCCACTGGGCCATATGATCTCTGCTCATGATCCTCTTTCAGCTAAATTAGCTATAGCCAGACAAGTTCCACCACCTTGGTCTTTGTTGCTCTCCAAGGTAAAGATTGCCCCCAAAGCACCAGCTTGGGTCTTAATTCCCTTCTCATACAGTTAATAAAAAAAAAGTTCTAGATCTCACCTAGTGATTGGCAGAGGATTAAAGTTCCCTCTCATTTAAAGACTACAGCTTGAGATATTTCATTAGGAAGGAAATTGTAGCTTCATATTTTCATAGATTTTAAATTGCAAGAGATTGCTCACCTTGTTTTATAGCTAAGAAAATTGAGGCTGGGAGAGCTGATGTGATTTCTGTAAGGTGAAGGAGATAGCAAAACTGGAACACTTTGGAGACAAGACCAGGTTCAATTGTATTACTGATGCAATGTGTCCTTGGGCAACCCAGCTCAGTTTTTTCAGGAAGTTGAATAGGTCCCTTCCATATCTAAAACAATGATCCTACATTCCTGGCCCCAAATCCAACTCTTTTCCAGTGTTCTCCAATGGAATATCCATTCCTTGAGAGAAGGGACCATTTTCCTCTTTGTCTTTGCATCCATAGTAGATGACATAACACACACGGTGACTGGCTACCATGTTGATTTTCAAGGAAATCACAGGATCATAGATTTAGAGTTAAAAGAGACCTTTGAAGTTATCAAATGCAATCTCCCCATTACTCAATAAGGAAACTGAGGCCATATCAGATTGACTGATTTGCTGAGAATGGCACAGCTAATAAAAGTCCAAGTCAGGATCTAGCCTGAGTTGTTCTTGATTCCATGTTGTGTGTTCCAATTTGAATACTTAGTAAGAGTACCAGGGATTTCTTTGGTCCTTGAAGACTTTCAGAATGTTTTACATACATGGGTCATCCCCAAAGTCTTAGTGTAGGTAGCTTTACTTTCATTTGATCCTCACAACAACTGTATGAAGTAGGTGTTATTATTATCTCTATTTTACACATTATAAAACTGAGACCAACAGAGGTTAAGTGACTTGTTGCCTAGACCTAAATATAGTTCAGAGGAAGATAATGCAAAATTTAAGGAAAATAATTACATTTTAAAAAGTGCTTCATTTTTAGAATCTCTTCACTTTTTTGGGCACATTTTGCAAATCTCATTATCTCATTCGGACCTTTAAAAATCTTGATTATCTTCTTTTTTTTCAAACCCTTACCTTTCGTCTTAGTATGAATTCAAAGACAGAAGAGCCAAAAAACCTAGGCATTTATGGCTAAGGAACTTGCCCAGGGTCACATAGCTATGAAGTTTCTGAGGCTAGATTTGAATCCAAGATCTCTCATTTCTAGATCTGGCTCTCAATCTACTGTGTTATCTAGCTCTCCTTACTTTATTTCAATGTGACTGTTTTTTTCCTTACAATCCTCTTTATTTTCCTTTTATCCATTTAAAAACATGATTCTGAGAAGGGATCCATAGATTCCCCAGACCGCCAGGGGGGTTCATGTCACAAAGGTAGAGAATCTCTGTCCTAAAGGTAGGAGGGAGCCGCAGAAGTTTATTGAGCTGAGGATTGCTGCATTCTCATCAGAGTATTTACAATTTGACTGTGTCAGCTGTGTGGAGAATAATTTAAGAGGAGAGAGACTTGAATACCCAGAAATAGAGTTCTCCCTGTGGGCAGAGAATACAATTAGGAGACCTTTGCACCAGTCTAGGCAAGATGTAACATGCTATGCTAGAAGCCAGAAAAAGGAGGGACTATGTAGATGATGTAAATAAGGCCGGTATATCTATGTAGCACCAGATGAACAAATTCGTCAGATTGGGACAGGAGCTCAAGAGAACAAAAGGAACCCTTTGGACTTGGATCACAAAACTTGAATTTGAGAATAAGATGCAACAATGAGGAAGAATATTTATGGATAGTCTGACACCCTGGAAAGACTAGAAAACGTCAAGTTATTTTTACTTTTTCTTTTAATATTATATAGACAGAAATCAGTTATTTGTGTCTTTCTTCCTTTTGGGCCATCTGTCTGTCATCACTCTCTCACTTGCTAGACACACTCCTTCCTGTCCCTTTTCTGACAAGACCTGGGAAAGCGATTGCTTGGGATTCCAACGAGAATAAGCAAACATCTGATTCCCCCAAAGAGAATAGGGTGCGGCTCCTTTGTTAAATTAGAGGCAGCATAGCAAAGAGATGAGATTGAGTACTTGGCTCTGCATTACAAAGATCTGGATTCAAATCCTACCTGGAGAGCAGCTGAGTGTGACTCTGGGCATCTAGATTTACATCATCTGTAAAATAAGGGAAACTGTGATACATCCCTTATCAAAAGGTTGCAAGGCTCAAATGATGTAATGCTATACAATCCTTTGCAAACTGGAATGTGCCATATTAATATCATTTATTATCACTTGCTGAATTGGAATGAATGGAACACACTGATATCTTCTTCGGAGGTGACAGTCTCATGCCTCCTCTAGGTAGTCTCCCATATTTTCACTGGCAGCAAAATGATTTGTTATTGTTGTTGTTGTTTTATGAGAACCATTGGGTGTTTGTCAAATTTATTTAAATCATCAATCATGTTGTATAGCTATTTTCTTTTTTATATTGGACACACATAATGAGATTTTGGACACTAAAATGTTTTTTTATTAAAAGCTATGATCTAAAGCCCATATGGGGAGGCTAACTCATAAATCCATAGGAGAAAACAAATTTATAAAGGTTATAAAGGCATAGACTTAACTTTTAGACCACGCTTGGGATCATGATTTATCTTTTGATCCAGCAAGCAAGCATTATTAAGCACCTACTGGATGCAAATCACTCTTCTAGGTCCTGGGAGTGACAGAGAGCCTAGAGAAAACAGAGTGTCTGCCTTTAGGGAGTTCACTTTCTATTAGCAGGACAAGATATAACACATATTACCAGGACACACAATAATATGATATACCTAATATTGACACGTGATAGGTATCAGCCAAAGCCAGGATATGAGAAAAATGAATCCCTGTGTACAAGTAGGTACAATAGCTTTCAGGTTTGTCTACCACAGAGAATCTTCAGCTAAGAATAGGAAATCAGAAATGCTTAGAAATGGGCCACAGTATAGAGAGTATCGAATGGCATACCAAGTTTGAACTCTATTCTATAGGCAGGGAGGGGTCCCTGAAGATATTGGAGACCAGAGCTGAGCAGAGGGAAGATTGTTCTGGAAATCATTATCAAACATAGATTAGAAGGGTGGGAAATGGAAAAGACATTTATTAATTGCCTACAATGTGCCAGGTATTATGCTTAGGCTTTAAAAATATCTCATCTGACAGTGGGTAGTGTTTAGATTTATTAAGAGTTTACTATAGAAGCAGCTAGATGGCTCAGTGGATAAACTTTTAAGTCAAGACTAGGGAGAACCTGGGTTCAGATACTTTTCCTAGCTCTATGACCCTGGGCAAGTCACTTAACCCCAACTGCCTGACAATTAACAATCTTTTGCTTCAAAACTAATAGTTAATGTTGATTCTTTTTTAATTTTTTTAATGTTGATTCTAAGACAGAATGTAAGGTTACTATGGTCTAACAAGTGGATGATACAAAACCAAAGAATTTCCCACCCCACCCCCCAAAAAAAGAAATCTCCTGTTGTATTAATTTAGTATTTGCAATGCTTTCTCTCATCCTGTTAAATAAAGAAAGCTGATGTGTATGATTGCTAGAATAATAAAACTAATGGAGCCGTCAGCCTGAAAAACAGAACTACCAAAGTGGTTACAAAAGAAAAAACCGTTAATCAGGACCAGGAGACCATGCTCTTATGGCGACCACATAGAGTCACACACACACACCACACAGAGCCAAGCACTGGGATATGGAAAAAACAACAAGAATGGAAATTTCTATTGAACAAGAACTTGAGATCTTATATATTTAAAGGAATATAGGAAAGGAAGGACAACTTACTGACTTCCGTAGGTTGATCCAGGGGTACTTGAGGGGTTCATAAAACAAAATCATCAGAGTTCATCTTTAATTTCTTGTAGAGTGCACAAGTCTTCTCTGTAATATACCTAGTATATCATCATCCCTCGTAGATATCCAGGAATTATAGGACCATCATTGTAAACAAAAGAGGGATATTAGAGTCCAGCAAGTCCAACTTCCTCATTTCATAGATTTAAAAAAATTAAAACACAGGGAGGTTAAGATGCTTGTCACTCCATTACACCACAAATCCCAGTGGCTCCCTATTACCTCCAAGATAACTATAAACTATTTTAGGTTTTAAAGCCCTTTACAGCCCATCTCTTTCCTACCTTCCCAATCTTATACTTTATTTCTATGCACTTATTCTATGATAATACAGCAACACTGGCCTTCTCCCAGGGCTATGCCTTTTTGCTGGCTACTTCCTATGCCTGGCATTCTCTTCCTTCTCACTTTTGCCTTCATACTTCTACATCTTCATTCAAAGCTTAATTTAAATCCCATGTTGTACAAGAAGCCTTTCCTTCTCCCCCACTCCTAGCCCTGCCAGTTGCTAGTTCCTTCCCTTCTGACTGAACCTCCTACTTGCTCTATATGTATTGTGTATGAAAATCATTTACATGTTTCTCCCTTATTAAAATGTGAGCCCCTTCAGGGGAGCTCTGGTATACAGTAAATGCTTAATAAATATTCCTTTTTAATGATTGATTGATTTCCAAAATTCAAGAAATTAATAAATATCTAGAGCAAGATTTGAACCCAAATCTTCCTGATTCCCAATCTAATTCACTATCCAATGCTGCCATATAATCAGCATCGCACTTCCTCACAACAATAATATTGACATGGATGACTGCTGATATTTAAACAGTTCACAAATCATATTATAGATATTAATTCATGTGTTTCTTACAACACTGAGCGAAGTGCTATCAGTATCCCCATTTAATAAATGAGAAAACTAAGGTTGACATTTTCCTAAGGATAATTGTTACACAGTAGATAGAATGCCAAACTTGAAGTTGGGAAGTTTCATCTTTGTAAGTTCAAATGTGCCCTCAGACCCTCACTATCTTTGGGAGCCTGGTCAAGTCACTTAACCCTCTTTGCCTCAGTTTCCCCATCTATAAAATGATCTGGAGAAGGAAACAGCAAACTACATGAGTATCTTTGTCAAGAAAACCCCAAATACATCCACAAAGAGTTGAATATGACTGAAAAACACCTGAACAACAACATTTACCCATGGCCATACAGCTAAGATAGCCTCTGAAGCAGAATTTGAATCCAACCTCAAGCATGGTGCTCTATTGACTCTTGCAGCTAAACCTCACATTCTCACAAGATAGCCCATCCATCCATCCATATATAAAAGATCTCTAATGACCAGGAAGTTCTTTCTTGGGTTGAACTGAAATCAGAATCCCTATGACTTCCTCTCATTGCTCTTAATTCCTGACTGCCATTGTTTGCTGGGACCAAGGAGAAGTTTTAAGCCTTTGTTCTCAAAACAGTTCTGCATATACTGGGGAAAAAATGACTGTGTCCCTTTATCTTTCTATATCTAGGTGAATGTATCCAGTTCATTCAGCACTTTCTTGTATCCCGTGGTTTCTAGCCTGGTAATTAGCTACCCTCCAACAAACCATGTGCCAAGTTTTGTGCTAGATCCTACGGAGATAAAGGGAAAAAAATGAAAGCACCTGCCCTCAGAGGGCTTCCATTTTATTGAAGGAGGATATGGGAATAGAAGAGGGTGGATATATAGGCAATACAGGAGTCCAAAGAAGACACTCTTTTTCAAACTCCAATCAAAGATCCCTTATAGCATTAAGCTTCTGCAAGTTGGCACTGAATGCCTTCAGGAGTATGTAATAGGAGTTCCCACTTCCTTTAGCTGATGGTGACTAACCAGTTGTCACAATCATGACCAGCACAACTCTTGCCATTCCCCCCACTATAACAACAGTAGACTGCACTAACAAACCTGCCTTTTTCCTTTAAGTATGGTTAGTAAAGAGCCTTGTTGTACAATGATCTTGACTGTCCGTAATGGAAACCGCCCTCACAGTTTAGAAGCCATGTCTTATTTCTGGCCAAACCTAAATCAAATTAATTTCAAGACGAATCACCAGAGAGATCAAGTGAATATTTGACCTTGTAAAGAATAAAAAGTAGATGTCTTCTGACTATGACCAGGTGCTTATTTTTTAAAAGATTCAAAAGGATTCAGAATTTAATCAGACTCTTTAAAAAAAATCCCATTCTTACAATCATAGGCAGCAGTTATTAATCAGGTATTTAATTAAATTCAATTAGCTTGGAGGGAAGCCTTCACTAAGTGGTTTGGACAAGCAGTCAGCCACTTGGTGGATTTTCTCAATAGTAGGGTCACCTAGGCACTTGAATTTTTGCATTTTAACCATGCTAATTTAGAGATGATGAAATTTCAAATTCATATTCATTCTGTAAAGATATCCTTAGCTTGTATTGAGATCATCTAGCAAATGATAACCAAGGCAAGTATTTGTACTTTAAACAAAGCATCTGTAACACTCGTGTGTGTATCTATTACTCCCTTCACTGTTCCACTAACCATTCATGCTCAAAGTTATTTCCAGTTCCCAGAATTGTTCATGTATGCAACAGTCCCAGCGTTGATGAGAGATCAGGTTCTCAACTGTGACACTCACAAGCTAGGTGACTTTGAGTAAATCATTGAAACCCTTCAAGTCTTATTGACACAGTCTATAAAATGGGGCCAATAACAAATGTGCTAGCCCTCACATAGAGACATTGTAAGGAGAAAACAGACCTGAAAGCTCTAACAAAAGGTTCCTTTTCATGATCATCCATTGATATGTTGAGGGTCAAGTGATATAATGTTCTAGGTAAACCTGAGCTGTGAGTAGCAGTATTCCTGCATCTCGTAGGGGATCAGAGATCACAGACGACATCCTCATCATCCTCATAAATTCATGTCATGGTATGTCTCATTTCATGTCCATTCATCCTGCCTTCCTGTTCCAGAATGGTCACTCCTTTGATGACTTTGAGGAGCGCTTTGCAGCAGCCATACCGGTAAGGCTGGGAAGTCCCTCTTCAATTCATTTATTGCAATTGTCTTCATGTCATTCATTTCATTTTCATACATCATGCCTTGTGGTTTCAGAACCGAAACTCAATGGTGGACTTTGACGAGTGTTACAGGGTCGAAAATCAGGTAAGACTGTGAGGTCCTTGGTCAGATGGCCAGTTCTTTTGTGTCCCATGGAGAACCTGGAAGTGCTATGATAGCTGGGGTTGGGACAAGAAAGCTGATTCAAGGCTGGTCCAATAAGCAAACTGTTTCCAGATGTGATGGGGGATAAAATAAGAATTAACGAAGTACCGAGTGTGTTATGGCTGGGGGGTGGGGGGAAGGACAAAGAGAGACGGGGGGGGGGGGGTAAGTAGCCCTTTTGGAAAAGCCAATGGGAATAGACTAGAGGGAAAAAAGATAGCCAGGTAAGGACTCTAAAATCAGAGCAAACAAAACTGGGCAAATAAGATCATTTTTGTCAAAATCATAGGGGGAAGTGGAAAGAACCATAAATTGACTTCTAATTAAATGGCATTTGAGCCCCAAAGTTGCCTTTTTAGCTACAAAGTCTTGTCTATCCATTCCTCACCCCATGTTTCCATTTCCTTTTGGTCATCCTTGAGGACTTCTAACATTCTGTCCAAGTCTCAGATTATGACCCCATAAACCAAAGGTCACCATTTGATCAATGGATTTCTATTAAAGCATCTTCCTCATGGTTTATGATAATCAAATAATCCAGGATTTGGTTTCAATGAGCCAGAAAGCTTGTAGAATTTTTCTGTACTCTAATCTCAGACTAAAAAGAGCTTCAGAGTACATCCTGCTACCCAGCCTACCACATCCCTGACAAGCAGTCACCTAGTCTCTGTTGGAAGAATTCTCATAAAAGAGAACCTCCCCATTTCACTTTTGGACATTAGACATTTTTCCTTACCTAGAATCACTTCATTCATCCATTTATTCATTCATTCACTATACAAATATTGATGAAATGCATTCTACATTCAGAGCAGTGTTTTGGGTATCAGAGGTGTTATATAATATAATGAAGATGCAATCCCTACTTGCAGGGCAATTATAGTATCATGAAAGAATAACACAAATACAGATAACTAGTTTGTTAGAAAGTGGCAAAGCAAAATGTTGTTTGAGGCCCAAGGAGAAGTTCATTACTGGCCAAGCAAAGGATCATGGAGAGAAAACATTTGGTTTAGATGTGAATGTATGACTTTGGGAAAGTTATTCAGCCTGCCTCATCTATGAAATGAGGGGGCTGGACTGAATGAACTCCGAGCCCCCATTATTTCAAGATTCTGATCCAACAAACAAATAAAAATGCTGCAAGTTGAGAGGAAAGTGGGGCATCCAAGGTCCAGGGGCCAGTGTGAAGAAAAAACAAAAAGTCATTTGGCAAACTAGAATGAAACTTGACTAGAGCTATTGAATCTGGAAATTAGGGTAAAAAGTGGAAGTCTAGACTGGTTGGGGTGCCAGATTATGGGGGGCCTTGAATATCAAGCCACAGAATCCAAACTTTGGCAAATAGGCAATAGGAATCCAATCAATAATTTAATTCTGAGGCAAGAATAAATATGACCAATTCAGTTTTGTTTTCCAATATTGAAGAAAAATTCATATCCTATTTTTATGCCATGTACAGAAACAACTTGGAAAGCCAAAGAAGGTATTTATAATCTCAAGGGACACTTTAAGGCATTAATTATGTAAACATTTTCAAACTAGAATTCAACAGTTATTTACTGAGTGTTTGCTACATGCAGAGCACTGTCAGGGTGGCTTAAAAAGATTTGAATAGAACTTGCTGTCTATAAGTGAAGTCGGTGAGATGTTTCTAGATAAATATAAAGCTAGATACAGCTCAGTCCAACAATCAATCTTTAAGCATCATATATGTGTGTATAAGTACATACATTTGTTATGTATAGAATAGAGAATAAATGCCCTGATTGAACCTTGGGCAACCCCCCATGGTTAAAGGATAAATGCTGAGTAAACAAAAGAGTAGGATCCTGAAAAAGGACAGACAGGTGTTAATAGAAATGAGATGGGGGGGGGGGGCAGCTGGGTATCTGAGTGGATTGAGAGCCAGACCTAGAGCCAGGAGGTCCTAGGTTCAAATTTGGCCTCAGACACTTCCCAGCTGTGTGACCCTGGGCAAGTCACTTAACCTCCCTTGCTTAGCCCTTACCACTCTTCTGCCTTGGAATCATTACACAGTATTGATTCGAAGATGGAAGTTAATGGTTGTAAAAAGAAAGAAATGAGAGGGGGAAAGACAGAGAGGGAGAGGAAGGAAAGAAGGAAGGAAGGAAGGAAGGAAGGAAGGAAGGAAGGAAGGAAGGAAGGAAGGAAGGAAGGAAGGAAGGAAGGAAGGAAGGAAGGAAGGAAGGAAGGAAGGAAGGGAGGAAGGGAGGGAGGGAGGGAGGAAGGAAGGAAGGGAGGGAGGGAGGGAGGAAGGAAGGGAGGGAGGGAGGGAGGGAGGGAGGGAGGGAGGTAGAAGAGGGAGAGAAGGTATGAAAGGAGGGAGGGAGGGAAGTAAAGTAAAATGAAGGAAGGGGGGGAAATCTTGAGACATTAAGTCTCAGAAGCTGCAGAGGTCAAGAAGAATGAATGCTAAGAATGGACCATTAGACTTAGCAATTAAGAGATCACTAGGAATGTTTAAGAGAAAGTATTTCATTTGAGCAATTAAGTCAGAAGCCATATTGGAAGGAGTGAGAGGTGAGTAGGAAGAAAAGAAACTGAAATAATTAATCTAAAAGGATTTTGTTTTTAGTGAGTTTGGCTCTGAAAAGGACAGTTAGATCACTTGAGGGGATGGTTGAGTTAAATGAAGGTTTTCTTAACGATGGCAGAGATCCAAGAAGGTTAGTAGCCCATAGCTGGGAAAAAGAGACAGGCTAAAGAATATGGCATTCAAGTCGAGATCTATGTCTATTCCTAGGAGTGATGTCAGCTTTAAGAAAAGCTGTATTGAGGGTGGGCAGCTGGGTATCTCAGTGGATTGAGAGTCAGGCCTAGAGATGGGTGGTCCTGGGTTCAAATCTGGCCTCAGACACTTCCCAGCTGTGTGACCCTGGGCAAGTCACTTAACCCCCATTGCCTAGCCCTTACTGCTCTTCTGCCTTAGAGTCAATACTCAGTATTGATTCTAAGACAGAAGGTGAGTGTTTAAAAAAAAAAAAGAAAAGAAAAGCCGTATGGAAGAGGTGGTACTCGAGCTGGGTAAGAATCAAGCAAGTAGAGTGGAAGGGGAAGAGGAAACAATGGAAGGATTATGGTTTGTTAGGTTAGCAGCGAAATGCCCAGGGGGTCAAAGTATCTGCCACTCCAGATTTGCAATCACATATGACTATTAAAATTATTTTCAATTTTATTACCCAGGAATTTCATTTTCTATGAAATCTAATTAACTAAAGGTACTATTTAAACATCCAGCATGATGGGATGGAATAACAACATGTGTTTTATGCCTCTCCTTATTTTCCTACTTTAGTACTTGAATGAAAATATTCTGGCAAAAGAAAAAATACATATATATCTGTACATACATATTGGAAAATCTATATTTCAAGAATGAAGGTTATTTTAAAAGTTGTGCTAAAGGAGAAAATTAGGCTATAAATTATCTTTATGCTGTTAGTAAAAGTGTACTGTGAGTTCAGCACATTCCAAATGTAAATTGTATGACTTAATAATTAACTTGATTTTAATTTTCTCCCTCTCCTGGAAAGAAAGATGTCCTTCTGTTTTAAAGAAAGAGGGTTCCAATCAGGAGCAAGGCCTGAAGCTTCAGTGGAAATGATTAAATAGAATTATTACTTTTATGAATTTTTGATCTTTTTCAAAGAATAAATGACTTACTCGTCTTTCCAAGTAATAGCCAAATGACCTACTTGTGCAGGCTTTGAACTTTGGGAAGAGACAACATTTAAGAAAAAGGGATGTTTGGGTCCCATCCAGAGCAGGAAGAATAGCCTGATGCTCTCTCAGCCAACTCTTTCCCAAGCATGGGGCCACGTGGCCAAATCTGGAGTGGGGGTGAACCCTGGAATTCTATGTCTTTAGATAACAATAAAATTGTTCGACTTTTTAATTCCAAGCACTTTCTCAGCAACAGAATGGATTTCTCCAACTTTCTCAGAAGTGGAAAAGGACTCTCATCAAAAGGAAGAGAAATAATCCTTGACCCTTATCCCATGTCTTTTACAACTACTCTTATGATGTCTTCAAAAGTTTTACTAAGGGAGCACTGACATTTCCAAGGCCAGTTTATCCACATTATTCTATCTCGTCACTCTCATCATTGTGGTGGTGACGGTGGTGATTCAATCATGTCTGACTCTTCATGATGCTGTGGCCCATGTTGTCCATGGAATTTTCTTGGCAAAGATACTGGAGTGACTTACCATTTTCTTCTCTAGCTCATCTTAGAGATAAAGAAACTGAAGCAAACAGAGTTAAGTGCCCACAGCTCGTAAGTGTCAGAGGTTGGTTTTGAACTCTGGTTTTCTTGACTTCAGACCTAGTGCTCTATGCACTGAGCCACCTACCTGCCTCCCACTATTATAGAATAGTGGGCAAAAGCAACTAAGTGACTGGGAACACTGTGTATTAGAAAGGGTCCATATCTTCGGAAAGAAACATGGTCAGATGCCTTCTTTGGAAGAGACCCCCGACATCAATGAGAATAACCCTTCATTTAATGGGGAAGAAAAGGAATACCAAGGAGTAACCTGCCCCAGTTTAAACAGATAATCAGTGATGGGCAGAGTCAGGTGATGATCCTCTCCATCCCGTCAATATTTTTAAAAATGTAAAAATATAAAATATTCATTTTCTCTCCCCCTCACTGGGAAAAGGGGGAAGAAAGAGAAGAAAGAAAAACCAAACCCTTGTAAAAAATATATGTGGTTCACCAAAACCAAGTCCCACCTTAGCAGCACCCATAAATATGGATTACATTCTTTGGCTTGAGTTCATCCTCTCTTTGTCAGGAGATGCCACAACTCAGAAGGAAATGGAATCAGAAAACTGGGGTTTGAGTCCCGGATTTATCAGCTGTAAGACCTTCCTCCAAAGACTTTAGCAAAGTACAGATAATAAGGACTGTTGTAAAGGAACCATACCTTAAACAGACCTTGGATATGTTGAGTTTCTCTCTCTCTCTCTCTTTTTTTAAATTAAACTATTACTTTCTGTCTAAGCCAGAAGAGAAGCACGGACTAAGTAATCAGAGTTAAGTGACTTGCTCAGGGTCCCCCAACTAGGTAGTGACTGAGATCAGATTTAAACCCAGGTCCTTCCAACAACATTGTACCTGGCATTCTATCCGCCATGCTACCTAGCTCCATCTGGCGTATCATTCATAATAATAACATCTGCTCCTGAGGGTTCTCAGAAGATCAGACTTGTTCAGGTAGAGAAGGTGTGGGTGGAGAGTCAGTGTCCATCCATACACATAAGATGACTCATTTATCAAATACACCAGGGAAGAATAACCCTTTCCTTAATGTACCCTGGATCTCTGCCTCACTGGAGACTTCTGAGAATCAAATGACACGAAGGCTCTAAAAATACGTTGAGAAATATAAAGTTTTACCACTTTAGCATGTGTATGTGTATATACATATAGATATATTGATGTTACACATATATATGTATTTATAATTATGTATGTATGTAAATACATATGTATTTGTTATTATGTAAATTATGTAAATATGTAAATACAATTTACATATATATTACATTAGATATATATTATTATATGCTTTAGAGAAATTATATGAGATAATGATCCAGGATAACTTTGAAAAGAAGCTAGATACTAAGAGGTGACAGTTTAATGGGGCTCCTAGGTTGTTGAAAGGTCTGTAGTTAGGAAGACTCATCTTCATGAGTTCAAATCCAGCCTCAGACACTTACTGGCTACGTGACTTTGAAGCAAGTGACTTCATCCTGTTTGCCTCAGTTTCTTCATTTGTAAAATGAGCTGGAGAAGAAAATGACAAACCACTCTAGTATATCTGCTAGAAAAGCCCCAAATAGCATCTCAAAGCTTCTGATGGGACTGAACAACAAAAAGATAATGCCTGGGAAAGGAGAGAAAATTGTTATTATAAAATAAAATATTGATACAATTCATAAATCCAGTTATTTCTGTAACTACAAGGAAAGCCCAGTGTATTAGACAACAAGATGAGCACTGGGCTTCGAGTCATAAGCTGTGAGTTCCAGGCCCAGCTCCAACACTTGGCCTGGGTTCCATTCCCAGGTCTGATACTTCCCGACTACCAGACCCTGAGCAAGTAAATTCTCCTAACTATCCTGAACCTGAGACTTCTCATCTGCTAACTGGGGATCATAGTATCCATACCTACCTCATGAGGAAAGTGGTTTGTAAACTTTAAATCACTCTATAAAGGTGAGTTATATGAGTATAGGGGGTATGAACCATTTTCTCAGCCTAATGAACATCATCTGACCTCAAGAGGAGAAGGAAGTACACTGACATTATCAATCATTTATTTTTTCCAGGCTGTGACCCAGTTAGAGCTTTTTGGGGACATGTCCACCCCTCCAGATATAACCTCTCCCCCAGTAAGTATCCATTCTTTACTGATGTCCTCTGCTCTCCTGGTTTTTATTTTCGGTTTCTTCTCCCAGTATCCTCTGCTTTCCTCTTACTGTTCATCATTAGGAAAACTGGGTTATTGGTCTAAAGAAAAGGCTGATGGCAACTGTTGCTTGTATTCTTAATGAGTACAGAAATCTGTCTGTCTATCTGTATCTATTTACCTCTGTCTCTCTCTCTCTCTCTTCCTCTTCGCCTCTCTCCTCCTCTCCTTCTCCTTCTTTCTGCCTCCTCCTCCAGACGTCCTTCCCAATAAAAGCAGATCTAGCCTAGAACTGGGCTTATCTTAATAAACAGGCCATGATTCTCTAAAGCTGACTGTTGCTGGGAGGGACAGCAGGGTAGCCAGGGAGACCTCCAGATTGAAGCCCTAAAGTTCTGTGGTGTTTGCCTCCTAGAGTGGTGTTCTTTATGGGTGAATTCCTCTATGTGGTGGGGAATCCAGGAAGCACTTGCACGCAGTGGGCTACACTCTACCTTTTAAGGCCCAAAGTATTCCAGAGGGCTAAGGAGAAGTGTGGCAGTGTTAAGGACAGTGAAGGCCTTCATGAATGAAGAAAAGCATTTGTTAATATGTATTGGAGGCCTAGCACTGGGCTCAGGTAGTCCTCGCTGAGTCTCTTAGTTATTTTTGCCTCATAGGTCAGCTCCCTGTATTTAGTTCCTTTAATTTCTCTTAGTCTAGATTGCAGTAATACATGACAAGTCATCAATTGAGCCAATGTGTTAGCTCTCTCCCAGTTCTGAAATGTTCTCCCAGCTCCCCACCTCCAACTCTTAGAAGCAATTATTAGTTTTGTTCAAGGACTACTTCAAGGTCCAAGTTCTCCATGAGTCCTTCCTCATTCCTCCAGAAGCTTGGGCTTCTCTCTCAAATTAACTTGTATCCATCTGGGATATCGTTCCCTCACCTCCAGCTTAGCATAGACAGAGATATTGAGGGTGAGAGAGAAAGAAGTAGACAGATAGGAAAGTAGATAGTTAGATAATAGTTAGATAGACAGACAGACAGACAGACAGAAAGAAAGAAAGATACATATACATACATACATCAATACATGGATAGATAGGCAAATAGATGAATGAATGGATGGATGCATAGATAGATAGAAAGAAAGGAAGAAAGGAAGGAAAGAAGGAAGGAAGGAAGGAAGGAAGGAAGAAAGAAAGAAAGAAAGAAAGAAAGAAAGAAAGAAAGAAAGAAAGAAAGAAAGAAAGAAAGAAAGAAAGAAAGAAAGAAAGAAAGAAAGAAAGAAAGAAAGAAAGGAAGGAAGGAAGGAAGGAAGGAAGGAAGGAAGGAAGGAAGGAAGGAAGGAAGGAAGGAAGGAAGGAAGGAAGGAAGGAAGAAGAAAGATGGATGGATGTGGATAGATAGATGGATAGATAGATGGACAGAGAGATAGAGGGATGGATAATAGATAGATAGATAGATAGATAGATAGATAGATAGATAGAAGAATGGAGAGATAGATAGATGAATGGAGAGATAGATATTGATCCTATAATACTGAGAAAGAGTAAAAGAAATAGCTACTCATTGTCTAGATCTTGTTTGCATTTCCCCCACTAGACTAACTTTCCAAGAGCAGCAATTGGGTATTTGTTGTTGTTGTTGTTGTTGATATTTTGTTTTTGCTTTGCCTTTCCTTGTATCCCCCAAAATTCATAGAGTAGATTGTTGACTTAATTGTAAACTTCTTTTGGGAAAGAAATGCTTCACTTTTGTCTTTGCAGCTTTGATGCCTATCCCTGGACCTGGCTCTCATCAAGTACTTAATGAATGATTGTTGATTAATTAGATGATCTTTCAAATTGTTTTTTTTTTACATTAACAAGCATGCATCTTCTCCCTCTCTAGCCTGTCCCCACAACAAATTAAAAAAAAAAGAAATGAAAACCAATTCCTTGTACCAAGTAAGCATAGTAAAAGAAATTAATTAAAAACAAATTATTAATCATGAGGAAGGAGGTATTGATAGGAATGGCTTTGGAAATCTGTGAATCCAAACACTGGCATAATTTTATGTATACCAGACTCCTGGGGAGCCCTAATAACCCTAGAAGTGATTCATCTAAAGCTTTCCTCACTGGTGCAGCTGATGTTGCTAGGAGGTCTTCAGGGCCAGCCTCCTGCAGGGCCTAGTGCAGTACTCCAAGCCAGAGGCATCATTGCCATGGGTCATTGGCCAGATGTGCATCAGAGAGAAAGGGTGATGACCTCTTTACTGAGCACAGATGGTGCCAGGCTCTTTCAGCCACCGATGCCAGGGGCGAAGTCCAGAGCCAGCTGCACAGCTCCAGACACTTGATGGAAGTGAGCTCAAGTGACATTGGACAGTACAGCTTCCTTTGTAGAAGAAATGGAACTAATACTATGACATTGGAACCCTGCTCCTTTTTTCTTAGGGTTCAATGATACCTCAGAGGAGATGTCCTCTAACCTCTGAAAATCAAGGACACCTTCAACAACATCACCCCAAATGGTCAGCCAGGCAGAGATTGGATAGGCCCAAGGATGGGAAATCCATGACCATCATAGGCAGTCCTTTCAATGTTCAGCCAACTCTACATGTAAGGAACTTAATATGGAGCCTGTGCTTCCAACACATTGCTCCTAGCTCAGTCATTTTCAGTCAGCAATTCAGATATTTAAAACCAGTGAAGATCACCCCCAATATCAACCCCAGGCTAAATTGCCCAGGGGATAGAGCACTGAATCTGGAGTCCAGAAGACCTGAGTTCAAGCCTATCCTCAGACAATTACTAGGTGTGTTTCCGCATCTATAAATTGGGGATAAGACCATCCTCCCAGTGTTATTATGAGGATAAAACAAAATTAGCTCTCTTTGACCTTATAAAGCACTCTCCAGACCTTGAAAGGCTATATAAATGGTACCTAATTATTATCATTTTCATCTTGACAATAACATTTTTTTCAACTATACATTTTTGTTTTATCAAGGATAAAGGTGTGTTTGTTTTATCAAGGATGTTTGGTGTGATAATCCTTTTTTCCCCCTATTTGGCAAACCAAAAATCCTTATAAAGGTACATTAGAGCAATTGCTCACTCATATTCCCTGGTATGTTAGTAGAAGGGAAAATTAATGGATTAAAAAGTAATTCTCTCTCTCTCGACTTTTGTGCCCATGACTTCACATGATGATTTAGCCTCTACATACCCTAATGAAGAAGCCCTATGAAGGAGCCTGACCAGGGGAGGATTTGGGCAATTCTGACCATGAAATTGGGTTGAAGAAGGTTGATGGAGACAAAGAGAATCTTAAGAATTCCTCCACAAGTTTTAGGAGGGACTTAAGATTCCAGGAGTTCTGAAATGCCAGCGAGGATGGAAATGAGGCAATGAGAGTGGAACCAAGGGGTCAGAAGGTTGAGCTGAGAACTCAAATTAGGTCCAGAGTCCATAGGACTAAAGCTCTACTAAATAGGAGAAATATAGTCCTCCACTATAGTTGACAGAGCACCATGTTTAGAGACAAAAGCCTTGGATTTGACTCGTGGTTCTTCTCTTTACCTTCTCATGATTATGGAGAAAGTCCACTTACCCTCAGAATCCTTATCTGTAAAATGAGAGAATAGACTTCATAGTCTCCCTTTTAGCTTTAACTTATGGAAGCATCAACTTCAGTCAGCAGGGGGCCTTTGAGGTCTTCATTTTACAGGTTTAGAGAGAAATGATTTTGCTCAAGATCTCATGACTAGTAGGTGTCAGAGGTGGGATTTGAACTCAGGTCCTCTGCTGTAACTCTGCCAGTCAAACCTCCTATGATTCCCAAGATTGTTAGTAAATTGCTTTGCTCAGAGATAAATCAGCCCAGGACACACATATCACTCATCTGGTTTTGACTTTTAAAGGTGAACAAAGTGGGAGCCACCATCCAGCCATTTTGTAGATTTAGGTCCTCCTTCCATATGGTGTCTGACTCCTTTCTCTTCTCCAGACTCCTGCCACTCCAGGTGATGCCTTTATCCCGTCTTCATCTCAGACACTCCCCTCTAGTGCAGAACTGTTTGGTCCTGTACCTTTCAGCAGTACTGCTGTACCCTCAGGTAAGGATAAATGTCTGCCTGCTGTCCATGTCTCAGCCCCCACTCCCAGGCGAAACCCACCACTGGCAGGCACAGCCTCTCTGCCACCCCCAACAGCCCCAATTCAGCCTGAGCCAGATTCAAATATAATGGCAGAACAGTTTAAAAAATGAGTAAAAACACATTAAAACACAGGTGTATTATGTTCTAAGCTCTGTCAATATGCAGCCCCCTGGGGAGCCTGGAGTGTGGATTGGGGGCCCCATTTCCATTTCAGTTGGCCATCACTGATCTAAAGAACTTGCCTTCTGCTCTGGCAGGTCACTGAGGAGCTGGAGAGGCAGGGGAGGGGAAGGCCAGTCATTGTCTTTCCTATCTTTCTTCTATAAAATAACTCCTTTAGAGGTCCCTTCCAGCTCCACCAATCTCTCCTCTAGCATTAAATGTCCTGATGTCCCTCCGACTCTTCAAAGTCTAGGGAGGCTCAGGGAGGAGAGTAAGAAGAGTACTGTGCCCCTGGAGTCAGAGGACCTGGGTTCAAATGCAACCCCTGGCACTACTGCCTTAACTTCAGGCAAATCTCCCGGGCCTCAGTTTTTGTCCAATAAGAGAGTTGGAATAATAAATGAGCTCAAAGTTCCACTTCATCTTTACAGCCAGGCCTAGAGACAGGAGGTTCTAGATTCCAATCTGGCCTCAGACACTTCCCAGCTGGGTGACCCTGGGCAAGTCACTTAACCCCCATTGCCTAGCCCTTACCACTCTTCTGCCTTGGAAACAATACACAGTACTGACTCCAAGAAGTAAGGTGAGGGTTTTAAAAAAAACTTTCAGCTCTATTTTAATATTGTTGCAAAGACCTTCCCATTTTGAACCATCTATTTAAAAGTTCTCTCAGTTTTGACATCCCCAGTTCGGAGGCCCCTCCCAGCCGGGCATCCCCTGTTCTAAGCTTCCTCCTAGCTCTGATCTTCCCTTCTCTAAGGCCCTCCCAGCTCTGACATCCTCTGTTTTATTTTCTCACTTTTGGTGATTCAGACTTCTTCTAGTTGCTTTTCTGCTTCTCCAAAGGGCTCTGAGTCCTCTTTCCTCAGCTAACCTTTCATTTGCATTTCAATACAGTAAAGAATATTTCAAAGGAAAGTCTTTTGAAGAAAAGCTGGAAGGGGGGGGACCTTTGACCAAAGCTGGGAATGCTCCCCCTTAGAAAAAGAGGAAGACAGCCCCAAAGCCTTCATTCTCCTATAGTTTCCCTTTAATGCCTTTATGAGGAGACACAAAGCCCAATTCTATAAATATTAAGAAGCTTAGGATTGAATAGGAAGGATAAGAAGTGCATAAAATAGACCGAAGCTACTCTGGTACCCTCCAGGAGCATAAGGAAAGCTGGGGATAGAGATACTTTGGGGGCCCAGATCTGACTTGGGGGCATCCCAAGGCCCACCAGGGATTGAACAAAATCCTCCAAACTGCCTCCTTAGGAAGCCGTCCATCAATCAGCTTCTGCTGGAAGACCACCACTGAGAATGAGCATCCTATGAGTCGGTCCTCCTCTTCCACTTGGGGGTAGCTCCAATGGTTAGCAAGCCCAGACCTGAGCTTCAACTGTATCTGCTTTGCACCTCCTGCATGGTTAACATTGGATTAGCCATCTCTTTCTGGGCCTCAGTTTATCTTCATTTATCAAATGAAGCAGTCATGCCACATTACACAAAGTCAGAGAAAGGAGGGGGAGGGAGGGAGAGAGGGAAAGGGAAAGAGAGGAGAGAGAGAGAGAGATTGAGGGAGAGGGAGAGAGGAAGAGGGAGAGGAAAAGAGAGGGGGAGAGAGTGATTGAGGGAAAGAGAGAAATATTGAGGGAGAGGGAAAGAGAGAAATTGAGGGAGAGGGAGAGAGAGGGACAGAGAGAAAAAGAAAAAAGTGAAAAGGAAGGGAGGAAAGAAGGGAAAGAAGGAAGGAAAATAGAAAGGGAAGAAGGGATGAAGGAAGAAAGAGAAAAACAGTACAGAAAAACGAGTCAGCAGCATCATTCAATTATGACAGTGTATGCAATAGTGCATACTCATATTCCCCCAGCTCTGAAAAAAAAAAAGGAGAGAAGGGCATCCTGTCCTTTCTTCTTAGGGCCAGAATTAGTCATTATAATTGCACAAAACGCAGGTTATATTTTTAGTTCTTTCCATTTGCATTGTTATCTTCTCTGGGTAGATTGTTTTCCTGGTTCTGCTTATGCTCCTTTTCATATATTCATGTAAGTTTTCTATTTTCCTCTGAACTCTTCCTAGTCTTTATTTATTAGGATAACATTATTATTCCATCTCATGCATATACAAAAGTTCGTTCAACCATACCCCAGTCAATGAGTACCCACTTTTGTGCCCAGTTCTTTGCTATGCCAGGAAGTGTTACTGTGACAGGAAATGGCCTTCTTGGAGTATTTCCCTAGGAGAAGCACTAACCTTTTATAACCTCCCAGTACTACAAAACAGTGTTAGCTACTTGGAAGTCCACCCATTTTTTCTTGATAGAAAGCATTTACCTTCAGCCAGCCTTTCAAATATCAATACAGTTGCTCAAATGATACATTCTTTTCCCTTAAATATAAAATCACTTCTAATCCATCAGGGAATATATTAAAGAGGACTGTGGTTTTCTCCCCTTCGAACTACCCCCCTATCTATCTATCTAGCGAGCTATACTTTTTTTTCATTAAAAGTGAGCTATAGTTCTTTGCACCCAAAGTAATCAACCTTTGCAAAGCATGGAGAAAGGTGCATTCTCATGGCTTGATTTTCTGGGGCCAAACATTTGCCTTTCATTAAAGTACTCCCTTTCACTTCTATTGTTAACACTGTGGGATTCTTTTACATTGTTGCTGCCCTTATGTACATTGTTTTCCTAGTTCTACCTCCTTGACTTGGCATCAGTTCAGACAAACCTTCCAATATTTCTCTAAATATTTCATATTTACTGTTTCGCAGTCAATGAGCATCTATTATGCCACCCCAATTCTTCGCTACTTCCCCCAGAATTTTTATACATTTCCCTATACCCAAATGAAGAGAGTTACAAGAAACCAGAATTTAGAGGAACGCCTTAGGCCATCATCTCCTTCCACGTCCAGATGCAGATAACTTTTGATTGATCAGTGTTCTGTGGTCTAAAGAGATGCCATGCAGGGTTAGCTCTCCCCTAATGCATACTCCTAATTAAACTGTTAATAAGCTGGTAAATAGTTCCTAGGCAAACCCACACCAGTTTCAGCCTTCTCACATGATTTGTCAAGATCCAAGTTGAGCTTTCCCCCCAGACTACATAGAAACATAGTAGCTCAAAAGCCAGAGTCCCTGGGTGGTATTCTATGCTCAGGACCTTCCCAGGAAGGAAATGGGACTGAGAGCTCTTCAAATGCACAGACAGACTAACTGGTTTCCCTGTGATCCCAACTGTGATTCCAAGCTTCCATCCCCCTTCCCCCTCCCCAAATACTATGCTCTCAGCAGATGGCACAGCGCCAGGGAGACATGTTAATAGCTCTCTCCAGAAAAATGTGCTCAACCCATCTGTCAGGCCCAGTTGACGAAGAAGAGGAAGAAAAGAATGAAAGGAAGGGGAAAAACAAGCCCCCGTAAGATCAGCAACTCGCGCACTGTGGATAATTCTTGCAGTTTAAATGCCTGCTTGAAAATGCTCATGTTATTGCTCAGTTTCTGCTGGGAGAAGCCTTTTGTCCATGCTCTGCCTGCTCATTCCAGCACATGGAACAAGGACCAACTGATCATTCCAGGGCATGGTGCAAGGAGAGCTGGCCTCAGATCAGAAGACCAGGGATTGAGCCTCAGCCCCTCCACCTGTTCGCACTGGGACCGAGAGAGAAGCAGTCCCCTTTGAGGGTCTCAGTTTCCTCTTGTATAAAATAGCCATAATAGAACTTAATCCCTACCTCCCAGAGTGGAAGCCCTTGAGACTAGACTGTGACATAAGGAATCCCTGGATGAAGAATTTCATCCACCAATGCCAATAGGCACCTTCTTCAAATCATAGTATTAGAAAACTGATTAGAGAACTGGAAGAAAGTTCAAGTGACTTGCTCAGGGTCATTAGAATTATTTTCATTGTTATTGTTGTTGTTGTTGTCTAGAATGGCTTATTTCTATAAATGTGCTCTGACTAACCATATTCTCTGGCCCCCTGCCCCATTCTCTTAGGTTACGTTGCCATGGGCGCTGTCCTTCCCTCATTCTGGGGGCAGCAGCCCCTTGTTCAACAGCAAATCGCCATGGGTGCTCCGCCGCCAGTGGCTCAGGTGATGCCAGGGGGTCAGCCAATAGCATGGGGCCAGCCAGGCATCTTCCCTGCCCCCCAGCAGCCATGGCCATCTGTAGCTGGTCAGTTCCCGCCCACCGCCTTCATGCCAACACAAACTGTGATGCCTTTACCGGCTGCCATGTTTCAAGGTGCCCTCGCTCCCCTCGCTGCCATCCCTACCACCAGCGATTCCACCCGATCGAGTCCCCAGACAGACAGGCCCCGGCAGAAAATGGGAAAAGAAATGTTTAAAGATTTCCAGATGGTCCCACCTCCCCCGGTGCCCTCCCGGAAACCTGACCAGCCTTCCCTCAGTTGTACCTCAGAGGCCTTCTCCAGTTACTTCAACAAAGTCGGGGTGGCACAGGATACAGATGACTGTGATGACTTTGACATCTCACAACTGAACTTGACCCCCGTGACTTCAACAACACCATCGACAAACTCACGTGAGTAGTGCCCCCTGCCATCTTGCACCTCTGGGGAAGGGAATCCAGCTGTCCAGAGAGCATCAACAGACCTCGGTGCCTCCTGATTGGTTGATTGATTGATTGATTGATGGTGACCTTTTTTTAAATTTTTAGCCTACTAAACCCATATAATATAGCATACATTTCAAAGAGACTACAGTGTGAAAAGCACCAGGGAAGATGCTCGGTGTAGGTAGATGCTAAGAGATCATTAAAAAAGGCGAAAAACTTAGTCCTTGCCTTCAAATAGCTGACATTTCAGTAGGAGAAACATAGAAACAACCGTGCACATATAAAATATAGACAATGGAGGTGGAGGTGTGTCATTAATTTCTGTATCCTAAAACTACAATTCCCAGCACCCTACTCTCCTCCTGTCATTATGTGCTGATGTAGGCAGGATATAAATTCTGGGTATTTCCATCTCTCTCTTCTTCCTTCCTGTAATGGCAGCAGTGGCCAACGGTCTTTTTAAACAGGCAAGAGAGTCTATTCACATGGTTCTATTTCGTTAGGTAATTACCCCTTTATTCCTTTATTTCTAATGATTATTAATAAACTTTGTGAACTATATATTTTTAATTTTTTTAAGTATTTCATAATCAGTGAAACACCATTTTGCCCAAGGAGAAACAGAATACAAAGATTTCTTACCCAAAAATGAGATCCATTTCCTTCTCAACTTGGCCATGATCCACTGTATGAGTACAGTTAGAGGGTGGATCAGGAGGAGGGAGGGGTCAGTTTCTTGCAGAAGATGAAATTTAAACTGAGTCTTGAAGAAAGCCAGGAAAAGCAGGAGATGGAGGTAAGGAGGGCAAGCATTCCAGGCATGGGAGACAGTCTGAGAAACTCCTGGAGTCAGGAGATGGAACATGTCATGTAAATTATAGTAAGGAGGCCAGGATCACTGGATCAGATATTATGGTGGTGGGGCAGCGTGGCAGAGACTGAAAATGAGGTGGAAACTGACTGAAGAGGTAAAGGTGGGGTATGGCTATGATGGATTTTAAATGCCAGACTGAGGATTTGATTTTTGGGAGTATGGGTGAGGCACTAGAATTCATTAAGGATATTCAGTAAAAGGATGGTATAATCAGACTTAAGATTTTGGAAACACACTGGAGAATGGATTGGAGCTGAGAGAGATCTGCAATCAGAGAACAATTAGGAGGCTACTATGAGGACCCATCCCAGAGTGA
Organism: Monodelphis domestica; assembly: GCF_027887165.1. Lineage (NCBI taxonomy): Eukaryota > Metazoa > Chordata > Mammalia > Didelphimorphia > Didelphidae > Monodelphis > Monodelphis domestica. The sequence goes on from NC_077228.1 coordinate 21,181,813, forward strand.
TGGTGATTATGTAAGGGGAAAGAAAGGGATCAATCAACTGCCTAGTCTTCCAACTTGTATTAAGCACCCACTATATGCCAAGAAAAGACATGTACCTTCCAGTGGCCTTGGATGACTCTGGAAGAGAGAGTGAGGCTGATAACTTTGTGTAATTCTGCTTCACTTAAATCCAATTTGTGCATGAGTGAAAAGATCTCCCCTCCTATCATCTTGGACCTCTTTGAGTACAACAAAAGTTGAATATCAACCAACTACATGTCAGACACCATGCTAAGCACTGTATTTGTAGAAATTAATTTAATTTCATGAAATTAAATGTTAAAATGACAAAACTAGGGGACAGCTGGGTGGCTCTCAGTGGATTGAGAGCCAGACCTAGAGATGGGAGGTCCTAGGTTCAAATCTGGTCTCAGAAACTTCCCATCTGTGTGACCCTGGATAAGTCACTTAACCCCCATTGCCTTACCATTCTTCTGCCTTGGAATAAATACATAATATTGATTCTAAGACAGAAGGTAGGGTTTTTTTTTTTAATCACAAGACTAGATATGCGGAACATGTTATGTAAGGAGTCGAGGATGGCACAAAGAGTGGGGGGACCTGAGTGATGAGAAGAATGGTGAGACTTGACAATGAAAGGAAAATGAGGAAAGGGAAGGGTTTGGGGCCCTCAGAAGCCATCCATCTAGTCTAAACCCTTCCTTTTTACAAATAAGTATAGTGTGGGCCAAAGAAGATAAATGGTTTTCCAGGCTTTGACAGACAGGACTGGAAGTCAGGTTTGAAGCCAGAATTCTGAGACCCCAGAGCCAGTGGTCTTTGCAATGCAGAATCTTGCCTCCCTGCTGGTTAATAGAGTGGAAGTCAAGAAGGCTTTGGCAATGTGGGAAGTAGGATTACAAAGAGAAACTGAGAAGGAAGAGCATGCCAGGTATCAGCAATAGCAAGTGCAAAGGATAAGAGATGGGAAATGGATTATTTGTGCAAAACAGTGAGGATACCAGGATGAGCTGGAATGTAGAGTTCATGGAGGAGAATAATAGTCATATAGGGGGAGAGAGGGTGCAGATGATAAAGCACCCATCATAAGGCCTATTCTACAAATTGGGGAACTGAGGCACAAGAATGGTAAAGTGACATGCCTCCTTGGCCACTGAACCTGTAAGCATCAGGTTGAGGATTCAAACTCAATGTTCCTACCTCCAAGTTCATTTTTCTCTCCACTCTTCCATTCTCCCTCTCACATATACAGAGGAACGTTGTAGGTTGAAGGTCCCAGAGAGCAGAAACTATCTTACTTACCTAGTAAAGACTAGAAATTTCATGAATGCAAATAAATGGATTGAAAGCTAATTAGAAATGAGTATGACAAATGAGATAGCATGGAAGGACTTAGAGTTTCAAATTCTGGATTTGTCATGTGACACAGTGGATAGAGCTCTGGACTTGGAGTCTGGAAGACTCATCATCCTGATTTTAAATCTGGCCACCAGCATTTATGATCTGGATGACCCTGTCCAAGTCACTTAGCCTAATTTGTCTAAGTTTCCACCTCTGAAAAATGAGCTGGAGAAGGAAATGGCAAACCACTTCAGGATCTCTGCCAAGAAAACCCAAAATGCCATCATGAAGAGTCAGACAAAACTAAGCTGAATACCTATATGACCTTGGGTCACTGAAGCCTTTGGTCCTTAGGGTCTTCATCTATAAAATGAGGAAGTTGAACCAGAGAGCCTCCAAGAATCTCCTGATTCTCCATCTAAAATCCCATGTTCTTACTTGTATGACTTTTGAGCTGGTCATCTCTTCAACTCTCTGGGCCTCAGTTTCCTCACCGGAAATAGAGGAGGTTGATTTAAATGTCCTCTTAGCCCCTTTCCATCTATTATCCTGTGAAGTATACAAAGTGGTATGGGAACTCTTAGGAAAGAGCTTAATTATGACCAGGTAGAGCATGGTACCATAGGATGAGTATATTTCCTCTGAAGACCAACTCACATTCCCTCTCTGATTAGCTGTGTGACCTTAGGCAAGACCCTTCCTCTCCCTGGGCCTGTTTCCTTCTAATCTGGGCTAGATGGCATCAGAGCTTCTTTTTCAGCCCTAGATTTGTTATCTGTGGCGATGAATGATAGAAGGCTGCATGGTGGAGATGGCCTTGTAATTGCAAATGACCCTGCCAGCCTCCTATTTAGGGCTGCATTGAAGATAGTGAAGAGGAGGGGAAGGGAAAATGAGGATCATAAATCAGGGAAAGAGGAACTGCCATGAATAAACAAGCTTCTCTCTGTCTCTCTCCCTGTCTCTGTCTCTCTTTCTTTGTCTCTGTCTCTATATCTCTCTGTCTGTCAGTCTGATAAAAACCTGTTCTACAACATGACATTTAAGTGAATTTTCAAACTATAGAAGAATGAGTAATTCAGTGTAGCAGTGACCATTCACCTCGCAGCTATTTGAGTACTTTTTTATAACCATTACTAAGCGCCTACTCTTTGTGGTACACAGTGTTAAAAGAATTTATTTGAAGGATGAGGCTCCTTCCCATCCAAATATAACAACAAACAACAGCAACGATGGTCCTGTCTCCGAGGATTTGCCAAGGAACCCAGAAAATGAGCATTAGGTTATATCTCTACAGCTATGTGTGGATAACTGGAGTAAGGACAATAACAGTTAGCATTTATAGAGTGCTTGGTGATTACAAAGCACTTATAAATCCCATCTCCATTGATCCTCACAATAACCCTGACAGGTTGGTGATATTATTTTCCCCATTTAACAGTTGAGGAAACTGAGGTTTAAGGCAGTTGAATGACTTGCCCAGGGTCACCCAGCTAGTCAGCATCTGAGGACAGGTTGGACAGGCCTCTTCTTGAGGCCAGGCCCACTGCTCTATCCACTGCTCTACCAACCTGCCTCACTTTAAACGACAACATTTGCAAATCTCTTTGCATACATGATTTCATGTGATGCTCACAATAACTCCATGAGATATGTATTTCACTCATTTTACAGACTGGGAAATTGAGACCATGGTTTGAATGAAATGGTTTATGTGTTCATAGATTTTGAGCTGGAAGGGATCTTCTAGGTCATGAAGCCCAAACCCTTCATTTTACAATTGAGAAAACTGAGGCAGAAGGTTAAATGATTTGCTGGGAGTCAGATGGGTAGTGTCACAGGTGGCATTTGAGCCAAGGTTCTCCAGGCTTCAAGTCCAGCATTCTGCACTCTAGAACTGTGCCTCATCCCATGACAGACACTCCACTTACATTCGATCCATAGACAAGTATGGCGTAAGTGCCCAGTGGGTTTCAGGCTCTGTGCCTACTTGACACTGAGAATACAAGTTTGAAATCTTAAAGAATCCTTTTGTCCAAGGATCTTATATTCTGATGGAGGAGACAGCAGAAAGTCAATAAAAATTGAAATATCCAGGAACAGGAAGATGGGAAATCTACCTGGATTTGGAGGGAGATTGGCTTCCCTTGAGTCCCACCTTGGATATTTAGTGTGTGTGTGTGTGTGTGTGTGTGTGTGTGTGTGTGTGTGTGCATGCACGACTGTGGAAATGCTCATAGGATTCTGGAAAGGTCTTCAGGTATACAGTCCAATCACCTCATTCTACAGATGAGGAAACTGAGGTATAAGTTTATCATATAATCATTGATCTAGATCTGATAGGACCTCAGAAACCATCTAGTTCTACCTCACTTGACATTTGAGGAAACTGAGGCTCAGAGAAGTGATTTCCTCAGGGTCCTGTCAGTAGACAATTGATTCCTTCCCTCCCCTGAGCCCCAGCGTGTCTATCTATGAAGCGAGGATGGGAAGACTCTCCCTCCCTTCCTCCCTCCCTCATGGGGCCCTTGTGAGGAACATGCCTTGTAAAGTGCTAAGTTAAAGTGAGCCACTGTAATTCTGAAGTCATGGAATCCATTCCTCCAGCAGCTGCCTTGTGCATGCCTCCCATGCTGGCTGCCAATTGGAAAGTGATGAATGAAGAGGAGAGTTTCAGAGGGTGTTCTTGTTTCAGTCCAAAGATGGAGGGTGGAGTGGGGGGAAGAAGTAGCAAATACTGTTCAGCATTATAGCTTTGCCATCTGTGTAACTGGGAGCCATCTGGGGGTATATGGTTAGACCCATTTTCTGTTTTTTTTTTCCCTTTTTGGAAAGCCATCATGTCCCCTAAAATCTAGTCCTGATTCCTACCCTGAATAAGAGCCTTCAGTTTTTCACGCTCTGTAGTCAGTTCTTTGGCCGCACAATCAACAGGGTATAATAGATAGATTTGGTGAGTCAGAAAACAGGTATTGATCAAGTGCTTGCTAATGGGCAGCCACTGTCCAGAACTCTAGAGCTGTAAGGAAAGGCTGTCTGTGAGAGCAGTGAAAGCACTGGGCAGAGAAACCACAGTTGTTTTTTCCTTTTTTAAATTAACAACCAAAAAACTATTATTTTTTTAATCTTTATCTTCCATCTTAGAATTAATCATAGTATTAGTTCCAAGGCAGGAGTGGCAAGAGCCGAGCAATAGAGGTTAAATGAGGTCCCCAGGGTCACACAACTAGGAAATGTCTGAGTTCTAATTCGAACTCAAGACCTCTCCATCCATGGAACCACCCAGATTTCCCCCTGTTATTTATTTTTTACATTCTTTTCTTTTTAAATAGAGTTCCAGATTCTCTCCCTCCCTCCCACCCCTTTGCCACTCACTGAGAAGGCAAGGAAAATTATATTAATTATACATGTGAAGCCATGTAAAACATATTGCTGTATTGGCCAAGTCATAAAAAAAAAATGAAATAGCAAAAAAAGAGAAAAGATTTCACTTCTTTTGGCATTCAGAGTGTATCAGTTCTCTCTGGAAGTGGATACTTCCTTGGAGCAATGTATTGATCAGAACAGCCGAGTCTTTCACAGTTGGTCATTATTGCAACATTGCTGTGACTGTACACAATGATCTATTTCCTGGTTCTTCTCCTTTCACTTTGCATCAATTCATAGAGGTCTTGTGATGATTTCACCTCATCATTTCTTATAGCACAATAATATTCCATCACAAATCATATACCACAATTTATCTAATCATGCCCCAAATGATGGGCATCCTCTCAAATTTCAATATTTGCCACCACAAAAAAGAAATGCTAAAAATAGTGTAGTACATACGCAGTAGTATACCCAGTTTCTTTCCTTTTTAAATTATCAACAACAAAAAGATATATATATATATATATATATATATATATATATATATATATATATATTATTTTTAAACCCTTTCCTTCCCTTAGAATCAATACTATGTATTGGTTCCAAGGCAAGAAAGTAGTAAGGGCCAAGCAATGGGGGTTAAGTGGGATTTAGTACAAGTCCTTTTCCTTTGATCACTTTGGGATACAAACCTAGCAATGGCACTGCTGGTTCAAAGGGTATGCCCAGTTTTATAGCTCTGAGAATTGTTTCAAATTGTTCTTCAGAATGGTTGGACCAGTTCACAATTCCTCCCACAATTTATTAGTATACCAGCATTTACTATTTCTGATAGGTGTAAGAAGGTAACTCAGAGTTGTTTGAATTTGTATCTCCCTAATCTATAGTAATTTAGAGCATTTTTAATATAACTACAGATAAATTTAATTTCGTCTTTTAAAAACTACCTGTATGTATCCTTTAACCTTTTAGCATTTGGGGAATGACTCATATTCTTATAAATTTGATTTGGCCTTCTCTCTATTTGATAAGTGAGGCCTTTATCAGAGAAAACTTATGGTACAATAATTTTTCCCCCACCTGTGACTTGGTCTCAGTAGTCACCAAGATCCCTCTCAACTCTAAAATGCTAGGATTTAGTTCTCTCTGTCAGGAAGATCCTCTGAGCCCTCTTTACCTGATGAATTCCTCCTACTCCTTTAAATCCCAAGCCTCAGAATCTGAAAAGCTCTGATCTGGGAAGACCTTGGGGTCCATATGACCTCAACAGATGACAAATCCTTCTGACTGTGCTGTCTTCTGTGGGAAATGCCCAATACTGCAGAACAGCTACACTGTGACGGCAAATCTGAGATTATTGCCTTCTTCTCCACTTCTGCTCTAGTCTGAGAACTCAAGAAGAAAGACTCTCTTGTTTTCCTGTGTCCTCAGTGCTTAGTGCAATGCTGGAACATAGCAGGTGCTTAATAAATGCTTTTGGACTGACTTCAACATATATAGTGATTTCACATCACTCAGATGCCTTCTTCCCCTATTTCTTGCTTGACTCTACTATTACATGAAAATATAGCCCTTCTCCTTGCCAAGGCAAACCCCTTGGCATGCATAAATTGCCCCATTCCCTCCTATCCCCTCCAGCAGATTCCCCCCTCTATTATCCCTACTTTCTCATTTAGCTCCATTCTCTACCTTCCTACTGGTTCTCAAACACACTAACTTCCCAATTCCTCAACTTACCCATTCCCCATGATCAACTTCCCCCATCCCAGCTATATATAGAGATGGTCATACTGTTGGTCTTATCATTACCCACAAATGTTCTGCATTCATGCTCAAAAAATTCCTTCTCTGACCAGGATTTATTGCCATTCTGTATCTTCTTCTGTCTTGCAACCTCTAATTCTGTTCTTTCTTTGCCATCACTCCTAAACCTATTATTGCTTAGTTCTTTCAAAGTCATCACCTCTATTTTGGACATACTCTCTTCCTTTCCCCATTTTGAATTTTTGTTGAATTAGTTGAAGATTACACTGCCCCTCTTCTCTAATCTCTTCCCCTCATTCTATTGACAACTGCCCTAGATTGCTTCCATCCTTCCTTGCCTTCAGTCCTGTTCTCAGCTTGCTGCACAAAGCTGGAGAAAATCACAGAATTGTGTTGACTGAGTCTAGTATAAATTTATATTACAGGCTCTCAAAAGGGCCCTCCCTGCAGCAAGGTATTCCTTTTATACGTTTCTAATTGATTCACTATTCCATTCACCACAGTGGCTATAACAAACCATTTTGTTCCTCCTCAGACATCCCATGGTTCCTTCTCCCTCCTCCATTTCCACTAAGAACCTCACCTCATATTTCAATGAAAAAAATATGGCCATTTGCTGAGTGCTTCCTTTCACTCTCTCATCATTTCATATCACTCAGATGCCTTCCCCCACTATCTCCTCCTTCATTTTCTGTCACAGGAAAAGGCAAGACTCCTGGTCATGCACAAGTGATCCCATTTCATCCTATCTTCTCTAGTAGATTGCACCCTCTGTTATCTCCTCTCTCTCTCTCTCTCTCTCTTTCTCATTTATCTTCATTCTTTCCCTGACTATTGGCTCCTTCCCTCCTGCTTACAAATATTCTCAGGTTTCTCCTGTCCTCAAAAAAAATTATGATGTATCCATGTCTACTATCATCTGATATCTTTCCTTCTTTCTATGGCTCAACTTCTTGAGAAGGCCATTTTCAATCCACCCCTCCACTTCCTTTCTTCTCATGCTTTTTAAGTCTCCATCTGCAGTCTGGCTTCCAATCTCATCACTCAGTTGGAAATTCTATCTCTGAAGTTGTCAGTGAACTCTAAATTGCCAAATCTACTGGCCTTTCCTCAATTCTCATCCTTTCCCCACCCCATGTAGCTTTTGTCACTATTGATCACCCTCTTCTTTATGCTTTAATTCTTTCTAGGTTTTCATACACAACTATGTCCTGGTTCTCCTACATTTCTGACAGATCCTTTCTGTCTCTCCTACTCAGTCTTCAAGTCATGCCCACAAACTGTTGGTGTCCCCCAAAGATCTGCCCTCTGCCTTTCTCCCTCTGTATTGCTTCACTTGGTGAGCTCAACTCCCAGGGATTCGATCATCATCTTTATGCAGATGATTCTATTTCATTTATTCAGCCCCAATCTATCTCTGAGCTGCAATCTCCTGTCTCCAATTGCATATTGAACACCTGGCACTAGATATACCATAGACATTTACAGTACTTAACGTCCAAAACCGAACTGAACTCAGTAGGTAGATTTCCTCCCAACCCTTCACTTCTAATGTACTGTCCTAGTACTATCAGTCAGTCAGTCAGTCAGTATCTATTAAGTGCCTACACTGTGCCAACCCCAGTGCTTAGTGCTGGAGGTACAAAGAAAGAGGAGCTCATAGTCTGTCCCATGAAAACAGACATTTTTGGTCCTTCCTTTCTGATCTCATATTGGTTGCTTAATAAATGCTAATTGTCTTGACTTAACTTTCTTGATTCCCCATTTGTCAATCACAACCTTTCATCCCTGGAACACCAGTGAATATTTCCATTACACCTGCCCAATGCACTTAGCATATATTACAGAATATTATAGTGATGTAGGTTATGTTCTATTTCTCTAGCTAATCTGTAAATTCCATCAAATTGGGGACCATTGCATATCTAGATTCAGTATCCCCTGCAATTCCAAATGCCTCATTTAATACCTTTGGCCCTTGATTCTTTAAAAATGCATTGGCATCAGCGGTCAACTGGGTGATTCAGTGAATAGAGAACAAGGCCTGGACATAGAAAGTCATGGGTTCAAATCTAGCTTCATACTTCCTAGCTGTGTGACCTTGGGCAATTCACTTAGTCTTCATTGCTTAGTCCTTATTGCTCTTCTTTCTTGGAACCAATCCATAGTATTGATTTTAATATGGGGTAAGGGATTAAAAATTTATTGGTATCTTTTATTTATATATCATGTTCATTTCCCTATATGTCCCTCTATTCTTCTCCATCCAGAGCCACTGTCTATACTTGCCACAAATGTCTTTTATGATGGAACCAAATGCAACTCACTTGCTCCCTTTTTCACATTCACTCTAGCTCCAACCCCAGCACCCAGGCAAAGTTCTCCATCTAAATCATCAGCATCCCATGCATCCCATGCCAGTGACCCCACCACGGATGACATCTTTGAAGAGGGCTTTGAAAGCCCCAGCAAAAGTGAAGAACAAGAAGCTGTGAGTAATGTTTTTCTCTACCTTTTATCACCCAGTAAAATACTATTAAAATAGATTTCTTGGATAGCCAGACCTGGCTCTAATTGGAAGGGGTCTTCCCAGAAAAATGTTTATTTTATACTCCCTGATCCAGAAGAAGAGAGTTTAAAAAAAGTTTTTAAAGGGGTTTTCTTTTCTTTATTTTTCCTCACTTTCTCCTCTGTCTCCCTCCTTTTTTCCCTTCTCTCCCTCCTTCTTTCCTTTTCCCCTCCCTTTTTCCCTTCTTCTTTCCTTCCTTCCCTTCCCTCCCTACCTTCCTTCCTTCATTTCTTCTTTCCTTCCTTTCTTCTCTCCCTGATCCCTCTCTCCTTTCCTCCCTCTCTCCCTCCTTCCCTTCCCTTTCATTCTCTTCCTTCCTTCCTTCCTTCTTTCCTGCCTTCTTCCTTCCTTCCTTCATTCATTTGTTCATTCCTTCCTTCTCTTCTTCCTTCCTTTTTTCCTCCCTTCCTCTCTACCTCCCTTCCTACTGCGTTCTCTTCTTTCTCTTTTCTCTAAAGGCATTATCTAAGAATCTTGGGCACTTTATCACTTAAAAGGGGACAGAATGATATTCATGGCCATGTTCTCTTTCCTTGGATTTGTCTCATCTTACTAAACAATGAACTTTATTCACAGCATGATAATATTCCACTACTGTCTTTCCACTTGACTCTGTTGAGAAGAGCAACAACAAAGATGTTATGTTCTTATATTTTAGCCTGATGGGTCTCAGGCCTCATCCAGCAGTGATCCATTTGGTGAGCCCAGTGGTGGGGACCCCAGTGGTGATAATATAAGTCCAGAGGTCGGTAGCTAGATAGCGCAGGTTGGGGTAGGTATCTGTCCTTTATTTCTCTTTCACCCTTTGACTGCTTGCTTCTCCTCTGACCACTGTTTGCCACCCCTGCTCCTCTATATCTGCTATTCCTGCCATGTCTTCTCACCCAGTGCCTATATTTTTTCTCATGTCAAGTCTTCTGACTGCCTGCCCAGTGCCTGCATGGTCTGCTATTTGCTATATGTTTGGAGGGATGGGGGCTTTTGTGATTTCTCCACAAAATATGTCTGCATGCTGGGCCAGGATCAGGGAGGGAAGGCAAAACTTGAAGGGAGGGGCTAAATTTGTGAATGGAATGGTCTTGGTTTCATCTGTGTCAATAAGGTATGGAAGTGACCTTGTAAGGTTTGCTATAGCCACCATATATGTCCTTCCACCAACACAAGAACCTCCAGAGGATCAACAAAAATGCCCATGCATTGATGGGCCCATTGAGCCTATGAAACTCTTTTGCTGAGAAGTGAAAATAGCAACATGATTAAGTGGAAAGAGCACTGAATTTGGAGTGAAGGAACCTAGGTTCAAATCCTAATTTTTTTTTTACTTAACTGTTTTTTGTGATCCTGTACAAGCTACTTCATTTCTTTAGTCCTCAGTTTACTTATCCTTAAAACAAAGGGGTCACATTAAATGACCTCTAAGTTCCCTCCCAGCTGGAGATCTGTGATCCTATGACAATAACAATGATTAAAAATACAATTGATTGATATCCTTTATTTTTACAACTTGAGATTTTCCCATGAGTCTTCCCTAGCCCAGAGAGCCATCGCCTTAGCAAATATTTTTAATTAATCATTTAATTTGTTTGTTACATTGAAATAACAGTTAACTCCCTCCCTTCCTTCCTCCTTCTACTCCTCCATTAAAGAAGGCATCATTTGGCCAAAAAAAAATAAAGGTATAGGTATACATAAAACCATGTCTTACTTATTTCTATCAGTTCTTTTTCTGTAGGTGGACATGAACAAGTATTTTTTCAAGCAATATTTCTATGGATATATGTAATGTTCTCTTGGTTCTGTTCATTTCACTTTTCATAATTTCATGTAGATCCTTCCATGTTCTTTTTTTAATTAACCTGCTCATCATTTCTTATACAATATTACCTAATAGAATTCCATCAAAATCATATGCCACACATTTTTTAGCCACTCCCCAATTTTTTAGACCAAACTTCTTCTTTATGATGGTTCAGCATTCATTGTCAGTGGACTAGACAGCACCTTGTATTTATATCTGCCTTTTCCATTCATGAGGGCTTCCCCATACTGGCTGATCATTTGGTCCTCAGTTGTGAGCCTCCTAGTACTGTGGTTCCAGGATGGTGTTGTGGAAAGATCATAGGATCTTGGTCTGATTCTACTGCTTGCTTCCAGAAGGATCCCTCTTTAAGGCTAATTTTCCTCATTTCTCTAGTAACAGAATTGGACCAGATGATCCAAGTCCCTTTAAGATGTGAATCCTTCATTGCCTTGTTATTGTCCTAGTTTCCTGCTTGAGCAAGCAGAGACTCAGAAAATTAATCATGAAATTAGCTATGTGACCCTGGGCAAGTCCTTTACCTCTGGTCCTCATCTACAAAATGAGGTAGAGAAGAAAATAGCAAACCATTTTGATGTCTCATCAAGAAAATCCAAATGGTATCTAAAAGAATGAGACACGACTGAAAAACAACTGAAGAACAACAATCTCCAAAAGCATTCAAGAACACTTCAGTGCCACTCTCTGAGCATCTACCATTTGGGCCATTATTTAAAATGAATAAAACATCTTGTTAAATATATTTAGTTACTGAAGTTCATGATTAAAGGATTGAAACTATGGTGGACTTTTACAGCATATTTATACTAGGAAAAATAGAATCACCGTCCATGATGCAAGGCAAAGTCTTATATTGATATAAACATTCAACTGCTTTTGGCTTCCTTCTAGATTCGGCTAGAGTATACTTTCTAGAGCTTTTCCAGTGTCTTCACCACCTACTGAAGTCCTTTCTCTCTGCGATGAACTTCCATCCATTTAGTATAAATCTTTTTGTAACTAGCGATTTAATATTGTCCCCCTCCTCCATGAGAACGTGAGCTCCTTCAGGTCAGGAATCATATCCCTTTGATTATAACCCTCTCATTCAGCACAGCACTGGCATACAGTATACAGTAGGTGTTTAACAAATGATTATTGATTGGTGGATTGCCAAGAGCTTTCTGAAGGTTGAGGACTTATGGGTTATGTGCATGCCCAGGCAGAAGAGTTTGAAAGGAAAGAAAGAAGGAATGATGGAGCCATTCTTTGTGGATTGTTCCCTGAGAGAACTTCTCCCCAAGTTGTTTTTCACAACCTCAAAAACATTGCTTTGAGAAATGAGATGAATGGACAAAGACTGTTCATCTGCTGAACAATAGCCATCATTGTGATATGCGGGCTGTTCAAAAGAACCTCCATGTTTGAAGCCTTTGGCAGATCTGTCTCTATCTTCCTCCCAAGGGCCATTCAGCTTCAGATACTGGCTTGATTCCACTCTTTTGCTGACACAACTCTTGATGATGCCCATTTGGACTCATGGCTGGCCTCCCGCATCCTCACCTGAGTTGTTATGAGTTAATTTGTTTATAAATATATAGCATCAGAGAAGTTCAAGGTGCGAAGGGCCCTCTGAGGTTATTCCAAGCCTACTGTGTGCCAGATCCTAGTCGCCATCTTTTCCTAGGCCAGTTGAATTTTCCCTCTCTCTAGTCACAGAATCCCTGAATTTGAGTTGACAGAATCTTAGAGGCCAGTTAGTTCAGCCACATCATAACAAAAATAATCTCTATTATCTACCCAATGAATAACTATCTAATTTTAATTGAAGGACTTACAATGATTGCCCTTTGGTTGGGAAAATCATGTTACTGTTTAAATTAACAATATTTTGCTGCTTTATTATATCATATTCAGTCAGTCAATAAAGGGTACTGTATGTCAGACACTGTATTCGAAATATTACCCCAAACAGCCAGGGAAACTTCTTCTCTTACCAAGGAAAACAATTAAAACCAACTGGGATAGTTAACAGGTCTGAAAAATGGGCAAAATTTAGTTCCCATAATACTCTAGGTCTCCAAATTAAGGAGGAAGTTGCCTTTGCTTTAAAACTCCTTCAGAGTTATAGTCTTGCCAAACTTCTTCTCCCTTAATACACAATATTATTTATGCATTGTGCCAGAGTTTGACAAACCTGAGAGGTCCCTTGATAAAGTGACACAGATATGAAACTGTCAGTTTCAATAGCAAGAGTGAGAAAGAGCCCCATTTCCCAGGATCACATTATAGAACAAAACTAAAAAGGCTCATGCATCAGACTCTTCCAAGATGCATACCTTCTGTTACTTTCATGTCTGAAATGTGGAATCACCATCCCCCAAGTTAGGATATGCTTCTAACTCTGCCCTCAATATTTGTTTCACTATCTACTGAACATCCCTAAGAAGACATGCAAGGACCGACCCTGTGTCTCCTTAGAAAATGAGATCCTTGGGGGCAGCTGAGTGGCTCAGTGGATTGAGAGTCAGGCCCAGAGATGGGAGGTCCTGGGTTCAAATCCGGCCTCAGACACTTCCTAGTTGTGTGACCCTGGGCAAGTCACTTAACCCCCATTGCCTAGCCCTTTCCACTCTTCTGCCTCAGAACTAATACCTAGTATTGATTCTAAGACAGAAGTAAGGGTTAAAAAATTAAAAAAAAAACAGACCCACATCAGTCGGAATAAAATCTAGAATAACAGTATCTCTAATGACCTCTGAAGAATTCAATTATCTATAAGGCAAATAGGTAATATTTCAGTCATTTTTTAAAACTGAGAGTGACCCTCTTTAGATGTTGAAATAGATGATATGTCCCATTCCAACTTTGTTTTGCTTGCAGGACAGCTGGAAGATCTGCTACTAAAATTCATCATTCTTTTCTTCCTTCTGACCAGGCAGTTTCTAATGTATAATACAATATTATTTGTGTTACTCCCACCTATGATTCTCACCCACATACTCTCTATCACGCTTGCATAAACCCCAGGAGAATATAGTTTCTTGATGTGAAATACAATCTCTTGATGCCTATAATTTAAACTGTTCCTGTAATTTGGGAATAACCTCAGACTCTCCTCTTTGTCTTTCCTGTCCCTGCCATAATTTGGTGCCCTATATAGGATTCTGAAGAAGAAATGTGACTTGGGACTCTTATTATGGCAAATCATGACAAATAAGGCTCGAATGTAGCATAATTTATTTTTTAAATTTTATTTAATTGATTAATTTACAGCATTTTCCAGGATTACAATAATCATGTTCTTTTCCTCCCCCAACCCCCTCCCATAACCCATTGTGCTTTGCACAATTCCACTGGGTTTTACATGTGTCTTTGGTCAAGACCTATTTCCATATTATTGATATTTGCACTAGGATTTTAGGGTTTATAACCCCAAACATATCCCCATTGACACATTTGATGTAATAGTTGTTTTTCTTCTCTTTTTCTGGATATGGTTAGCATCTTTCTCATAAGTACTTCAGAATTTTCCTGGGTCATTGAATTGCTGCTAGTAGAGAAATCCATTACATTCAATTGTACCACAGTGTGTTCGTCTCTGTGTACAATGTTCTCCTGGTTCTGCTCCTTTCACTCTATATCACTTCCTGGAGGTCGTTCCAGTTCACATGGAATCCCTCCAGTTCATTATTCCTTTGAGCACAATAATATTCCATCCCCAACAGATGCCATTATTTGTTCAGCCATTCCCCAATCAGAGGGCATCCCCTCATTTTCAAATTTTTTGCCACCACAAAGAGCACAGTGTAGCATAATTTCTTAAAAAATCATAGACATATCTGGAAAGAAATCTAAGAAATTATTTTATTCTATCCCCTCCTTTTACAACTGAGGATAATGAAGACTAGGGAGTGAAATATCTTAGGCTTATTCATCTAGAGCCAAAAGGTACCTTTTAGACTATCTAACCTAACCATCTTATTTTATTAGGAAATTGAGGCCCAGGAAAGTGAAGGGATTTGGGATCTAGATACAGAAAGAACTTTTTGGCCATCTCCTTCTACCCCCACTCTATTTTACAGGAGGCCAAAATTGTCTTTTATTTTTGGTCATACAAGATAAAAAACACCATAAGTTGGATTCAAACGCAGATCTTCTGCCTCTAGAAGTTTTTTCCTCCATTTTATACTACCTGTATTAATACAGGGCAAAAATCATAGGGGGCAGGACTTTTGTGGGCCAGCACAAAAGTTTGTGAATCCATCAGAGAATCCAGCAGAGAATCCATCATTCTTTTGTGCTCCTCATGGCCACTGTCCCCTTCTGTCTGTAAGATAGTATCATAGCCATAACTTTGAGTTGTCCTTTTAAGCACTTTCCACTTCAAGATGGAGCCAGACCAAGAGCTGCAGTTTCTCCCATTGGAAGCTTAGGTGGAGATTTCAGTACTCCAGATGAGGACAGCACCATTTCCTCTTTCCGGTGACTGTAAATCAGTTGATCTCTTTTGGAAGACATCCCCTAAAAGGCTGAGCCATCCAAGGTCACTCCATTCCTAAGTACCTAATCATCACTGCCTCTTCCTCTTCAGATCCATTCAATGCCTTCGTTATTGATGTTTATTGTTGTTTGTTGTTGAGCAGTTTTTCAGTTGTGTCCAACTCTCTGTGGTGCCATTTGGGGTTTTCTTGAAAAAGATATTGAAGTAGTTTGCAATTTCCTTCTCCAGCTCAATTGACAGATAAGAAAACTGAGGCAAACAGGATTAAGCCCAGGGTCACATAATAGTCAAAGGCCAGATTTGCACTCCGGTCTTCCTATCTCCAATGCCTTCAGTCACCCAATATTTTCAAACATTTTTTTTTATTTTTCATCCTACCAATTTAGCTTCCCTATCATTTCAGAAATTTATTTTGGAGATGAGTGAGCAAATCCACTATTGTATGGGTGTGTGTCTTTATGTCTCTTTTTCCCCTCCCTTTCATTCACTTTTAAGAAGAGACATTCATCCACCCTTATCATAAGTCCAACTATTATCACAAAAAACTTTCTCCTAGTAATATCTAATGGGCTGTTAGAAGCAGGGTTGAGACACATTTATGTTAGTTCTACTCTAGAACATGGCAAGAGACAAGAAAGACATCCACTGAATTCCTGCTAGAATACATTTGGGATAAGGTCTTAGATTTTGAGAAGGAGGGGAATTTAATGGCCATTTTGTCCAGACCCCTTCGTTTGATCAATAATGAACCTATGGTCCAAAGAATGTAAATAACTTGTCCCAGATCACACAAGTAAATGGCAGAAGCAGGATTAAAACCCACATCCTCTGACTCTAAATGCAGTGATCTTTCCACTTATGCCACAGAGAATCAGTTTCCAGTTTGGCAATAAAGCCAAATATACTCATTTATTGTTTCCCTAGTGTTTGACTCTGTGTCTGACATACAAGAGATGCTCAATAAGTTTGTGGACTTGACTATTGTATGCTTCTCTCCAGTCTGAGGTTCCAGTAGGGAAACGTGTCTAAGTGAGATTCGAAGGACCAAGAGATGTAGAATCATATAGAAAAGGCCAGAATAGGAAAAGCAAAAAGCATCTGCCACAGGGATGTATTTCTGGAGCAATCTCTGAGTGAATTGTGAGCTCTTGAAGAGATGAAAGAAAAATGAAAACATTTATTCAGTTAAATGAGTTAGGTAAATAAACTGCTTATCAGATCCTTTCCCCCCTAGCTGTCAAGTCAAGGAAGGCAAGCCATGCAATCACTCTCTGTTATTAACAATGGATATAGCCATAAATAATCGGGCTCTGGGAGCATTAGAGTCATTCTTCATTCTGATCTCCATAGTCTGAGCATGAAACATTGAAGTCTCACTTAAGATAGATTCACCTCAAGGTGAAACAAAAGAGAGAGCAGCCAGGGCCACAGGGCACCCAAGTAAGGGTGACTGAGTCATAGAGGACTCTACAAACTGGACTGTAAGCACTATGAGCACAGGAACCAGCTCTGATCTCAGCGTTGCTTCTCTCCCAGTGCCTATTATAGTGCTATTTATTGAGCACACAGCAGGTGCTTAATAAATGTTTTAGTGAGTTGAATTGTAAAGCCATATTCAGTGAGGATCAATTATAAAGGCAATCTAGTAAAATGATCCAAGTTCTAGGTTTGAATCCTGACACTGGTAATACCTGGGTAACTTTGGGTAAATCACATGAGTACTCTGATCCTTGAGTGTCCTCATCTGGAAAACAATGATGGCTGAACCTAAGGACCTCTCAAGTCCCTTTTCGATCTAAACCTCTGATCCTATCTCTGCCACTTACAAGATAAGCATGGGAAAATCTGTTCCCTTTAGTGAACCTCAGTTTTCTCATTTGTAAAATAGGATGATAGAACCTGTATTATCACTTACCTAACAGGACTGTTGAGGAATAGGGTAGAAAATGTGCTCTGTAAACCCCGATGACTGTTTTTCCTTTTGCACTAGACCTTTGTTTCTACTAGAATAGAGCAGGTTGGTGTTCATTTTGTGGAAAATGGATAGATCAGATATTCCTGAGGTAGAGAAGTCCAAAAGCAATTTGGCTTTCTGGACTAAAGAAGCTCTTAAAGAGTGATGCCAGGTCAGTTGGTCCCTTCTGAAGAGAAGAGTGGGTTCAAGGATGAGAGTGGAATGAGCCTCTTAGATATCTTCAGCAGAGGTAGGGATATCTCAGAGGTGGCTTCTGTCTGACCACATATATCCTGTGTCTAGTGAGAACAGAGCAGTAAGGCAATGAAGGGGTCTAGGAATGGAATAAATCCATGGTACCCATCAGGGACAACAGGTATGGTGGCTCTGTCTTTCTGCTGCCCATTGGCCATCAGTGGTGAGGAAAAGGAAGATCCTTAACTGTTTGGGGTCATGGACCCCTTCTTTAGATAGATACATTTTAAACCAAAAAATAAACTAAAATTCATTCGATTACAAAAGAAAAGAATTATATTGGAATGAAGCTATTAAAATATTTTTTCTCTAAAGTTCACAGACCACATGTTAAGGATTCTTTCCTTAAAGTACAGAACATCAGCCTTAGCACTTAAAACTGAGGCTAAAGTCAGAGGCTTGGAATTAAGGTCAGGACTGGTATGAACCCATATAGTCTAGCCCCATTTGTTTTAGAAGAGAGAAAGCTGAGGTCTACGGTGGAAATGACTTGTCCAAAGTCAAATTTGTAGATCCAGGACTCAAATTCTCTGGTCCCAAATCTAATTCTTTTCCCAAATCAAATTCAAAGCATGTCACATTATTGAAAATTTAGAATGAAAAGGGAAGGCTTCTTGGCACAAGATTTTGGCTAGATTTTGAAGGAGAGATAGAGGAGGAGGAGGGCAACTTTAAATATGAGGATAGTAACCTAAGCAAAAATGTGCTGAAATGAGAAAGTATTGAAAAAAAGATTTGATGAAAGGATAATGGAGAGTGAGTGCTTCTGGGCATCTAGGGGAAGCTAGATGGAAAGTTTACTGTATAGAAGGCCTTGAATGTCAGACCAAGAAACTAAGATCATAGATTTAGATCTGGAAGGGAAGATACAGGTTACCCAGTACAACATTCTTATTTTGCAGATTTGAACATTGAGGTTGAGGTGAAATTCTTGTCTAAGATCATAAATAATAAATTGACAACCTTCAAACTGAACTCGGGGCCTTCAACCTGAAACCCAGCACACTTTTAACCATCTGGCCTTATCTATGACCAAAAAAGAAGGTAAATTGGTCAAAGGGTGAGAGTGAAGGATAACTTGTAAAGGCCACGTGCTTCATTGGTATCTCCCATCTCCAAATCTAGAGGAAGCCAGAATGATCTTTAATACAGAATCATAGATCTGAAGCTAGAAAGAATCTCAGAAGCCACCTAATCTAACCCCCTCATTTTATAGATGAGGAAACTGAGGCCCAGGGAGGAGAAATGATTGCCTAAGGTCACACAGATAAATATTTGAAGTGGGACTTGAATCCAGGTACTGTGGTAGGATATGGACACAATGTCCAATAAAATAATGAGGAACAGAGCAAATCTTGCCCCCATGAAGAAGAACCCCTCCACCTTAGAGCTGAAAGAAACCTGAGATGTTATTTTATCCTACTTCCCTCCCCTTAGAGGAATCTCTCCTGTGACACACTTGACAGCTGGTCATTCAACTTCTTAAAACCTCTAGTGAAGGGCAAGTCACTCCCCTACGAGATGCCCCAGGCTAATGTTGGGCAGCTCTCATTGTGAGAGATTTCATTATATATGGTTATGATTTGGCTCCCTTTAATTTCTCCATGTCAGTCTTACTCCTGTGTCCTAGAGGTAACCCCCCCCCCCAAGTCTACTCCCTTCACCACTTCATAACCCTTCAGACTTCAGATATTTGAATCTATTTCTCCTAACCCCATCTAAGTCTCTGGACTAGACATCCCGGGTTCATCCAGCTGATTGTCACAGGGTACAATGTCAGGGTTCTTCATTATTCAGGTTGCCCTCAATGGGATGGTCTCCATTTAGCCCCTCCCAAAATTCAATCCGATCAGTTCAATTTAATTCAAGGACCTGTTCGAGAGTCTTTGAAGGGTTTTGATCATGAGAGCGGCTGAAACAGAACGGCCTTTTAGGATGCTAAATTTGTCGGTACCCAGTGGCTATAGAGAGGGCAGGAGGGCCAGGAGCCCCGTTACGAGGCTCTCATAATTCAGGCTTGTGGTGATAAAGGCATGCACCAAGAGGGTTGCAGTGACAGCTAAGAGACAGGAACAGATTTGAGGCACATGGCAAGGGAAGGATTGCCAGGGCTCGGTGATGGATAGCATGGGAGAATGAAGAAGGGAAAGAATCACAGATGACTACAAAATGTCAAGCCTCAGTGACTAAGCACCAGAAACAGAAACTCGAGTGTAAAAGACAATGAGTTTGGTGGTAGATGTGTTGGATTTAAGGTGACAGCAAGACATCTGTTATCTCGTTATTCTCATTTTCATTTTATTTAACACATTGTATTTATTTACTAGAAAGTTTCTCTTTTATTTGTGTTTTAGCAAACACTAAAAGCTTACTAAGGAACAGAATTTACTAGAAAGAGAGTCAACCTTAAATTGAAAAGGACTGAAAAGGATCTCTTTAAGAGAAAGTTACAACAGGATGATAGTACCAAGGTTTAGTTCCAGTGACAGGATTCTAGTTGAGGTTTGAGTGTTTCAGCATCTCTAAAGTGTAAGGTACCTACCTCAGAGGATAGCCAGTCCAACTCTCAGTGGGTCGAGAATCCCCTCGATACCATTCTTATCCAGCGGGCAGCTGGGTAGCTCAGTGGATTGAGAGCCAGGTCTAGAGATGGGAGGTCCTGGGTTCAAATTTGACCTCAGACACTTTCCAGCTGTGTGACCCTGGGCAAGTCACTTGACCCCCATTGCCTAGCCCTGACCACTCTTCTGCCTTCGAGCCAATACACAGTATTGACTCCAAGACGGAAGGTGAGTGTTTAAAAAAAAAAAACATGTAGCCATCCATCCTTTGTTTGGGGACATCCAGTGAAATAAAGCCCACAGCAAAGACAGCCTATTCTGAAGGCCCTGATTATCAGGAAATCTGACACCCAACTCTGTGGTTTCTACCTATTACTCCTACTTCTGCCCTATGAAGCCAAATGGAACAAGCCAAGTTGAATTTGTCTTTTGTACACCATTCTTTTAAATACTTGTGGTATCCCTACTGACCCCCAAGTCTTCTCTTCTCCAGGTTAAACATCCCAAGTTCTTTCCATTGTTTTCTTACACAGAATGATCTCACATCCCTTCACCATGATCCTTTCCCTCCTCTTCTTTGTATAAAAAGATTTTTTTCCTCTATTTTGAGTTTGACGGTGTTTATCAATGTTACTTTTCCATTTAATTTAAATCACCTCTTAGTTGTGGAAAGGATAGATTGTTTTTAATGGGTTTTAATCCTTGCCCTACCATTAACTAGCCTAAATCAATTTAAAGGAAATCACCTTTAACTCCATTGTCCTCAGTTTCCTTTAAAATGAGCTGCCTTTAGGGGGCAACAAGGTGGTTCAGTGGATTGAGAGCCAGGGCCAAAGATGGGAGGTCCTGGATTCAATTCTGGTTTTCCTAGTTGTGTGACCCTGGGCAAGTCCCTTAACCCCTATTACCGAGCCCTCGCCATTCTTCTGCCGTAGAACCAATACACCGTATTGATTCTAAGATGGAAGGTGAGGGTTTAAAAATATAAAGAAAATAAAATGGGCTGCCTTGAAAGGCAGTGGGTTCCACTTTCCTGGATGTCCTTAAACAAAGGTTGGATGGTTATTTGTTGAGAATGGGGTAGTGAGGATTCATATCCCAGGATGTCTTGGTCTTTAAAATTAAGCTTTTGGCTTAGATTGACAGCTAAAGTCCTAATGCTAATGTTCCATGTTCTATGGATGTTCTGTGGTCTAGCACTTTGCATAAAAAGCTCTTTCCTGCATTCTATGTGCTGTGTTTTAGCATTGTATAGT
The DNA here is from genome assembly GCF_027887165.1 of Monodelphis domestica. Classification (NCBI taxonomy): domain Eukaryota; kingdom Metazoa; phylum Chordata; class Mammalia; order Didelphimorphia; family Didelphidae; genus Monodelphis; species Monodelphis domestica. The sequence continues at coordinate 21,203,190 of NC_077228.1, forward strand.
TGAGAGTCCTCTCTAGCTCCAAGAGTCTAAGTTCTATGTTCTAAGCAGCCTCCTAGCGCTAACATTCTATTCCAGCATACTCTGTCACAAGAACCCTCTCTGCTCTAGCACTTTATGTTCTAATTCTCATGCTGGCTATAATATTCTGCATGATTATAACCCTCCCAGCTCTAATGGGCTACATTACAACATGCTTTGCTCCATTAGAATGGTTTGTTTTTTTCTTTTTTTTGGTTTGGCCTTTCTTTGCATCCCCAAGGCTTACCTAGAACAGTGCCTGGCACATAGTAGGTGCTTAGTAGATTCTAAATGGCTTAAGTTCCTTTCTAACAATAACATTCTAGATCTCAGTATGCTATGTCATAGGATCCCTCTAAGCATTAATATTTATTAACATTCTATAATCAACAAGGCAAGCCTTTGCCAAATCCCTACATTGTGACCCAGTGAAAAAGATCCCTGTTCCTAACAGCAAGGGATCGAGGTTCAAATCTTGTTTTGGACATGTGATTATTTTACTTCCCTGGGTCTCCGATTTCTCACTTGTGAAATGAAGGGATTCGCCTAAATGATCTCGGAGGCTCCTTCGTGATCTCTAACCAACATCTCTAGAAGAGGGATGCCATTTCTCTATTGTGGCATTTACCAGAACTGCCCTCATTACTCAGAATGTGATTTCATTAGGAAGAAACTCCCTTGACTAACTCAGCTCAACACTTGCTCTTTGCCCAAGTCCTAAAGGATGATGTGAAGGGAACTGACTAGCTCAGGGTCACACGGTCAGAGTTGATCCAGTGGCAGGGATTCCGCTGAGATCTCCCTGCCTGGAAGGCCAGCCAGCTGTCCCCCCATTTCATGATGGTGCCTTCCCATGAGGGCAGTGAGTGCAGCACTCATCTGCTCTGCAAATCATCAGGTGTATTGGCTGAGATAACTGAGAGGTACCTACTGCCCTGGTCACTGTTGTTGTGATGGCTGCTCAATTCTGAATTCAGGCTCTCCTTGGAAAGCTAATGCTGGCTGCCATTAATGAGCTTGCCTGAACTTGCTGCCTCCTTCTGTTTTTAGGTGTCACTCTGTCGGATTAATTAGCTTCCATAATCAGAATAGAGTAAACTGTCGGGTGAGATCAAGTCCGTCTGACTTCTTAGGGTAATGAGGAGGAAGGTGGAAGGGAGAGAGATGGAGTAGGGAGGGGATATGATGCCACCCTTCAAGCACAGCCCAGAAACATTGACGCGAACATCCCTCCTGGCAAAATAATAATATTTCTTCCAAACAGTTGCATTTAGCATTTAATATGTCCCCTTCTCCAAAGGAGACAGATAGAGTGGGAGAAGGGAGAATGGGAAGAGAGAGAAAAAAACAGAGAAAGAGACAGAGAGGGGGAGAGAGAGAGACAGAGACAGAGACAGAGAGACAGAGAGAGACAGAGAGAGATAGAGTTGATTTCATTTAAAAAGATAAAGTTGAACCTCATAGAAAGGAAATAATATATATATATCAAGTTCATAGGATCATAGATTGAGAGCTGGAAGGGAACATAGACACCATCGAGTCCAACACCCTCATTTTACAAACTGAGGCACATAAGGATGAAGTACCTTGATTAGATTACCTGCTTAGCTAGTAAGTATTTGAGGCAGAATAATTTTATCTGAGATCTTTCTGACTCCATATCATGATTAAACGTGGCCCTTAGAGAGGAGTTTAAAAACAAAAACAAAAACTTAACCTCTCTCTTGCTTTTGCAGAAATGGGAGAAACTCTGGCTACATATATTACATTGTATATGCTACTAGATTTGCTTGAACTGCAGCTTGATTTTGTTGTGCTGTTTTTTTCCCTTTCTTTTTCAGTCTTTATTACACATAAAGGCTCACCCAGTTTGGAAAGACCTATCCAGGACTTGATGTATTGTGAAAGATAAAAAACATCCATCAAAATGGGCAGCTAGGTGGATAGAGTGTGGGACCAGGAGTCAGGAAAACTCATCTTCCTGAGTTCTAAATTTGTCCTTAGATACTTACTAGCTGTGTGACTCTGGGCAAGTAACTCAACCCTGTTTGCCTCAGTTTCCTCATTTGTTGAATGATCTGGAGAAGGAAATAGCAAACTACTCCAGGATCTTTGCCAGGACAATCCCAAATTGGGTCACAAAGAGTTGGGTACAATTGAGTGAAATGACTGAATAACAACAATGACCATAAAAGTACTATTCTCAAAGAATAATAAAAAATATTTAATATTCTTCAAATCTTGTGTATTTACTTGAGTGCATGTATGTTTGATGTCTCCTGTAGAATTTAATCTTCTGTGGTCCAGGGATTATTTTTGTTTATCTTGGTATCCACAGAATATTGCACCCAATAGACTAATGTTTGTTGACTTGCTTAAGGTCACATGAGACGAGAAGTATGACACCAAGGCTAATGTTCCCCCAAACTATCCCCCCAAACCTGACTATATTTAAGCCAAAACCAGAAGTCATTTTATCAGTATTTCTTTCTACAGACATCGAACTGTTCATGCTTCAGCAGAACTTATATGTCCTTTGATACAGAGTTTATATCATTTCAGGTGACCATATTTTAAAATGTATTGCTGTATAGAGGAAGGAAGTGATGGGAAATGTGCATGTGCCCTGTCTGAAGGCAGAATCCACTTCTACATTCCATTGGCTCCAGAATAAAATCAAACTTCCTTTGCCTACCATTCAGAACTTTCCACAAGCTGGTGTTTCTCCTCCTTTTCCATCCTCATCTCAGTTTTCCCAGATGTGCTTCAATCAGAATCATTTCCCATCTCCATACCTTTGCCAACACTAGTCTTTACATCTAGAATGTCACCATTCCCCTTCTTTGATTGTTAACATTTCCAATGATCCATTGTTTAAAGTTCAACTCAAGTATCACCTCTTCCAGAAATCCTCTCAGAACATTCATGACCTTTTATCCTAGACCTTACATAGCATTCTATTGTGAAACTCTTCATTTCACTTATTTTCCTCATTTTCATTTACTTTTTTTCTTTTAATTTTTATTGATATATTTTTTAAAAGTACCACTGTCTCCCCTCAAAAATAGCCCCTCTTCACCCCTAGGTTCCTGCCTATTAAAATACAGTATTCAAAAAGAAGAAATCAACCCAATGGCCAATTAGGAAAACATGTGCCTAATTGTCCACCTTTTGTCCCAAACCTCTGCCACTGATCAAGAGGCATGGCCTGAGGTCACAGTTGCTCATTCTGAAATCTTTGGATGTTATTTTCCTGCTTCTTATTTCACTCTACATTAATTCAGATGAGTTTTCTCAGGGTTCTCTGAATTCTTCCCTATTAGGCAATATCTCATTCTTCAATTATCTGTAAGGTAAAAGGGATAGAGTGCTATGCTTGGAGTCAGAAAGACCTGAATTTGAATCCTTCCTCAGACACTTACTAGTTGTGTGATCCTGGGCAAGTCATTCAAACTTTCTGTGCCTTAGTTTCCTTATCTGTAAGATGGAAGGGATGTTCTAAGTTCCTCTCCACTTCCAAATCAATGATCCTGTGTGGTTGTCACCCATACCCAGCAGAGACTAAGCTTCAGAAGGACAAAGTCCACTTCATACCTGCATTGTGTATCACCCTCAATGTTCAGCACATGTAAATGTTTCTTGGATGCCTGAGTGAGTGAACATCCTTTGATAATATTCTCCAATATCCCACAATCCCTATCTAGAGATACGGCCATACTTATCTGTGTTCTTCTGTCCACAGGAGTCTGAATCCCTTTACGCGCAGATCAACAGACCTAAGAAATAGCATCATTGCGGGTTTGGGGTGGGCGCTGCAAGACTGAAATGGAACCCTACATCATGACAGGCCTTGGGCTCTCCTGCTTTCTTTGACATGACCCCATCTGACAATGGAATTCATGGTTGCCTGCTATACTAATTCTACAGATGGACCCAACTACTTGGGCAACCAGCGGCTAATATCTATGGCAGCACAAAAAAGGGAAAATAAAAAGGACCCCCCCCCCACCGCCCATCATCACTGTCCCTGGAACAGCCCAACAATTGCTTACCCTACGAAATACCTTGAGCCCCCTTGGCAAGAGTTCTGAATTACCCATGATGGGAAATCTTAATCTCTTTTTGTTTCTCTCGACCTTGACCATGGCATTTGGAGTCACCGGCAGTGAAAAGTTACCTCGTAGTGGCCACTTACTTGTTTTAAGCGAAGGCAGAGGGTCCTGTGTGCTCACAAGATCACCATCCATAAGGCCTCCAGGCTCAAGTCTGCATTTTCACATCAATGATGATTATTTCTCATCACTACAAAAAACCAGTCCTGCCGTGTGGCTTTGATTTGGGGGTTCTCCCTCCCGCTAGCATATTTAAAGATAATGGGTGTACCATTTTTGTATTTCCTGGTAACTATTTTTTTCTCAATAAGTGATGAAATCTAGCTGGAAATTGCCTCATGTGAAATGAATCTTAACTTGAAATCACAGAATGAAATCACACTACTGATTATTTGTGATGATTTAAAAAAAAAAAAGGTTGCCAAAAGGACCTCTTTGCTCTCGTGCTTCAGGATGGAGAAATGCTGCTTTCAGATTGAACATTCGCACTATGGGAAGAAAATGCATCATCTCCCTTGGATGAGAAGGAGGAAAAAACTCATTATTTCCTAGAAAACTCCAAATGCTAAGTACAATAAAGGAATATTTTTTATTTCTCGAATCTCTTGCTGCTGTGATGCTATGCAGACAAGTGTTCTCTGTGTGCCACTTTTTTTTTAAGAAAATTATTTGCCAAATAATTCTGGTCCAATTTTAGTTTGCAGATTTGGATGAAATGGACTTTCCAGATGGGACAATGGTGGCTGGAACAGTGGGGTAACAAACTGATCCTCTGATGCAAGTGTTTGTCTCTATCTCTTTTTGTACATCAGAAAACTCAAATGGGATTTCTTTCTTTTTTTATTTTATATCTTGAAAAAGGGAAAAAAATCTTACCATAAAACTCTTGCAATGGGTAAGGGAAATGGCTTTAAGGAGGTCCAATGTTGATAATTTTTTTTTGTAAATATAAATCTTAAGGATAATTCTTTTAAATAATGCCATTACACTGTAGAGAAAGGAACCGATGGCTCTAGAAGTGTGACAAGTTGGAAGACATCCTGGATGGTTTCCACAAGCTTATGCTTATGTGATAAAGGGCTGGAGCTCAGGTGTGTTTGATGGTAGCAGTTAGCCAATCAGCAACCAGTGAAAGTGGGAGGGATCACATCAGGTAATAATCTCACTTTTTCCTCTACCGAAACTCCATGTAAATGAAAAAAATATATATACATACATGCATATAGGCAGCATGTGCATATCGAGTGTACATGACCCTTTGGAGCCCGTCTTTTTGATTCTTGACCCCTCTCCCTCTCCCATGGAAATCACAGGACTGTTTGTACATGAGACAGAGAGTTTTAGCTTCCTTTTTTTACATTTATGGGGGGAAAAGTACAGTGTTTGGTTCCTTACTCTGTTTAGCACATGCTTTTCATACAGAAGCTCTATATTTTTGCCCTCCAGAGAATTCTTATACAGGTCAAACATGTTTTCCTAATGTTCCTATGCAGTTACAAAGAGTTGGATTCACAGGTTAACAATAAGAAGAAAACTGTAAAGGGATCATGGTTCATCTGTGTGTGGGGTTATTATCATGATTTCAGAAATTGAGCAGCTGAAGGTGTGTCACCATCATGGATTTCAGTGGACCAGGATGCAACCACCATTTATGCTGTTGTCTCGTGTGCCCTAAATGACTTGGAAGAAACAACAAAGAAGAGAGTGAGAAATTGGGATGATCGACAGTATTTCTGATCAAGTTTTGCAATACCTGGCTGCTGGAGTCTACTGTCTGGTTAGGTGTCTTGCTAACATGATCACTGTCAGATCTATGGAACTGGTGTCTAGAAGGCAAAGGGCCCAAGATGCAGAGAAATGAAGACCATCTTCTAAACTCCCCCTTTCTTCTTTTCTCTTCTCTCCACCTCTTCTCCTCCCTCTTACTTACTTCCCTTCTCTTCTCTTCATTTTTTATTTACTTACATCTTTATTTACTTCTCTGTCTTCCCTCTATTTTCTTCCTTCCCATCACTTTCCTATTCTTCTTCCTTTCCTTCATCATCTCCTCCCTTTCCTTCTTGGCATCTTTCTCTTCCTCTTCCTTTTTTTCTCTTATTCTTTTTCTTCCTTTCCACTTTCCCTCCTCTCTTTTCCTTTCCCATTCTGTCCTATGTTATTTTTTGTCCTTCCCCTCTTCCTCATCTAATCCCCCTTCATTGCCACCCACTAATACTATCCTTCCCATAAGAATGAACATGAATTTTATGATGAAACCTTCTTCTGTCAACAGAAACAATATAAATGGTGGGGAGGGCAGAATATAACAACTGCATCAAAATAAGTTGGATTGTGTTTTGGAGTGAGTAAAGGTGACCAATCCCATTGAGCAAGTCTTTACAGATCGGTGTATCATTTTATGATTTGTGCTCCAACAAGTGGTGCTATCTTCTGTCTCAATGTGGCTGTCTTCTAATTTTTGTCTCTCAGTCATAAAGAATTAGACTTTCCAACCTTGCTTGAATTTGAAATAGCCAAATTAATTGTTCCACTTATGCTTTTGGAAATATTTTAGAACAGAATCTGACAGCCCAATGGGTTTGCTGCCACTCACAGGACTCCATTGGGAATGCCCACTTTTCAAAACACAAATTCGTGAAATAAGTTGAGGGATGGAAATTGGCACTTGAGACTATTGTCCATCTCATCATTGGCAATGTTCTTTTGCAAAGTGGTAGTCAGGGAACCTAGAACTACGAAGTCCTTTTAGTGGAATACCAATCGTCCTCTATTCTGTAGCAAAGAGGCTGAAACCCAGAAGGTCACAGAGAGTCTGCGCTGGACCAGTTTCATAGACCACTTGTATAACTGTTAATTCCTCATCTTTCACTGGCACTAAATTTGTCACTTTAAATTTTAAAACCAGGGAAACCCAACCTCCATCTTGTTACCATTTCCTGTAGTTCTTCAATCTCTACATATAACAAGACAATTTCAATAGACCATAATCATCCAAGTGTCTAATGAAATGCCATCATCTAATATACTGGGCACCATTTTCAGAAATAATAATGATGATGATGATGATAATGACAATGATGATGTTTACTCTGTGGGTTTTGTTCAATTCCATTTCTGCATTCTGACATATTTTTTTAATAAAGAGGAGAAAGATAAAAAGGACTGTTGCCGTACATTTCTAGATCTACTTCGACTTTACCTCAGATGACAGTTTGTTAACATATACGGACACATTATTTTTAACTTTATGTATGATGCATTCAACAGAACAGCAAATGTTTTTAGAGATTTTCCATTAATTTCTGTAACACATCATGTAATACTGTTACGAATAAACATGTTTGAAAAAAAACAAAACATGGCTGAGATTACTTCTATTCTACAGTTTCCCTTTTGAGAAAGATTAAAGGAACCAGAGAAGAAACTTCTCTTGGGATCCTACAATCAGATTAATGTTCTTTCTATCAAGTGCCAAACTTCTGATGGAAACACACAATTTCAATGGGAAATCCCAATGCCCATTCTGAATTTAGTGGGCATCTGGGGATTTCTCATTATTTGGAGCAATATCTTAGTCTGCAGGCCAGGGTAGTTCAAGCAAGAACAAACCCTTCATTCCACATGTGGCTATGAAGTATCAGCTTATTTTCCAACCTGAGAATCTCATAGCCACTAATCAACCAGTCATTTGACTTAAAAGACAAGAAAGCTTATTCCAAGCCTCTCTGGTTAAAATGATCTGTTCTAAGGATACTTCTTTACGGAACATGCTGAAGGCAGTGGGGCTTTTTTGTTTATGAAGAAAAGAGAAAGAAGGCACTAGTGAATCACTAAATGATTCATTGAAGAAACAGAAAGTAAGTTAAATAACGAATGGGGATTATAACATAGATCTTTGTTATATGCATTTAAAAATCTGATATTAAATGTTAATAAAGTTGGAATGGTGGTTGTCCTTCATACTTGAAGAGGATAAAAAGGGTGATGTCTTCTGATTTGTGCATAAATTGGATTTAAGTGAGTCAGAGTTGCACAATCTTCAACCTCACTGTCTCTTCCTGAGTCATCCAAGTTCACTGGCAAGACAAAAGTCAAGATGACTAGTGATGGCTTGGGATCCATTGGATGCCCATGGTGTGTTCAATGTTCCCAAGGTCTAGGCACTTCACAGAGCCTGCTTCTGCTACTTTCATGGTGTTCAGGGAAAACTCCTACTCTGGTACAGCTCTTTGCAGGGATGCTTTCCTCCTTTGTGTACCTGCCATCCAGCCCTGTAGCTCCAAGAAACAGAAATGGACAACAGCCACACTCCAATAAACCGTCTTGGAAAGCAGGCTAAACCAGGTCAAAGGTAACTGGTCTCAAAACTGTCAGTGAATTAGGGGGAGATGTCTACTCTAGGAATGTGAAAACTTCCCCTTGTAGAAGGGATGGATTAGGACAAAATCTGGATACTTTAGGAAGAGAGGGTAGAGAATCCCCTTCCCTAAACATCATAATTTACAATTAGAGAGTTTGTTGATACTTATTCCTGGCCAGCTCACCACTTTCATTTTGCCTTTTGGAATTTCTGCTCAATTATTAATAAAATTCTCTTCATCTTTGACCCCTTTCTTCTCCCACTCTATCCATCCTTTGGCATTCACAGAGGTCTGGCTTGTCCAAGAATACATTATCCCTAGCCATCATTTCAAGCCCTTGATGCATCTTTTCTCATGCCCCAAGGCATACTGGTCTTAGTGTGGAAATTAACATATCCCTTTCTACTTGATAATATCACTTCCAGGACTGGGAATGTATATCAAACAACCCATATCCTAGTGATAATTATCTCTCAGCCTACATGTCATTCTTTCCCTTTCTGAAAGAATTCACTGCTGGTCTTCTCCTCCCCAGTGCCTACTCTCATCCTTGGGGATTTAAAATATGCATACTGATATTTTCTTAAACATCCTGACCTCCCAGTTGCTCAGCCTTTTTTAAAAATTCTTATTATTATGTTAATTAATCAAATTAGTTCTTTTAATTCTTCATTCTATTCCAGTTACACTCAGAGATAGCCATACTCTTTATCTCATGATCATCCACAATTATAATCTCTTAACACAAGATCTCACCCTACGTCTCATTCTTTCTATCTTTTATCTTCCCTATGAACTCCAATCATTCCACCTCTTAATACTCTCTTACGTCAACATCTCTGCTGTGGCTTCACTTTCTTCCCCCTGCACTTGACTGATTCAAAATTTCAGTTCTTCCCTTCTTCTTTGTTCCCGTGTCCTATTGCCTTTTATACCTCTCTGTTCTCCAAGCCTACATTGCCATCCCTCCCTTCTTCCAACTTTTCTCATTTTACTCAGGTAGAGCTGGATGGAGTTTGAAGAAGTCACAAAGCTTTATTAGGTCCTCTACTAACTTAGATTTTCTGATCTCACCTGGTTCCTCACTGAAAGGCCATTTTTTTTACTCCCACCTATTAATTCTCCTCATCACCCCTGTCAGAGATTGATCAATACCTACACTTTTCTCCTCCCTTTGACATTATTTTCTCCTCATTCACCACATTTACTCTTCTATTATGTCAGGCTCTGATGAAATGGAAATGCATGTCACCAAGATCAGCCCTCTACATGCATCCTTGGGCCAATTCTTACTCATTTCCTATAGGTTTGTTCCCAGCACTACCTCTGATCTCAATCACTCTTCTCTTTATCTCCCTGTTTACTAAATCCTTCCCTGTTGCTTACAGATAACTACAGGTTTTCCAAATACTTTGAAAAACACCCTTTACTTAACCCTATTATCTTAACAAGATTTTCTCCATCTTCCTTAGAATTCCTTTCAAATCTGAAATCCTAGGAAACAAAATTTCTCAACTTGTTTCCACCATTTTGTTTTCTCTTATTTTTTTTAGCACTTGAAGTCTGACTTCTTACCTCACCTTATCATTTACAGACAACTCATTTCCCCAAATGTACCAGTAATCTTTTGACGCTTCTAATTTTTCCTTCCACCTCCATGCAGACTTAAACACAACATTAGACATTACTGACCACCCTCTCCTACTCTCTCCTCTCAATTTTTATGACACTGATTCTCTTCATTCTCTTCTTGTGTCTGACCATTTCTTCTCATTCTCCTTTAACTGTGGGTCAACCCATCCTGGACCCCCTCCTTTTTTTCTTTTATATTCTCTTATTTGGTAAGGTAATCATGTCTATGTAGAGGGTTCCCAGATCTTTGTTTCAGCCCCTAGTCTTTCTCATGAGAACTACTCTTGCATATCCAACCTCCTATTTCAAACTAGATGTTCCATAGATACATCAAACTCAACATGTCCACCATAGAACTCCAATTCTTTCCTTTTCAAATCCTCCCTATTTCTATTGAGGACACCAACATACTTCTAGTTATCCAGGCTTGCAACTTTTACCCCACATATCTCGTCAGCCGCCGAATCTTGTCATTTATACCTCCACAATGTCTCTCATCTTTTCCTCCAATAACCAACAACCTCAGCTATTATGATAGCCTCTTTAAACAATTTTATTTATATGTAGAAAAAATTTTGATGATTGTTTTCTTTAAAAAAAACATTTATCTTCCATCTTAGAATCAATACTGTATATTGGTTCCAAGGCAGAGGAGTGGGAAGGGCTAGGCAATGGGATTGAAGTGACTTGCCCAGGGTCATATAGGAAGTATTTGGGGGCCAGATTAGAACGCAGGACCTCCTATTTCTAGGCCTGGCCCTTAATCTACTAAGTCACCTACTTGTCCCCTAACTATGAATTTCAGATTTTTTTTAACCCTTACCTTCCTTTTAGAAACAATATTATGTATTGCTCCATAGTGTGAAAGGGAATTTTTTATTCCCTTTGTCTATTTTAAGTTAATCAATCAGGAACTTGAAGTACCCCTACTTAACACTTAGTAAGTTACTGAGGTTAATTGACTAGCCCAGGGTCACATAGCTAGGAAGTATCTAAGGGTAGATTTGAACCCAGAACCTCCCATATCTGGACCTGACTCTCAATCCACTAAGTCACCTAGTTGCCCCTGGTTTTCTGACATTTTTTATTCAGATTCTGTGCCTCACTCATTTTCCCTCTCCTATTGGCAGTAAGTAATTTGGTATATGTATAACTGGTCTCTCTAGCTCAAATTCTCCTTTCTTCCATACATCTTCCACAACTGCTAAAATGATGGGTCTAAAATGTAAGTAACAAGTCACTCCCTTCCCCTAGCAGCTTGGGTTCCCTCTTGCCTAGAGATCAAATAACCCCCCCCCATTTTGACATTTAAGACCCTTCAAAATCTGCCTCTAATCTACCTGGGAAGGTAAGGCAAGTAAATCTTCCCCAGGCTCTCTACACATTCCTCCCCCTTCATTCCCACAATATTCTAGCCAAATTGGCTGCTTGCCTGTTCCACATGACATCCCATTATTTCCTCTGTCTATGACTTTCCAAGGACTCCAAGAAATGCTGATTTCATTCATAACTCAACTCATATGTCAGCCTACGGGAGATCCTTTCTGACCCCTCCACCAACCCACTCAGCTTTCAATGCTTCCCTACCCCACTGAAATGACCTTTTCTTTATTTTGAATATACTTCTACATATTCAGCTGTCTCTCCTCATAGAATCAAATTGAGGTCATCTTTATGACTCAAGAGCTCAGCAGAGTGCCTAACACATAGTAGGCAAAGTGTATAATTGAATGATCTAACCTTAACCTCTTCTTTTTACAGGTGATCAAATGTGACTGACCCAAGGTCACGTAGCTAACCAAGAAAACAATTCAGATCAGAATTCATTTAAAATATGGCAGATACTCAACTGGGATCATGAATCATAAACTGGTTGAGTTTGAGAGTGCTCTAGCTTTTATTTAATTCCAACCTCCTTCAGATTATGGAATTAGACCCCAAATTGGGCAAGTGACTTTTCCAAGATCATCGCTGACATGCAACTCTTTTGTCTTTCAACCCAGTGCCTTTTCCACCTGACCAAGACTGAGTTGGATGAACTTTAAGTCTTGCCAAGGAGATTGCTTTATATGGCTCTCTCCAGCCATTGATTTGCTTTGGGGTAGTTAATTTAGATTTCAGTGAGTTTTCACAAAAGAGTTTCGCAAGGCCTTGCTGATTTCAGCATTTGGAAAATTTCAGGAGCCAAGTTCACTTGAATACTTAACGGGTTCAATTGTAGCTCAGACCTGCACATACCATGGCGAGCGGCTCTGCAAGCCCAAGTAAAGTGACAAATTAAAAGGTGTCCTGTTTGAATGGTAGGCTCCTGCCAAAATAAATCCAGAAAGTGCCTCTCCTTTCATTTTTCCTTAAGAGAAAATTGTGTTGTTTTGACAGTAAATGTTTTTTGTTTTACTCAGACTGACAAGAGAAAAAGTCGAGAAGCAAACAAGTTTCATGAAAATCAGCTGACAGTTTTGAGAGCTTGTAAAAAAAAGCCAAACAAAACCCTTTAGATTCAAAGAGAACAGTAAAGATGGAGCCCAAAAGATCGGAAGTAAAAAAAGCAGCTGGCATCTGGGCGTGAGTGTGTGTGTCTCACAGGCAATGGGAAGAGTCTTTCCCCCATTGTTCATAGTGTGAGTTTTGGAAGAGATCTGGAACAGAGAATGTCCGAGCTGGGGGGAACGTTGGAACCGAGAATGATATTATAGAACCCGACTATTAGAGCTCAGAGGGACATTACAATGGGGAATGCCAAAGCTCAAAGAGAAGTTAGAGAGAAAATGTCAGCACTCGGATAGCCTAATAACAGGGAATGTAAGAGCTGGAAGAACTCTTAGAATAAAGAATGCCATAGCTAAGAGGAGCTTTTAAAACAGAAGGCAGAACGTATTTAGAGGTGCCCATGAACTCTAAAGAAAGTATTTCGGGGGCAGCTGAGTGGCTCAGTGGATTGAGAGCCAGACCTAGAGATGGGAGGTCCTGGGTTCAAATTCGACCTCAGACATTTCCCAGCTGTGTGACCCTAGGCAAGTCACTTCACCCCATTGCCTAGCCCTTACTGCTCTTCTGCCTTGGAACAAATACATAGTATTGATTCCAAGACAGAAGGTAAAAGTTAAAAAACGAAAAGTATTTCATTTAAAGCACTGACAGTAAGTAGTTCATGAGCTCCTCCAAAAATAATTGAAAAAAACTAAATTTGGGTTTGCCTCTTAGAACAAAAGGTTAACATTCTAGGAAATCCCTCTCTCTGGTCCTCCAGAACTTGTGCCTCTACTTCATAGTTTGGATTCTTTACTATGAAAAGCAAGTATACTTTGGAGCTTCTGGACTGGCAACTTTCAATCAATAAACTTCAGTATCTGAGTAACCCAATGTAATCATGGGAGCTGGGATGGTGGGGAGGAATGCTCAAGGTCTCACTCTCCCACTTTATATGTCTTTTGCCCCTTAATTATTCCTCTAGCTTCCGGGCCACATAAACAATCCTCTTCTTGCTTTAAGGGCACGTAGCTCAGGAACTCCCCTGCTCTCTGCAAATGTTCAGATATCTGAGCTCAGCAGAGTGACCAGAATTGGGGTTCTTTTCAAGGCAATTGCATAGGCTAATGCTGCCCAAAGCAAACTCCCTTTTGTCTATAAGGCTAGATTCTATGATAGTACTGCTAGGTGCATTGAAATCCTTTTCTTTAAGAAAAAACAAAAGGTTGAGGTCCGGAATCATAGTTCATGGACTCACCTCAAGCCATGTGTTAAACATATGTCTCTATTCTGCAAATTTTAAACTGCTATAGAAATATTAGTGGTTTTCTTTCTTTCTTTTCTTTCTTTCTTCTTTCTCTCTCTCTCTCTCTTCTCTCTCAATTTTTCTCTTCCTTTCTTTCTTCCTTCCCTCCTTTCTTCCCTCCTTCCTTCCTTCCTTCCTTCTTTCTTTCTCTTCCTTCCTTCCTTCCTTCCTTCCTTCCTTCCTTCCTTCCTTCTTTCTTTCTCTTCCTTCCTTCCTTCCTTCCTTCCTTCCTTCCTTCCTTCCTTCCTTCCTTCCTTCCTTCCTTCCTTCCTTCCTTCCTTCCTTCCTTCCTTTCTTCCCTCCCTTCCTCCCTCTCATCCTTCCTCTCTCTCTCTCTCTCCCTTCCTGCCTTCCTGCCTTCCTGCCTTTCTTTCTTTCTTTCTTTCTTTCTTTCTTTCTTTCTTTCTTTCTTTCTTTCTTCTTTCTTTCTTTCTTTTCTTTCTTTCTTTCTTTCTTTCTTTTTTCTTTCTTTCTTTCTTTCTTTCTTTCTTCTTCTTTCTTTCTTTCTTTCTTTCTTCTTTCTTTCTTTCTCTTTCTTTTCTTTCTTTCTTTCTTTCTTTCTTTCTTTCTTTCTTTCTTTCTTGTCTTTCTTTCTTCTTTCTTTCTTTCTTTTCTTTCTTTCTTTCTTTCTTTCTTCTTTCTTTCTTTCTTTCTTCTTTCTTTCTTCCTTCCTTCCTTCCTTCCTTCCTTCCTTCCTTCCCTTCCTCTCTCTCACCCTTCCTCCCTCTCTCTCCTCTCCTTCCTTCCTTCCTTCCTTCCTTCCTTCCTTCCTTCCTTTCTCTTTCTTTCTTCCTTTCTTCCTTTCTTCCTTCCTTCCTTTCCTTCTTTCTTTCTCTTCCTTCCTTCCTTCCTTCCTTCCTTCCTTCCTTCCTTCCTTCCTTCCTTCCTTCCTTCCTTCCTTCCTTCCTTCCTTCCTTCCTTCCCTCCCTTCCTCCCTCTCACCCTTCCTCCCTCTCTCTCTCTCCCTTCTGCCTTCCTGCCTTCCTGCTTTCTTTCTTTCTTTTTCTTCTTTCTTTCTTTCTTTTCTTCTTTCTTCTTTCTTTCTTTCTTTCTTTCTTTCTTCCTTCCTTTCTTTCTTTCTTTCTTTCTTCCTTTCTTCCTTTCTTTCTTCCTTCCTTCCTTCCTTCCTTCCCTTCCTCTCTCTCACCCTTCCTCCCTCTCTCTCCCTTCCTTCCTTCCTTCCTTCCTTTCTTCTTCCTTCCTTCCTTCCTTCCTTCCTTCCTTCCTTTCTTTCTTTCTTTCTTCTTTCTTTCTCTTCTCTTTCTTTCTTTCTTTCTTTCTTTCTTTCTTTCTTTCTTTCTTTCTTTCTTTCTTTCTTTCTTTCTTTCTTTCTTTCTTTCTTTCTTTCTTCTTTCTTTCTTTCTTTCTTTCTTTCTTTCTTTCTCTCCTCCTCTCTTCTTCCTCTTCCTCCTCCTCATCCTCCTTTTCCAACTGAAATATAGAGGCAGAGCATCATAATGGTTAAATTAAGATCCAAACCGGCCTCTAACACATTATTAAGTGCATACCATGGCAAATTAGCATCTTTTTGCCTCAAACAAATCCCTAGGACTTATCAAAATCCCAGCCAGATTGATCTCCCTGTGGTTGCTCTATCATATCTTTCCATCTCCAAGTCTTTGCACAGGCTGTCAGCTATTCCTGCGATGTACCTTCCTCCCCTACACAGTAGAATCCCTATCTTCAGTCAAGGCTCAGCTGAGGCATCATCTTTCAGGAGTCTTTCCTGAGTCTACACCCCCTGGGCCAAATTGTTTGTACACCCCTCCAGAAATCACCCTGTATATACTTTGCATACACTTTACATGTACTTATATGCATATGTAGGTTCTCTCAATAGAATGTAGGTTCTTTGAGGGAGGATGGATTGCTTTTCTGTCTTCATGTCCTCACCTTCTGGTACAGTCTGGCACAACGTAGGTACCTTTATGTGCTTTTGTGGATCGATTGATAGATGGGTTTGGATTGCTGTCTACATTGGCAGGTCCATGCCAGGAGTCCTCTGCGATGAGATCACAAATATTTCAGGTATTTCTAAGAGACGTGTGAGGGTTGTTCCTGGAAAAGAAAGGAAAGGGAAGGAATAGATGCAGCTCACACTTGTGATGAGGTGTTCAGGCATTAGTCTTGAGGCTGAGGAGAATTTGGCTCAATTCCAGGCCATGATGTGCTGATAAGAAACACCCTTCCCTGTCTCCTTCTAAAATTACCTAGCCTGGGAAGGGAATAGCCCAGGCCATTATCTTGTATGTTAATGGAGCCCAGAGTCACCTATTAGCTTATTCAGCTTTCGTGTCACCTTATCTCTGTAAGAGCATTTGTTCATGGCTCATCTATCATGGTTAAGAGGTTTTATCAGCCCCTGGAAACACCCCTCAAAGAATAACAATCTACAAAGTGGCACATGATTCTCTGGTCAGTGGATGCTGAGGCTGTCAAGGATGGGAACAGCAAACAAGACTGGGATTTGCAAGCTTGACATTTTTTAACTCCCTTCATCCACTGGAAAAAATAACAGTGACTGCACTGAGAATAACAGAATCTGAGAGCTTGAAGGGACTTCTGAGATGACCTAATTCAATGTGCTCTTAAATAGGGGCCTCACCTCTAGCAGCCAGATGACTTGCTTTCAGGCTTCTACTAGACTTGTCAGGATTCTGGGAAATCTAAGATCCTTCTCCCTCCCCTCTATATGGTCTCCCCTCCCAAGGAAAGTTCCCTTTGGGATAGCTCTGACCTTTACTGAATTCATTTCTATCCAAGTCAAATCCACTCATCTTCAGCTTCTATCTAGTTCTTCCTTTTGAGTCCAAGTAAAAGACATAAAATGGATAGAATGTGGGATCTGGTGTCAGAAAGACTCCTCTCCCTGACTTCAAATCCATTCTCAGATACTCACTAGTTGTGTGCCCCTGGGTAGGTCATTTAACCCTTTGCCTCAGTTTCCTCATCTACTAATGAGCTGGAGAAGAAAAAGAAAAACTGTAGCAGTATCTTTGTCAAGAAATCCCCCCAAAAAAGAGGTCAGAAAGGACAGAAAAATAAATAAACAATAAAAAGAACAATCAGACTGCCCTCTATATAGTCTCTTCTCAAAGACATCCCTCAAACTATTCTCTCTAGATTGGTCTCCAGATTTTTTGTCACCTCAATACCTTCTATAAGGCCTTTTATTATCTTTATTATATTTATCTTTGCCCTTCCCAAACTATGAGGCCCAGAACTGCACACCATTTGGGACAGGGACAGGGACCATTTGCATTCTGGGTACAATACTTCTTGCTTAACCTACAAAGAATATGAAACTTGATTAATATACTTTGCTTATTTTTTCTTTCTATATAAATTATTTGTCTTCAGAGGTAACTATCATGGAGGATGTCCTGAGAAATAAAGTGATATAAAAACAAAAAAAATGATAAAAAGTAAAATACATATTTAAAAGAGTTAGATATAGAAAAATTCTTAACTAGAGTAGCCATCTATCTACCCAGCCACCACCATCCAATACTGTCATTCCTCTCTCCCTTATCACTGTAGGAACAAAAAAAAAACATGATGATTTTAGGATTGGCTAATGGAAAATTCTGTTAACACCTTTTAGGTGCATGGCAAAATAGATGTGTTAAAATAAAAATGTCTGTGACTTATGGATTTTGGTAGCTGCTATACCCTAGTTCTAAAAATAGCACGGAATTTGGATCCCTAAGGCTCTCTGTTAGAAGTGGTTCAGAGCTTAATACATTTTGTCTCATCAGTCCTAAGGGTTTTTTTTGTTGTTGTTAATATAGCATTCAAAAAACCTAATACAATATTCAGCAGCCTTAAGAAAGCTGGATGTCCCCAAAGATGCATGATCATGGTACCATTTGACTCTTCCTTGGAGTATTGTGTTCAGTTCTGGATAAAATTCAGGGAAGACATTGATATGGTAGGGGACAACAAAAAGTGAACAACCAAGATGGTGGTGGACCTCAAGGCTCATTCACTGGTGGATTTCTTTAAGGACCTGAAGATGAACCTGGAGAAGAGAAGACTCAAAGAAAGACTCATCCTATGAAATAATATTTGTAAATTGTTTAGCACAGTGCCTGTAATATAGTAGACCTAATATTATGGAAGAAGAACTAAATATCATTCATATAGCTACAAAGAATAGAATGAGGAGCAATGAGTAGCTTCAAAGATAAATTCCTAATAATTCAAGCTTCTCAAAATGGAATGGGCTTCCTTGAGAGGATAGTGAGTCCATCCACTTCCAACATGGAGACCTTCAAACTAAGACTAAATGACGTCAGGTAAGTAATAGAGGGAAATATTTCCCTGTCATGAATTGAACCAAATGTACTATGAGGTTCCTTCCAACTCAGACGTTCAATGATTCCATGATTTTAACAGTGGCACAAATGGAATGATGACTACACTTTCTTGTGGATCCCAGAACAGTTAGTCCAGAGTCTAAACTTCAGAGTCTTAAGTTGTAGAAGATAATGAGGACAATTAATACTAATTATACAATGAAGACTGTTTTCTTGGCCTACTTTTTTTCTCCCTTAAAGTACCAGAATATAAGTATATATGTATGCATATATATGAAATACAGTCATCCCTTACTGTATCATGGTTCATTTATTGTGGCTTCTCTCTATTGTGGTTTTTTTTAAGTATATCTAATTCTGTATTGTGGAGTTTTTGCTATGTCGTGGGATTTTGTGGATGAGTACCATGCTGTACACAATGGAAATGAAGTACACCACTATCACTTGCACAAGTTTGCCAACCTGAGATTGTACATGGCACATTATTGGTTGATGGAATAAAAGGCAGCCAACCATAGCACTGTGTTCTGTATCCTGGGTCCTGATTGGCTCAGTGACTCGACTTTGTGGATTTTCATCTATCTTGGGGGTCTCTAGAACTTAACTCCTGTGATAAGTGAAAGATCACTGCATGTAATTCAGAGATAAGTAATTGTGGGGGCAGCTACGTGGCACAATGGATAGAGTACCAGGCCTAAAGATAGGAAGATTCATCTTTGTAAGTTCAAATCTACCTTTAGACATTCTTTTGCTGTGTGACACTGGGCAAGTCATTTAACTCTATTTGCCTCAGTTTCCTAATCTGGAAAATGAGCTAGAAATGAACAAACCACTCCAGTATCTAAGCCAAAAAAAAGTCAAGAAGAATCAGATATAACTGAAACACCAAGAAAGCAGTTTTTAGAATATTAAAAAAAATCTTGGCCCTACACTCAAGAAAATCTTGGTAAACTGTCGAATTTAGAAGTGCTTTTCTAACGAGCCAGAAAGTATTGTTTTTCAGAAGGTTTCTTTTTTAAAATTGAGTGTGGATATAAGTGTTGACACCCGTGTGATAAGGTTTACTTCATTGTTACAATACTCTGTTTTCATTTGGACCAGTTGCTAAGAATAAGAAGTCCGTGAAGGGGAAACATATAAAATGATACTGGAAAAGTAGGAGGGAGATTGAGAATTTGGCAGGTGATGAGCTTTTATGAAACTCTAACTATGTAACAGTTATCATGCTGTGTTTGGGGGATCAAAATACAAGCAAAAGCAAAAACAATCCCTGTTCTCAAAAAGCTTATGTTCTATTGGGGAAAGAGAATATAAAAGAGATCTGAAAAGGGAAGTGGAGAGGAAAGTACCCACAGAGGAGCCTGAAAGTGAAATCCAACAAGTCAAAATGGTCTGTGGTCAGGAGGGGAAAGAGATAAGACCCATCCTCAAATTGGAAATGACTTAGTATGAGAAGCTGGCCAGCATAATGGAGGATGAGAAGGACTGAAGGATTGAGGAAGTTTACAGGATAAAAAATTATAGTGCCAAAAGTCTAGAGTCAGAAGTAGAGCCAGGAGGGAATGAAACATGACTAACCTAGGCATATTCCCAAAGTAGAGGCCCCTGGGAAAAAATCCATACATGATCAAAGGGAAAGAAGGATCCATAGAGGAAAGAATCACATATACCAAAAAGCAATGTAGACTTAACCCTTCTCCAATTCTGTGCACAAGCTGGACTTTCTGAATAAAAGAAAGGAAGAAGTTTGCTTGATGTTCTCTGGAAAAAGGAGATTTTTCCTCTTATGATCTAACCATCTTAGATCCCTCTTAAGAATCTTCAATGACCCTTGATTACTACTAGGATAAAATATAAAATCTGTAGCATGTAACTTAAAGACCTCTCACCTTGGAATATTTCTTTACTTTCTCTTACTCTAACGCTGACTCCCCTTTCTCATTCTCTTATTGAGCCTTCATCTCTCCCCAAATTTTATGTCTTCATTTGATGCTGATCCCTGGAGGCATATGGTATATTGAAGAAATTCCTTAATTCCAAAGGCCTCTCAGTTAAGGATCACATGAAGTCCAACATATTGTTGTATTGCTGTTTAGTCATTTTTTCAGCTATGTCTGACCCTTCATGACCTCATTGCGGCTTTTGGGAAGATATGCTGGAATAGTTTTCCATTTCCTTCTCCACCTCACTTTACAGAAAAGGAAACTATATCTATTTTCCCTCTTTCCCAAGAACATGTATTTGGAACTTGTGTATTTTTATCACTTCAAAGGACATTTCCATGCTCTGATCCTTTTCTTTGATCTCCTCTTGTGTCTTCTATGTCTCCTGGTGGGTCACTATCTCTTTTTATAAAGTCTCAACCCAAGGACAAGTTCAGTTGTGTCAACTCCATATTTGACTCAACAAAATATCAACTAGTTAATCTCACTGTTGCCTGTGGAAAGTAAGAGCCACATGCTTAGGATGATGAAGACTCAGGAGAAGAGTCCATACCTTCTCCAGGACACAAAAGAAAGGAAATGCAGCTCACCTGACTTTTCTCATTGCATGTCACCAACATTAGTAAATGTGGAGAAAGTTGACTTCCTGTCTACATTGCCAGTAGGATTCCTTTTCAGGTAAGGATCATAAAAGATGGATATCAAGGGCCTTCCCAGTTGTAAACTGCTGTGTTCCTTGAGGTGTATCACCAACATGTTGACCACCTTGTGATAATGATCCTTTGTTTACATAAATTCAAGAAGGCCCTCTGCGTAAGCTAAAAAGGAATGGTATCCACCCTCTGCTAAGACTAAGAGAGAATGATGTCCAAAAGGACACATCTATGAACATCATAAATCTTCATAGTAGGAATTCATATTGCCATGGAGTAGACATGAATAGAAGAGGCATGTAGAGAGAGGCACTGTTACCCAACAGCCTTCCCTAATAGAGCATGAGTATCACTCTAAAGTAGCTCCCCATTGCTTCCAGGATGTGTAATAAGATGGATGGGAAGATTAGTAATGTGACACAGATAGCTATCTTTCCTTCACTGGTTAGAATCCTATGCACTTAGGGGAGAGGAGTGCATCAAAGTCATTACTAACTTACAGCTGTTTCCTGGATTTTACCTCCATTGTCAATGGATCAATGGAGGAGGCTTCAGACTGCCATTTCAAGGGCCTTTACTTCACGTTGTCATTTGCTTGGGATTTTGATTTTAGAAATAAGGTGGAAGAGGAAAGAGAATATGAGACAGCAAGAGCTCATGTTCTTATTTCTCTTATTTATGAAAAGGGAGTAATGGCAACCCTCTCAAATATTTATTCAGTGACAAGTATTTACAACCATGAACCCCAGGAACAATTTCCATTCTGATGAGTTGCCTCCCATATCATGTTATTAAAAGGTTAAGGGGAATGAACAGCAGAGAATTAAGATTAGATCTTTCACACTTGAAACCACAAAATCAATAGAGCCAAGGAACCCATCCATGGAGATGAAGAAATATGCCCCAAGTTTGCAATGATTACTCAGGGAAATGTCAACAGGTATTGACAAGTTTTCTGGTGAAAAACCGGATGCCATTGTTTTCCTGCCAGAGAAACCAAGGCAGAAGACTCTGCTGCATCAGCCCAAGGACCCTTCAAGCTGTTGATTTTCATTCTGCCAGTCCCTTAGAATTTCTAAACCAGCACATGGACCGTATCCATTTGGCAAAAACGACAGCCTGGAAAGAACTGTGGGGAGCATGTTATTATACCAATTTCTGGTCAATGTAAAGCCTGTTTTGGGAAAATTTTTGCTATCATTATCATTATGCTATTATTATCATTATCATCATCATCCTTATTATTCAAGATTTAGAAGGAGCCAGCTATCTTCTATGACAATAATAGGATCAAAGCTGACTGAGCACACTCTTCTCTGTGGTCTTCTGTTATGATTTATTCCTCTAGCAGACCAAGAAAGATTGTAAATCTTTGAAGAAAGAGTGGTTTAGTTGACTGGACTTTCATGCCCATGTCCACATGTTTGATTAAATCTGAGATGAATTTCTAAGCCTGCTCCCGGCCTTCAGGGTACCTTCAGACTTCATTGAGAGTCTATATTCCCCCCTAGTGAAGAAATCAAAGAGCACAAGAAACTGAGGTCCCAACTGAAATGAGGATCTAGATCCAAGAATAAGAATGCATCATAGTAAAGTAAAATGGACCTATGGTACCAGGGTATTGGTTGAGGCTTCAGGCAGGATCAGGAAGCCTGTCTATTCATTAAAACTGATACTGATTATACTACCTTCCAGTTTCAAGGGGTAGAAGCAAGAGAGACACATATGAGTTCAACAACCCAGTAGTCTGGGATATGAAGTGACCAATGTGGGATGCCAGTGCAAAGGGTGCAACAGCATCAGAGACACTGGGGATGATTTGTTCATGGACAAATGAGAGGTTATACATCAGGTCACTGGTGCAGAGAGCTGCCTGGGATTGAGAAAGCAATCCTGTAATTTTGTAGCAGTGGCAGAGGAATGATCTGAATGTATTCAGAGTGTGGATGAGGAGAGAGTGGGCTCCCTCAGGCTGTGTAAAGGGAAATGTGATGTCTTGGGAGTTCTCATTTCCTACTTGTTTATAAATATTCTCTGTGCCTCTCTGAGGAGGATATCTTTTCAGTTAGATGTGACATTATGGGTAGAGTCCTGTATCTGGAAGCAGGAAGACCTGGGTTCAGATTCTGCTTTAGATTTGGATTACCCATGTGGATTTGGGAAAGTATTTCCTCATCAGTAAAAATAAGGAAAATAATACTGATAGTGCTTACCCCATACACTAATTGTAAGACTCGAATGAAATCATGTAGGTTTAGGTCCAAGATGTTTTCTAAACATTCAGTATCTCCCCCTACACCCAGATATCATGAAACTCAGTTACTCCATCACCTTTGAATTGTGTCACCTCTTAACCAAGCCTTCTCCTTTGTGTACTTGGTATAGTTTAGGTGGTTTTTAAATATTTATGCATTTTAGAACCATTTCCACTTTTGTAGATAATGACACATCAGGGACTGCAATGTTAAGTTCCAAATACAGTGACTTCATTATCACTTTCAAAAGAGTTTGTTAAATCTAATCATTGGAGTGTCAGTCACGGATTTAGAATACTGATGACAAGCTGTGGAACTCAAATCATGAGGAGAAGTCATGGACTCAAGATGCCACGTGAGAGATGCATTGCTGGGCATGACTAAAGGGAAAATTTGGTTTTTTCTCAATTATCCATATTTGATTCAAAAGTTGTATTTTTCTTCACTCACTTGCATGCACACACACACACACACACACACACACACACATACACACACCCCACAATTAATCTGTTGTTTGTTTTTTGTGGTTAATTTTTTTTTTCAATCATGTCTAGCTCTCTGTGATCCCATTTGGGTTTTTCTTGGCAAAGATACTAGAGTTGTTAGTCATTTCCTTCTCAACCCCATTTACAGATGAGAGGAACTGAGGCAAACATTTAAGTGACTTGCCCAGGATCACACAGCTAATAAGTGTCTGAGGCCAGATTTGAACTCAAGAAGGTGAGTCTTTCTGATCTGAACCCATTGTGCTTTTATCTACTGTGCTGCTGTGCTGCCTCATCTATTGTGAAATTCATCCTCTGTGATCTCTCTCATATATCTCACCTCCTCAACTCTGCAGTGTCACCAGCTTTGTAGAGACTCCTGTCACTTCACTCCTGGAATATTGCTGTAACCATATATTTGACCTCACTGCCTCAAGTCCCTCCTTTCTCTTCTAATCCATCTTCCAGTCAATTGGCAAAGTAACTTTTCTAAAAGCTAGTTTTGACTATATCACTTCTTTATTCTACAATTCCTACCTCTAGGGTCAAATATAAAATGTTATTTTTAATTTTTAAAGCTCTCACAAACTACCACCAGCCTCTACTTTTCTAGTTTCCTTACACTTTATTCTATTAAAATTATTTGAATCATAATTTAAATCTTTTAATTATTTTATAATCTAGAAATATTGGCTTACTAGTTGGTCCTCTTTGGTCCAAATGCTCCATCTTCCCACTTCTCTACCTTCCTTTTCCCTGCCTGTCCTCCATGCCTGGATATCCTCCTCATTGACCCTGTCTTCTGTTTTCCTTTTCTCCAATCTTTAATATATATATATATACGTACATATATATATGTGTGTGTGTGTGTGTGTTTGGTTACATCAAAATCCCAAGCTGCCTCTTTCTCCCCCTCCATTCCTTACACTAGAGGAGCCATCACTTGTCCAAAAAACAAACAAATAAACAAACAAAAAACAAAAACCCAACTATGCCTTTTGTGTTTCTATTTATCAGTTCTTTCTCCTTTCAATATCCATTTCAAATCTGACCTTCTGCAAGTGGCACAATATTCAAGGAAACTCAAAGATGAATCAAATTTCCAAGCCTTCCAAAATTCATACACATTGATACCACTTGCATCTTGCAAGGATGTCTATCTCCAGTCAATATTTTTCTACAGTGTCCTTGTGACTAGTGAGAGATGCTAAGTTAGATCATTGATCCCCATCACCATCATCACCAACATCATCATCATCTTCATCACTCCTCACATTTACATAGTGGTTTGTGGCTAGTAAAGCACTTACAGAATTTCATTTGAGCTTCACAACTTCTTGAGGAGGTAGATACCAATGATTTCCATTTTATAGATGAGGAACATGAGGCAGACAAAGGTTAAATGACTTGCCCGATTTCAGTGTCTGTAGCTGAATTTGAGCGTAGGGTTTCTGCACTGTACCCTCTAGCTGATGTCTGATTTCTTTATGGTTCAGAAATCAGTATTGGCAGCCCATTCATATGTCAACCTTCTTATGCTTCTACAGACACATGTTTTTCATTAATGAGCATAATGCATCTCAGTGCAGATTATAGCACATTCACAAAAATCTTATTAATTAGTCATGGATTTCCATAAATCCTCCATAGAAGATCTGCCAAACATTGGAAAGTCTTCTTCCATCTGAACAGTTAGTAGGTGCTCTCTCATCCCTCACTTTCACTGCATGATCATCTCATTACTATTAGTCTTACATGACTGAAGGACGTTGTTAAGCCACCTCTCATTCCCATGTGATTGGTAGTAACTTGTAGGTCATTTCCCCCTCAAGACAACTCTCCAACGCCATCTGAGTGACTGCAATGGTGACTCTTCTGGGCTCCTTGTGTTCCATCATTCATAATCACTTATTCACTCGTGGATAGGATAACAGTGTTGAAAAGATGGAGACCCGTCCAGTGACTTCTCTGAAGAGCTTGCAAGCAGACCTGTTACATGAATCGACCACCCTGAGACCAGAATGCTTGGGATGAACGCAAAGTTAAAATAAGATAGCCTAGAAAAACCATCACAAGTCACTGTAGGAGAGGGATAGGAACAGGGTCCAAATTTTCATGCAGAGAGTGAATACCTGTGTGCAGAATCTCCCCCTACTAAATGAAGGCAAGCATCTTTTCTGCAACAAGTATCAATGAGTTACATAGCACATCTCTCAATTAATACACATGGATATATATGCTCATACATGTATATACATGTGTTACATGCACACATGTAGGTCTGTGTTATATGTTCCGTGACATGTATACATTATTTGCAATTCTCTTGATTATATTATACACATGTGTAATGTGTTTACAACATACATGAATGCATATAGCATATACACATACATTTGTATTGTGAATATATACATATAATATTTATATGTAATCATAAAACTATATCTTTTCTTACATGTTGTCTAACCCACTGGAAAGTTAGCTCCTTGAAGAGAGGAATTCTATCTTTGCTTTACTTAGTATTCCCATGACTTACACAGTGCTCAGGGCATTGAAAAGTACTTGAAAGGGGAAGCTGGGTAGCTCAGTGGATTTAGAACCAGACCCAGAGATGGGAGATCCTGGGTTCAAATCTGACCTCAGACACTTTCTAACTCTGTGACCCTGAGCCAGTCACTTAACCCCCATTGCCTAAAAAAAGAAAAAGAAAAGTGCTTGAAAAAGGCTTTTTTTAATAAACAAACAAACAAAAGCTTACTTACTCAATGCCTAATGGACTGTGAAGCTGTTACTCACCAAAGATCATACCAAAGAATATGTCAAAAGCAGTATTTGAACTCAGGACTTCCTGGGTTTAAAGCCAAGTCTCTCTCCACAAAATCAGGCAGAACAAAGTCTACAAAGTATCACCAAGGGATGCTCTCTTCCTTTGTCCCTGAAGAAGATACTTATTTGTTTTCAAATTATCTTCTCTCTAGCTAGCTGACTTGCTCTTATGCAAAAGAAACAAATGTTTGCAAGGTCAAGAAGGAAGAGAGATGAGATAGGAGAAAGGATGCAGGAGATAGCCTGATCATGGGAAAGGAGGGGGAGGGCTCAGGGTATTCTGAGGGTTGAAAAAAAGACAAGACAATCACAGAAAAGAAGGGGGCCTTATGTTTGGTATAGATTATTAGGAGAAAGGGGGATTTGTGGTTTGTTTGAGGGTTGGAAATGGAAGGTTAGAGTTCTTTTTTATGACTTTGAGAGGAGTTTAACAGATTGTTTGTTCTGTGTCTGTGCCTGTGTCTGTTTTTCTCCTTTTCTTTCCCTAGAGATGGGCTTAAAGGTGAATTTAAACTGAATCCTGCTCTCTATGTCTCTCGAAAGATGCACAAACTTTTCTTTTTCTCCAGATTTCTCACTTTTTCTGGGAATTGAGTGACCAAGAGAATCTCTTCATCTCTGTCTAACCAGAACCTTCAAATACATCCCAGCAGGACCAGCCCAAAAGGACAGAGAAAGAACCTTCTTCTTCATTCATTCCTAGAGGTATGTACCCTGCAAGTCTTAGCATCTTTCTACAATAATTTCTCTCCTTTTTAATTTAAATTTATTTATTTGTTGGTTACATTAAAATTCTTGGTTAGCTCACTCTTCCTTCCCCTCTCCCCTATTAGGGAAGTCAACATTTGACAAAAACAAAAAGATATGTGTGTATATATAAAACTATGTCTTATTTATTTCTATCTATCAGTTCTTTCTTCAAAGGAAGACATACAATATTTTTATTGCTGTATATAATACTCTCCTGCTTCTGCTTATTTCATTTTTCATAATTTCATGTAGGTCTTCCCATGTTTTTTCCCCAAAACTAAACCTATTCATCATTTCTAATGGCATAGTGGTATTCCATCACAATCATATACCACAACTTGGTTAATGCTTCCCCAGTTGATGGACATCCCTTCAATTTCCAGTTCTTTGCCACCACAAAGAGAGCTGCTATAAATATTTGACAACATATAGATTTTTTTCCTTTTTCCCTGATCACCTTAAGAAAGAAAACTAGTGGTGGTGTTACCAAATCAAAAGGTAAACACAACTTGATAAGTGTCTGGACATAATTCCAGATTATTCTCCAAAATGTTTGGTTCAGTTCACAGTTCCACCAACAGTGTAATAGTGTCCCCATTTTTCCACATCTCCTCCAACATTTGTCATGTTTCCCTTTTTTTTTATTTTAGCCCATCTGATTGATGTAAGATGATATCCTAGAGTTGTTTTGAGATGCATTTCTCGAATTAATAATGATTTAGAGGGTTTTCCACATACTTCTATATAGCTTTGGTTTCTTCATCCAGAAACTATCTGTTCACATCTTTTGAACATTTATCAGTTGGAGAATACTTCAGCTTCTTGTATTTTGGCAAAGTTCTCTATTGATTTTAGATATGAGACCAAAATACCCCCCCAACTTATTTCTTTCCTTCTAATCATGGCCACATTAGTTTTATTTCTAAAAAACCTTTTCAAATTAATGTATTCAAAATCATTAATTTCACATCTCACAGTGCTTCTTTCTGCAATAGATTTGTTTCTATATATTCAATCAATCAGTCAATCAAATACATAAGAATCATGTACTTACTATATACCAGGCAGTGGGCTGAACATAGGGATTCTATGAAAAATGAAAGTCTTTGCTCGTAGGAAGCTCATAATCTAGTGGTAGAAACAATTATGAACAAATAAGCTATATATGGAATTAATATGAACTTATCAGTGGAAAGAAGGAATTAGAATTAAGAGAGATTTGGGAAAGAGTCCCTATGGAAGCTGGGATTGAAGGAAGCCAGGGGCAGAAATGAAGAAGAGAATTCCAAACATCAGGAATAGCCAGTGAAATTGCTTAGAATCAGGAGGTTGAGTGTTTCATTGAGTAACAGTGAGGAGGCTACTGTCTCTGCATGGATGGGAGGGTGACGAGATAAAAGGTTTAGGAAGATTGGAATGTGATGGGGAGAAGGTATTAGTTTGCAAAGAATTTTGAATTACAAATGAAGAATTTTGTATTTGATTCTGGAGGTGATGAGCCATTGGAGTTTATTGAATACTGGGTGTAAACATTGCTGGACCAGTCCTCTAGACAACTGAATGGATGATGGACTGGGGCCCATGGTGGAAGACTTGTGACAGGTCGACCAACCAACAGACCATTGCTATTACAACAGTCCTAGGTCCCTAGACCAGGATGGTGACGGTGTCAAAGGAGAGAAGAGGATGTACTCAAAAGATGTGATAATGACAAAATGGAAAGGCTTTGGTAATAGACTGTGTATGGGGGGAGTGAGGGGGAAGTGAGGAATCAAGGATGCTTTGAATCCAGGCGACTTCCTGAGGGTAAGCTGCTGTCCT
The DNA here is from genome assembly GCF_027887165.1 of Monodelphis domestica. Lineage (NCBI taxonomy): Eukaryota > Metazoa > Chordata > Mammalia > Didelphimorphia > Didelphidae > Monodelphis > Monodelphis domestica. Next base: position 21,232,146 of record NC_077228.1, read on the forward strand.
CGACCAAAAGAGGAAAATATGGAAGGAAAAGGTTGAGACGAGAAATGTGATGAGTTCAGTTTGGGGCATTTTAAGTTCATTATCAAGAATGTAATCATTAAGAGACAGCTAGGTGGCTCAGTAGGTGGGGAAACAGGCCTAAAAATGGGAGGTCCTGGATTCCAATCTGATCTCAGCCACATCTTAGCTGTGTAACCTTTGGCAAGTCAGTTAACTCCCATTGCCTAGCCCTTACCACTTTTCTTCTTTGAAACAAGTAACATGTTGATTCTAAGATGGAAGGTAAGGGTTGAAAAAAAGGAATAAAATAGTTAGATCCTTAATGGGATGGTCCATCAGTGTTTATGTGTGATATTTATATCTACATCTATACAGATCTAAATACATTCACATTTAAGCATATATAAGTATATACATATATGTGTGTGAAAGAGTTTGTATTTTATATATACATAGTTGTGTATATAAGTATGTTTATATTATATACATGCACATATGTGTATATAATATATATGTAAATACATATATATTTATTGTTTTTCAGTTATGCCCAACTTTTCCTGATCCTATTTGGAGTTTTCCTAGCAAAGATACTAGATTGGTTTGCCATTTTGTTCTCCAGTTCATTTTATAAATGAGGAAACTGAGAAAAATAGGGTTTAGTGACTTGTCCAGGGTCACACAGCTAAGATCCTGGAGTGGTTTGCCATTTTGTTCTCTGGCTCATTTTACAGATGAGTAATTTAAGAAAAATAGGGTTTAGTGACTTGTGTAGGGTTACATAAGATCCTGGAGTGGTTTGACATTTTATTCTCTAGCTCATTTTCTAGATGAGGAAATTGAGAAAAATAGGGTTTAGAGACTTGTCTAAGATCACACTGCTAATGTCTAAGGCTGGGTGTGAACTCAGGTCTTCCTCATAAGGAGCCCAGAACACTATCTCCTGGGCCATCTACATATATGCATATTGAACAGATATTGCACATGCAAAATGATCTTGGTTCAGAACTGAACTAGAAAAAAAAGATGTTAGACTATCCTGAGAAACTGCCAATTTTTTTCAGTGACTACTAGTTTCTCCTTCCAACAAAGGTCTATTCTTATTATTAGTTATATAATAGTAATTTTCTGGTAGGCCTTAAGAGATTTAGTGATTTACTCAAAGTCACACAGGCACTAGGGGTCAACTACAGTATTTGAACTTAGGTCCTCTTCATGGCTTGTGCTCATGGCATTGTACCACGTTGATTTTACCAGAATCATAGAGCTCAGAGGGATTGGTGGGGTCATCTAGTCCAGTGATAGTGAACCTATGGCACAGGTGCCAAAGATGGCACACAGATCCCTCTGTGTGGGCATGTAGCCACCCCCACCCTAGTACATTATTAGAAAGGCAGAGGGGACTTGGGTGGAGCTGCTTCCCTCCTCTTCTCCACTGTGCCTGATGCCATTTTTTTTACATGGGTATAGCACATGGTCTGGGAGTGGGGTGGAGAAGGGGCCCGGCACTCCATCTCTGTAGGGTTCACTATCACTATCTAGTCAACCTCACTTCATTTTTATAATGAAAAACTCTCAGGCTGAGGAAAGAAAGTTAAGTGACTTTCTCAAAGTCATATAATAATAGAACAGAAATGAGATTTGATCCAAGGTCCAAATCTTGGCTCCAAATCCTTGGTTCTTTCCATTTTACAATACTCCTATGGGGGCAGGATTGAGGGATTCCTTTTTTGTTAGTGATCATGTAATTTAGCAAGGCTACTTCCTCTGCCATACCATATGTTCCCTGTATGTCTAGTCTGTATAAGAGTTATTTAAAATCATGGACCCTGGAAGTCCTTGTTAGCTAAAGTCCTTTCTCAGTCTTCTGATTTGGAAGAAATTTAAAAAAAAGTTAGCCAGTCCAACTTTCTTTGATCCATTTTATAGATGAGGAAACTGAGGCTCAGTGTTTACAAGGTCACAAGATTTTCGCAGGGAGTAAGATGGGAGTATGTAAGAGTTTAAGTCCAGTGATTTCAAATTTGGAGTCTTCTCACTATACAACACACATCACACTGGAAAATAATCAAAGGAAATTTCCCCATGTTTATTTGAATATGGGAAGAATATGTGAATAAAGGAAATTCTGTTGTCCTATACATGTGCAACTAAGCAGTTAGAAGGTGAATGTGATTGAATGCTGGATTGAGAGCCAGGAAGACTGCAGTTCAAAACCAGCCTCAAACACTGACTAGGTATGTGACCCTGGGCAAGTTACTTACCCCCCGCCCTTTCCTCATATGTAAAATGGGAATAATAATAATTGTACCTTTCATCGATCCTTGTTATAAGGATACAATGAGAATATACATTAAGTGCTTTGCAAACATCATTATATAATATAAATATTACCAGGTATCTGAGAGGTAATATATTTGGGCAGATGGATCATAAGGGTTTAGAATAGGGAAGTCCAGGCTTCAGATCCTACTCTTTTTCTTTTCTTTTTTTCTTTATTTTTTTAAAAATCCTTACCTTCTGTCTTAGAACCAATAATGTATATTGGTTCTAAGACAGAAGAGTGGTAAGGGCTGGGCAATGGAGGTGAAGTGACTTGCCCAGGGTCACACAGCCAGGAACTATCTGAGGTCACATTTTAACCCAGGACCTCCTGTCTCTGGGCCTGACTCTCAATCCACTGAGCCACCCAGCTGCCTCCTTCAGATCCTGCTCTTGCCATTACCTGTATGACCCTGGGCACCTGAAATGTAACATTTCCAATATGTGTTCCAAAGTGATTTTTAAAAATATTTTATCCTAAACCATTGGCCACAGCTTCCCTATTCTGGTCCAGGGCATCACCATTTTTCCAATCACCCAAGTTTACAATCCTGGAGTCATCTTCCCACTGGGCCATGCCTTGACTGTCATACACAGTCAGTTCTTAATTTTTGCCAATTTCAGTTCTTCAACATTTTCCATAAGATCCTCAAGAATAGGACCTGTCTCTACTCACCACAGCTACCTTGGTCTACACTGTCATCACCTTTCACCTTGAATCACAATAACCTCCTATTTGATTTTTTGAATTCTGGTGTCTCTTCTCTGATCCATTCTTTACATAACTACAAACATGATACCCTTGAAAAAAAGACGTCTATAGCATGCCCTTTCTCAGGAAACTCCAGTGGTTCCCTCTTGCCTCTAGGAAAAGATCCCAACTCCTCTATTTGACATTTAAGACTATTTGGAATCAGGCTCCAATCTATCTTTCCAAGTGTATTATATTGAATTCCCCTTCACATATCCTCTGTTTCAGTCAAAAAAGACCAACTTATTGCTTATTTGCTTATTTTGCTTATATTCAATAGCCCTTCTCCCATCCCTATACCTCTCATCAGACATCTCCCTTCCTTGGATGCACTTCCTCCTCGTTTTCACCTCTTGTTTTGGGCCATTTATTTTTCAGTCCTATATGATTCTTTATGACTCCAGTGGGACTTTCTTGACAAAGATACTGGAGTACTTTGCCCTTTCTTCTGCAGCTTGTTTTATAGATAAGGAAAATGAACAAATGGTTAAATGACTTATCCAGGGTCACTCAGCTAATAAGTGTCTGAGGGCTAGATTTGAACTAAGGAAGAAGAGTTCCTTTTTCCAAGTATGGTGTTCTATTCACAATACCACCTAGCTTACTTCCCCCTCTCCTCTTTTTTTTGACAAATTTCCATTTTATAGATGAGGAAACTGAGACAAAAAGGTTGAGTGACTTGCCTAGGGTCTACCCAACTATTAAGTGCCTGAGGATGGATTTGAAATCACAAAGATGGGTCTTCCTAACTCCAGGCTTAGCACACAATCTACTGATCTACTGTGCCACATAATTGCCCATGTCTGCCATGTAATAGGCACTTAACTTGAGCTTGTTTGTCTATTGATTGATTCATTAACCTTTCAGTCTAGGTTTGAGAAACTGGGTAGCACATTAGATAGAGTCTGCCTCCCCAATGAGGAGATCCTATTTCAACTCTTGCCTCCGATTCAGACTGGTTTGTGACCCTTAAAAAAGGAATTTCAGTCAATTAGTCAGGCATTGTACTAAGTGTTGAGGATACAAAAAAAAAAAGGCAAAAGACAGCCCCAACCCTCACATTGCTCTAGGAGATTGGCTAAGACTATTTGTTATAGATAAGGTGCCATCTTGCATCTTGTGAAAGGACAGCCTTCACCAGGAGCTAGTTTCTAATAGCATTGAAATCACAAATCCAGTTTCTATTTTTCCCATTCCTACTCTCAGCCTGTTCATCTGCAGAATGGGGGAAATACTATCTATAACATTCATCTAACAGGATTGTTGCAAGTTTCAAATGGGATAAAATCCATGCAATGTGCCTTGCAAAACCAGAAATGCAGAAAAAGCCCAACTGATACAGGGATGGACTCATATTCTGGAACATGGGAGTTCAAATCTTGCCTCAGATACTTCCTTGCTTTATGACCTTGGACAAGTCATTTAACTTCTGTGCATCTCAGTTTCTACTTCAGTAAGTTGAGAATAATAACAGTACCTATCTCACACAAGATTGCTATGAGAACAAAAGTTTACAAATATATACATATTTAGCTTATATGTATATATACATAATTTTGTAAGCCTTGAAGACCTAAAGAAATAGTCTTTATTAGTAGTATAATAATAAGTGTTATTATTTGATGCCAATGTGGAAGGCACCTTCAAGTCCAGTTGCTCATACTTCTCTTTTGGTGAAGGTGGAAATGAAAAAGGCTGAAGACCTGCTTGTTTTCCAAGTGTAGTAAATGTGCCCATCTTTATCTTCATCTTCTCTTAGTGGACTGCAGTGGTGGCAGGCATTCCTTCCAATTCAGTTCCTGCCTTCAAGTAGCTTACAGTCTTGGGGATATGAGATGTGTACTTGGATAATGGCAACACGAGACATGGTGATTTGGGCCAAAAGAAAGGTACAAAGTGTTAGAGGGGTGCAGAAGTCAGCGAGATTGCTTCCATGGGTAGGGAATCAGGGAAGGTTCTTTGGAGAATGCATGGTGGAGTAGAGGTATTGGGGCAAAGGAAGAGGCATTCATGTAGTGCCTACTGAATGCCAGTCTCTGTGCTAAGCTCTTTTTAAATATATCATTCATTTGATCCTCACAACATCCTAGGAAGGAGATGCTATTATTATCCCCATTTTAAAATGAGGAAATGGAGGCAGACCAATGCTATGACTTGCCAGTGGTCATGCAGTAATAAGTGGCTGAGGCCAGATTTGAACTCTTGTCTTCCTGCCCCCAGGAATAGTCCACTGTGCCAGCTGAATTGGAATCAGGAAAAGTGGGTTTGCTCCCCACTTCTTCGTGATCAGAGACCAGCCCTGCTGTCTCTTTGGGACTCAGTCTTTTTGCTTGTAAAGTGAGGAAATTGGAGGAGCCAATCAACCAGCGAGCATTTATAAGGCACTCTGGGCCAGGCACTGGGCTCAGTGCTCCAGAGATAAAGAAACAAGAGCCCAAACCAAGTCATTTCCCTCAAGTAGCTCCCAGTCTAAATGGAGAGACCGAGGTAACTAACTAGGTTAAAGCACAATAGTGGCCAAAATCACTACAGAGTATTTCAGAGAGAAGGCAAGAGCATTAGGGAAGTTGGGGAAAGGCTCCTCAGAGGAGGTGGGATTTCCGATATTCCGTCTCTCTCTTTCTGACTGCCATGATCCTTTAGGGAAGTATCACTTGCTCAAGGCCATGATATCCAATATATGATTTGGATATTTGGAGATGGAGTAAGGGGTAGTATGTATCCAATATATGATTTGATTTTGAGCTAGTTGTGTCAGAGTGCTGGACTGGATTTAGTCAGAGGCCCTATTTACTAACTATGTAAATGTTTCATGTCCTCAGTTTCCAACTCTGTAAATTAAGCAGTCAATAAAATCATCCCTAAAACCTCTGCTCAGTCCAATTCTGTAAGTAATAATGTTTCAATGGGAAGCACACTGGCTCTGAATCTAAGGAAGTGGGACTGAATCTTACCTCGAGGACCCTGGGCAAATCACTTAACTTTCCAGGACCACAGTTTCCTTATTTGTAAAGTGAAGGTGCTGGGTGAGTTGGCAACAGAGGTCACATTTGGACTCTAATGCTATGATCCTGGCTAGCTGAGGAAGTCTGATCCAACAAAGTAAAAATTTACTGTAGATATCCCTTGTGAAGCTGTGTGCCATAGAGGATAAAGAGCTGTCCCCAGAGTAAGGAAGACTTGGGTTCAAATTCTACCTCAGACTCTTACTAGTTAGGTGACCCTGAACAATTCACTTAACTCTCTTTGCCTCAGCTTCCCCATCTGTAAAATGGGACACATAAAGGCACCTACTTCCTGTTAAGCTTGAAAGGACAACATGAGATAAAATTTGTGAAGCACTACATAAATGCTAGGTCTTATGATTATTAGAAGAGACTGACCTCTCTTGCATGGGGGGAGTTTCTACAAGAGAACCTCCCCTGCCAATGAAATCATAGGTCTGGTATGAAGAAAATATCCCCCAAAGGGATAACCCACACAGATAGGACCAGGATTCATACAGAGGAACATGCATGTACAATACTCTAGATCATAGCTGTATGACATTGCCCCCACTCCTTCTGACCATTCCCTAAAGCCTTCTTTAGAAGTTCCACTGTTCTGTGGAGGTGACCCCACACCCTCCAAGACTACGCCAACCATTTGGCCTGCCCAGACAGATAACTTTGAGGATTTCCTAAGCTGTGATCTGTCATTCAAGGGCCAGCTTAGCTCTTCAGCAAGACTGGCTGCCATCAGAGGAAGTTTAAGCCACCCGTAGTTCATTCAGGTTGTGGTCTGTGCCAGTAGGAGGACTGTTCTCCCCAACAAAATCATGGACTCTTAAAAGAATGGAGTATGTACCCCTGGGATTGCTCCTGGGATTGATAGTGGGTTGGTGGACAGGAGTGGGGGAAGAATTGTGGGCTGGGTACAAAACAGGGAATGGGAGGGTCAGATTCTTTTCTCAATTTGTTTTTAATCCTGTTATGCCAAGCATCATGGCCCACCAGAAGGAATGCTATATTTGGAGACAGAGGGTCTGGGTTCAATTCCTGATTTTGCTCTTTTGTGCCTGTGTTACTGTTTTGGTTTAAGAAGAACAATAATGAGCAGATGAAGCTACCTGAGAAAGGGATCCTTGGGTTACCATCAGCTACATATCACAATCAGCATTTCTGTAGGTGGTACAGGTGTTAAATGTTGGGCTTAGAGTTAAGACAGAAGTTGAAATTCTGTCTCAGACACTGGCCTATCAGTCGGAGCAAGTCCCTTAGCTGCTATGAGCCTCAGATTACTCATAGGAAAAATGAAGAGGTTGGACTTGATGGCCTCTAGGGTCCCTTCTAGCTCCAAATCTTTAACCCTGTGGAATTCAATGACCTTCCCTCAGACATGGGATGATAGATATTGAACAAAAAGGAACCCTGAAGGCCATCTAGTCCATTATACTAATGAAGAAACTGACACCCCAAAAAGTGACTGGGGATCATAGATGTGGAGCTGGAAAAGAACTCAAATTCTATGTAGTCTAACCCCATCCTTTTATGGATTCTAAAACTGAGGCCAAGAATCATCTCATTCTCCTTGATCTTCCTGCATTTTCTTTACATAATGTTGATATTTTTTCTTCCTAGTTTCTCTTCCACCATCCCCACCCCTTTGGCTTCCTTATGGCTTTCTTCACTCTTCTCTAGGTTCTTGCCATCCTAGTCTGGCTCTGCCTTTGATTTCTTTCTTTCTTTTTTATTAAACCCTTACCTTTGTCTTGGAGTCAATACTGTGCATTGGCTCCAAGGCAGAAGAGTGGTTAAGTCTGGGCAATGGGGGTTAAGTGACTTGCCCAGGGTCACACAGCTAGGAAGTGTCTGAGGTCACATTTGAACCTAGGACCTCCCATCTCTAGGTCTTGCACTGAACACACTGAGCTACCCAGCTGCCCCCCTGTGCCTTCTCTTTCTACTAAAGTATGATCAAACTCAAATAGAAACATATTTCTTCAGGCCAGACTGAGAAAACCAGAAAATAACATCTGTATAGTATTTGATTTTTATTTATTTTATCAAAAATTTCCCAATAGCTTTAGAACCTGGTTCAAGCCACATTGGAGAATTTTGTACGTCACTAGCTCAAAGTTTTTCCCTCTTGTCTAGAACATATTGGGCTACTTACCTGTTCAAGACTCACTACTTGCTCTGGATTTACCCACCAGGGTCTTCTCAGGAGAGAGCCTAGAAGACATTTCTTCTAGAGAAGATGGAGAGATGGCATCAGTGGCCCCTGAAGCTACTTCTTCTCTGTACTGTGTTGGCTTGTCTCCACTTGTACAACTCCAAGTAAGCAACTCATAAAAATGTGCTCCCAATCAATAATATGACAGGAGATGGCATTCTGCACAATGCTGACCGGCTTGTGGCTGTTGGGATAGTGAATAAGGACTGTCTCGTTGAGCTATTTGTGTGTATCTGATAAAATAACATCAGTGGCTCCATTTCCATTCCGCTGGCACTGAGCCACTGCCTTTGACAAAAGTTCCAGGGAGAAACTGACATGTTTAAAGGTATTTTGTCATGTCAAGAAGAATAGGACTCCCTTTTTTCATCCCCCTAGAACAAAGCTCTAATGTAATCTCTGTGCAAAGGAAGGCTTATTATGGATGATAAAGAAAAGGAAATTCAGATATAATGACTTAGATCTTTAACAATGACCAGCACAACCTGCTAATCAGCTGACATTCTTCAATGGTGATCAGATCTTAAGCTCCATTTAGCTTTCTCTTCCTTTCCTCCTTCCCTCCCTCTCTCTAGTCTAACTGTCCCATTTTGTGTCTCTGTCTCCCTGTGCCATTGTCTTTTTTCTTCTCTCTCTCTATTTCGGTCTCTCCTTGCCCTTTCTGTCTGTCTCTATTTGTCACATGCTTTCTCTCTGTGTCTGTCACACACACACACACACACACACACACACACACACACACACATGTGCCCCACACACTCATCTTCCAAGGGTTCACAAAGGTGCTGCTGCCTGAGAGATGCTTTGTGTGTATGTCTCCCTTGTGGCCGATGATGTTCTGGGTTCAAAACTGGAAAGGCAGCAGCAGCAGGGATTCTGAAACATGGCAGGTAATGCCCCCTCCAGGTGATGTATTTCCACTGTCTTCTGCCCTGGGAAGACCATATGACTTAGGTCTTTAACAATGACCAGAACTACCTGCTAATCAGTCAACAATCCTCAATAGAGAAATCATGGTGAACTTCCAGCATAATATTTTACCAGACCTATCGATGTACAAGAGAATGTCCAGCAGGAATTTGGAGTGACTTTAGGATCATCTCAAGAACAGAGGGAGCAGGTGATAAAAAGACTGAATACCCTACTATCTGAAGATCAGTTGATAGTTAGGCCAAAAAGGACACATATTTTGGCAAGGCGGTAGTGAAGTGCATGATAAATTTCTTCAGCTCTCTGAAGGACTGTCATTTAGAATGGAGACTGGCCAAAGAGGACAGTACGAGGACTCATGGACTATGTCCGAGCCATGCTGTTCACCTCGTCCTGGAGGAACCTCTCAAATGTGGACACTGTGTCTTTATATAATACTGATGACCCCAGATTCCCACCTTGGACCTTCTTCTGTGACCTTGGGCAAGTCACTCACTTCTCAGTGCCCTAAGGACCACTCTCAGATCACAAGCTGCAGAGGTGGTACAGCTCTACATTGGGAAGGAGTTTCCTCATCAGAGAATTCCTTATCTCAATGAAGTCATACATCTAGTTCCAATGCGCATCCTCACTAGACACTTAATAAATACTTGTGAAATCAGATCAAAACAAGTTGCATTTAACCCAGCCAAACTTCCAAAGAGAAACAGGTAGACAGGTCTGTTCATAAAAGGAGAGAGAGAACATAGCTGCAAGACAAATGAGGCAGGGCAGCAAAGTTGTTGTGTCAGGGCCTACTGATGCTAAATGTGAATAAATCCTCCAGCAGCATCCCTCTCTTGAAGTTGATGACTCATCATTTGCTGCTGAACAGGCTCCTGCTACAGAAGGTGGAGCTATCCATCCTTATTTTAAAAGAGCTCAGAGAGGCACGATTGCAAGATCCCAAGCCTTTCCCAAAGCCTCTTAATTCTATTCTCTCTATCACTTTCTATCCCCTTCTATTACAATCTCTTTATTACTTATTTCTCATTTAGCCTGCATGCAGGTTGATTATACATAACTGTTTGCTTGTTGTTTCCTCCATTCAATTGGGACTCCTTAGGGGCAGGAACAAACTTTTGCCTCTTTTTATATCCCCAGAATTTGGCAAAACCCTGAAACAAAATAGATGTCCACTTGAAATGCCCAAACAGATAGTTGTTCAACCTTCACTTGAAGACTTTCAATAAAGGAAAAGCCACCTGAGATAGTCCTTATTTTATTTTATTTTATTTTTAAAAACCTTACCTTCTGTCTTAGAAGCAGTATTGGTTCTAAGGTAGAAGAGTGGTAAGGGCTTGACAATGGGGGCTAAGTGACTTGCCCAGGGTCACACAGCTGGGAAGTATCTGAGGCCAGATTTGAACCCAGGATCTCCCATCTCTGGGCCTGACTCTCAATCCACTGAGCCACCCAGCTTCCCCCTTAGTCCTTATTTTAGGCATTGTTAGGAGATCTATTTTTTGCATAGGTTGTATAAGACAGCGATTGAGCTCCCTTCCAAACCTCCAGTTCTACAATGTTGTATCTCATGATCACTTTCAATTATTTCAAGAGTTATGATCATATGTGTAAAAATGTGTCATTTGGATGAAGGTTTAGATTTGCCCTACCTGGTCTTAAGAACAAAGCTTCTGGAAGAAAGATCTTGCCAATGAACAGGGAAGTCCAATAGTGGGTGGGGGTACCCAGAGACAGCTGTGGGCTCTCAGGCTTTGGAGGTCTTCAGACAATGATGACCCACCCATCAGGTATGTAGGTGAGACCATTCTTGGTACACATTGGGAAAGCTTGTGACTGAATTCCCTTCCAGTTTTGCAAAATTCTGCAGTACTTTGATTTCCAATTCACAAAGAGAGAAACTGAGGCTGAGAAGGCTAAACGATTCACTTAAGGTAACCCGGCCAGAAATGGGTAGAATCTACCCTTGACTGTGGCTACATCTTTTGATGCCTCATCAAGGACCCTGTCTCCTATACCATGCTTCCCTACAGTCCTCTCATCTATGGATTTTGTTGTCTTAATATACTATTAAAAATCTTATAAAATACAATTGCCATAATCTACTATTTATCCAGCTGATTACCTCATTATTTGGCCACCTCTGTAATGAAAATTTAGTTGCAAAAATGAAGAAACCTCATAATTAGAGGGATTTTTACAATTTTCTTTTTGCAAATGATTATCTATTCCATTAAAAATATTTCCAAATCACAGCGAGGAAAATAATTGTGTGTCGTAATAGAGTATGCTGATACTATTATCCACCCATTCTCAGCAATAGCCACTGAGCTGAGATGGGACAAAACAACTTACATTTCCTGCTAAAAAGACAATACATCTGCTTTGTAATTAAAGGCAGCCCTGAGATTGAGCATTAGGGTTTCCTGCTGCTATTTACAATATAGGATTGGAAAGGGGGATGGGGAACATATCAGAGATAATACCATTTTGTTAAGCCTCTACAGATTCCTGAGTAAAAATAGTGCTCTAAAGACACCACTGATCAACATTATTTCTTTTCTGTTCTTTTTTAAAGCCTTTACCTTCCTCCATTGAATCAATACTATGTATCAGTTCCAAGGTAGAAGAGTGGTAAGGGCTAGACCATAGCAATTAAGTGACTTGCCCAGGGTCACACAGTTGGGAAGTATCTGAGGTCAGATTGGAACCCAGGACCTCCCCTCTCTCAGCCTGTCTCTCAATCCACTGAGCCACCTACCTGCCCCCTCAACATCGTTTCTGAAATAATCTTAGGTCCCCAAAATTAGAACTAGAAGGAACTTTAGACATCTGAAACAGCAACAGTGAATTTCCAAGTTGGAAAGGACCTCAGTGGACAAGAAGGCCAAACTCTTCCTGACAATGCCCAATTAATTGCCATTCAGCTTCTGCTGATGGGGAGACTACCACCTTCTAGAGTAGTAGCCCATTTGACTTGGAAAGTGACCCAATTGTGTGGCCCATTTTCTTATGGGGACCTGCAATTGCCTCTCTGAAATGTCCCTGTTTCTCCTGGCCCTCCATTGCCCTCAAGACAAGGAAAACAAGTAGAATCCCTCTTCAAGGTGGAGGGTCTTTGAATACTTAAGACAGCCATCCTGTCCTGAAGCTCTATTTCATCCTGCTCCTTTAACAGATGACATAGATGAAACTGAAATGTACATGGGTCAATTGACAGTCATTTCAGAGCAACACAGTGGAGAATCATGGTGTTATCGTAATACTAATTAGAATTTTTACATCTATCAATGAATCTATCAATCAGGAAATATTTATTAAATACCTACTATGTGCCAGTGACTGTTAGGCAGTCTAGCTACATAGCTTTTAAAAATACAGTCCTTGCCTTTAAGGAGTTTACAAATCAGATGAGAAAAATGTCCACATCTGTACAAAGTACCTCCAAGATAATTCATTGGGATCTAGTGGCCACTAATGGTAGGAAGTAGGCAGTCAGAAAAGACTCACTATAGAAAGAAGGTCCAGTTTTGATCCAAGACAACTTGAACTTAAAGACAATTAAGAATTCTCTAGTGATCTAGGAGTTTTAAAGTGCTTTTACACATCATCCAAGTTTCTGGAGTTCTAGTGGATAGAGTGCTAAGACTAGAGTGAGGAGATATGAATTCTTATCCTGCCTCAGGCACTTAACAGCTATGGGACCCAGGCAAGTCTTTTTTTTTTTTTATGACTCAATTCTCCCATTCATAAAGTAAGGGGGTTAGACTAGATGGCTTCCCAAATCCCCCCAAATGATCTCATATGTGGGAGGCCAAGCAAGGACAGGATGTCCCAAAAGATGTGGTATATTCAGTTATTAAAGCCTAAAACTGCTCCAAGACTTTGGGGATTCCTTGGAATATTATATCCCAATCACTCCCCTTTTCCCCTATTAATGTAGCAAAAAGAATCTGGACTAGCTCCATTGCATAAAGGCACTTCACCTTGAGCCTCGGTTTCCTTCTCTTCAAGAAATATGAGCTTGGATTATCACTGGTGATTTTCTCAAAGGTTCTCTAACCTTTAGTTAAGACCCAGTTTTATTAGACAATTGATCTTTGCTGGTCTCTTGGGGAGCTCTGTACCAGATTTCAGGGTTCTTCATATTTCTCCCATTTAGGACTCTTGCCAAGTGAGACCATATTGTTAATGACCTTGTCTGAAATCACACCTAGGGTAATTTGAACAGTAAAGCTTGGGTGATGCTGCTTCTCTTAATGACTTAATTTGGGACTCTGGGATGGAAAAGGCATATATCAGGGAGGTTTAAGTGGAGTCAACCATGGGTTCATAGACCCTAGGCTCCTCTACCCAGGACCAGGAAATTATTTTGGCTTTATAGCCTTGCTTTTGGGACTCAAAGAATTAGAGGCTAATGTTTTCAGTTTCATTCACCTACCAGGAATCACAGAATATCAGAATTGAATGACCTTAACACAATGTGATGTTAGGAAGGAATTTTAGGGAATAGATTGTTAGAACTGGAAATGCCAGGACAGATAGATAACTTAGAACAGTGATGGTAAACCTTTTAGAGACCACATGGCCATGCCCTATCCCCATACTCTATGCCTTCCCTGCCCAGACCATGCAGAGACCCCCATGAGACCAAGTTCTCCCCCTACTGACTTGATTCAGAAAAGGGATAGAGAAAAAGGGAGCAGAGTGATCTGAGCATTTGGCTCAGGATAAGGAGTAAGTGCAGAGGGGCAGGGAGGCATAGTGGAGAGGGGGAAGGGAGCAACTCCACTGAAGCCCCTCTGCCTTTCTAGTAACTAACTACTGGAGATGGGATGTGTACCCACCAAGAAGTCTCTGCTTGCCACCTTTGGCACATGTGCTATAGGTTCACCATCATGACCTTAGAACACAGAGTATCAGAGTTGGGAGTGACCTTATAACAAAGCATGTTCAGAAATTAAGAGGACCTTATTACAAATAATATCATATCTGGAATAAATTCTGAAGATAATTTTTAATCAATTCCTTCTCATTTTACAGATGGAGAAACTGAGGCTCAAATAGGAGGGATTATTTTGTCCAATAGCATAGTATTGTTGAGGTTTATCATAACATGTTAGAAGTGCAATGTCCTTCATTTTTCAAAGAGGCCAGCTTAAGTTTCAATATATTCAAGGAAGACTTGGGGGACCCTGGGCATTAAATGTGGAGGAGCAGGTATGAATAAATTCAGAGTCTGTGTTGTTATATAACCAAGAGTGGGTCCAACAAGGCATAACTGTGAATAATAGAGAGAAAAAATACAATAAAAATGGAGGAATATATATATATATACATATATATATATATACACGTGTGTGTGTGTGTGTGTGTGTACACACTGTGGATTGGAACTGTGGCATAGCTGGATATTGTCTTTGAGAGTGAATTACTGCTCAGTTGAGTTGTTTATTGACAAGGTTAGTAGTTTGTGGTCTCCTTTCAATTAAGTAAACTAACATGGCAGCACTGTATGCTCTAATCTATTGAAGGAATCCCAGCTCCCTAAGCCTCCCTAAGCCTAAGCTGAAAACCTAGTTTAGGCAACATCCTATTTTACCTACACAATAAAGCCTTCCTATGTTCATGATTCCCTGAACAAAGAAGTGAGAGGTTCTAAGACTTGCAGGTCTTTCTTGTCATCAGATGAACTATTCTGATATGTTCTTTGAAAATTATAACCCTAAAACTCTTCATAGATATTTGGCTACCAAATGGGGATGGAAATTGCACACTGGAACATTCCAGCTCAATATCTGGATAAACTTCCCCCAAATTAGAGGTTATCTTCTTAGTGTAATTGTCTGTCTAGAGAGGTGGAGGTGCCATCTCACTCTAGGAATTCAAGCACAGGTTGAATGACCCTGTGTTGGGTATATTGAAAGTGGAACATATGACTATTGTCCCATAGAACAATAGGAAAGGAAGTCCATTGGGTTGAATGGAGTCTTTGATATATAATATATATAATATATATATTCCCAATATATAATACAATAATTGTAATTCTCATTCTGCTACTAAATTACTGAGAGACCTTATGTGAATCATTTCTGTTCTCTGGCAAGGGACAGGTTAGATGATCTCTAAAATCTCCTCTGGGTTTAGAAATCTTCGAATTCTTTTCCTATATGTAGCATAGTAAGTAGAATGCTGTTTGTTGCTATCATAAGATGAGGAACTACAAGAAACTTGAGACATCAGGTGTCAAACTCACAGCCCTAAATAAAAATACAATACAACATAGATAATGCTAATTTGTGGTTTTCTAAGACAATATGGGCTGTCAGGAATCCATTTTCTATTAACTTTTACACTATTGCTCTCATCATCTTTCACACAAAGTGTATAGTTATGGGAAAATTCTTCCAGTTCCCAGGAGCACTGGAAAGCTGGGTTTCCAGGTATAATGATTATCCCAGGTTCTAGGTAGGGCCCAAAAGAGTTTAAGGATGGTTTCTCTGATACTGTAGCTCACAAGCCTCCCTATTGATTATCATTTGATAACAATTAGCTAGTTAGTCCCAATTAGCTTTTGGAAAGTGTATTTACTAATGTAGCATAGTAAAAACAGATGATACAAAGAGTCCAGAGAAAAGTGGGCTCAAGCTCAGAGCCAATGAGGCAGAAGGGGAACTCAAAGCTGCTGGAAATTCTTTTGCTGGAGTTCACAACATATTTTTCCTTAGATGCAGTCACTTTCAGCTGATCCTCATGGAATCTTGACATTCTTCTTCCTAGCTACATCTAGTTTGTCCTTGGCTCCTGATGAAGACACTGCTGCCAAGCATTGCTGTTTTGGGGGAAATTCCGAATTATTTCTGAAAGATCCAAGTCTTTTTCTGGTAAAGAGAAATAGGGGTACAGAAGCTCTATTAGTCCCTTATTTCTCCCACCCCACCCCGGCCCCTTAAGCATACCCTTTTATGGGACATATCTGGAACTTCTTTCTTATAGATCTTCACTGGATAGTTGGATCCCAAACCTGGCTTGCTAGGTGTATGAAATCTATAGAGTGAGGCTGACTTCCTTCAGTCATTACCTGCTATGAAATGTCATTTGATTTCATCCAATGACCTAGCATCCTTCCAAACTGATTAATTGGGTCATTTCAATCCAGATTAATGTCCTTTACTGATTTACTGATTCAGTGGGGATATCTAGACCTTGTTCATTAATAACAACAATAAATAGCATCTATATAGCACTTTAAGGTTTACTAAATATGTTACAAATATCTTTTTTTTATTCTAACTTTCTGTTCTTTAATTTTCTTTTTTTTGCATTTTTTATTGACATGCAAAACCCATTTCTATATTGGTCATTGTTGTAAGAGCATACTCATACAAAACTTAAAACCCAAAACAAAACCATAAATGCACTGAAGTGAAAGGGACTTCACTTCTTTCTCTGGAGGTGATTAGTATTCCCCATCATAAGTATTTCAGGATTATCCTAGCTGGGATATAGCTAAGTTTTCACAGACAATCATCACCCAATATTGCTTTTACTGTGTACAATGTTCTCCCAGTTCTGCTTATTTCACTCTGCATCAGTTCCTGCAGATCTTTCCAGCTTTTTCTGAAATCATCTTGTTTACCGTTTCTTATAGCACAATACTATTCCATCAACATTTGTTCAGCCCTTCTTTACTTGATGGACATCCCCTCAATGTCTATTTCTTTACCATCACAAAAAAGAGTCACTATTAATCCTTTTGTACAAGTAGGTCCTTTTCCCCTTTTTAACAAATATCATTTCATTTGGTATTTACAATAACCCTGAGAGACAGGTGCTATTATTGTCCTTATTTAATAGATGAGAACATCTACCCAGACAGAGTAACTTGCCCTAAACTCATTCATAGAGCTAGGAAATAGTCAGTTAGATTTGAACTCAACCTTTTCCAGGGTAGCTGGCTAGTGTAATGGATAGACCACTGGCCTTGGAATCAGGAAGACTCATCATCATGAGTTCAAATCTTGCCTCAGCTGTGTAATAACTGTCTGACTTTTACCAAGTCACTCAATTATGTTTGCCTCAGTTCTTTATTTTTAAAAATGAACTGGAAAAGGAAATGTCAAGCAATCCAGTATCTTTGACAAGAATACCCCCAAAAGGAGTCACAAACAGTCACAAATCACTGAAATGATTCCACTTTCTGGCCCCAGTTCTGGGACTCTACCTACCCATCAATTTGCCTTTAGTGCATGCCTTTCATCAATTCATTCAACTGAGAAGTCTTATAATTTTTTGAAGACTGTAAGTATTGAGGAGTGTCTTAGACACAACTTTTAATTATGGGTGAAATTAAAGTCAGAAACTGGTCTTGATTCCTACATTTCTTATTTACTTAATGTGTGACCATGAACTCTCCACTTATCACAAGGTTTTTTCTTCTTGTAAAAATTAAAATTAATCTCAAATAGTAAAAATGTTATATTTAAGGGATTTATCAATGATCATTAGAAATCAAGGAATAAAGAGGATACAAAATAAACACCACGTGCCCATGGAAGATCAGCCTGTTGAAAACCCCACTCACCACCATGGAGCCAAGATGCCAAAAAAGGGTGGGACTTTCCACATCCCTGCCTAATATCCTCTGTCTACAGGAAGTATGTATGACAGAAAGTCAGTGTGCTCCTGGGAAATGTAATTCTTTTTTAGGGTAATGGATTTTCAATTATATAGTATGTAATGTGAAGATGATAATACCTGTAATATCTACCTCATAGGGCGACTTCTTGAATGAACCTTTAAGTATTTAGATCACTTTGTAAAGTTCAAGTTTTAAGTCTTTCTAAATGGCAGCAATTATGATTCTACTGCTATGTTACTTGAAGAAATAGCATAGGACAATGGAAAGAACCCTAACATTGCCTTCAGATCTTTAAGGTTATGCTTATGTGAGTTGGGATAAATCACTTGACCTTAATGGGCCTCAGTTAGTTCATCTGGAAAATGAGAGTCTTCTTCCAGGACGAGGTCGAAACAATCCAAAGATCCAAACTTCCTTCTCTTTTACCTCCTTTTTAGATGTGAAAGGAAACTTTTTGAAGACTTGATAATCAAGAGGAACTTTACCAATGGCAGACGGGTCCACAACCAACTAGGCACACCCAAACCCATAGACTGCCTTGTCTCCAGCTGGTCACAATGGAGTCTGTGTGATCCCTGTGAGAAAAAGCGAGTGAGTATCCACCAACTTTAAAGACTGAGGTTCTGACCCATTGCCTACAAGGAGCCCTGGAGCAGAGGACTTAAGTCCTGATTTTACTTTTCCAAAAGCCATTTGTCTGGGCTTTGATTTTTTTAAGTCTTCCCCTACCTCATGCCTGATATATAATGACCTTCAGGTTCTGGAGCTACATTAGATGTGTAAGAGCATTATGCAAAGATAAGGATGGAACATTGGAAGAAAACATGATGTCTACATATATCATTGTTTCTTTAGGAGACCAACAACTATATAGTGTAGTTTTCTTTAAGTCAAGAAAACCTGGGTTCAAGAGACACCTTTCATATATACTAGCTGTATGGACAAATCCCATGACTTCTTAACTCCTATGGACTGACTCCTTTGACTCCTCTCTAAAGTTATAACTATAAAGCAGGTGCTCCTCCATATTGGTAAAGGTCCATAGTGAGAGCTCTCTACAATGATAAAAATCACAGGATTGCTTAAAGAAAAATGGACCATAACTTGATGACTTCAATTTTAGCCCACACCTCTGCCCACAAAGGAGGTCTTCAAAGGCTGGGAATGTTAGAGATATTGTTTCTTTATTTTTCTTTTCTTTTCTTTTTTTAAAAATAAACCCTTACATTTTGTCTTTGAATTTATACTAAGTATTGGTTCCAAGGTAGAAGAGCAGTAAGGGCTAGGCAATGGGCACCAAATGACTTGCTCATGGTCCTGCAACTAGAAAGGGTCTGAGGCCAGATTTGCCCCATGATCTCCAGCCTCTAGGTCTGACTCTCTGTCCACTGAACTATTTAGCTGCCCCAAGAGATTGGTTTTTGATTAGGCATGAATTGTCTCCCAACTGTCAGTTTCTTAAATTCTGTGACCTCAGCCTACCAACCAGGCCATTCTGTTTGGGGACAGTCCGGATGTATAGGAAGGTTGCTCTGCTTGTTTGCTTTCTGTCCTCACTCACAAACCGCCTCTCTCACTGCTTCTTGGTTCTGTTTGAACAAGTCTCATCTCTGTCCCACATGGCAGCCCTTCAAATGCTTGGAAACATCAGTCACATCCCTGCCTTGACTCTTTTCCTAGTTCCTTCCACTGAAGCTTATGCAGGATAAACTCCAGGCCTTTTGCTATTTTGATTGCCCCCTTTCTGGACATGTACTATTAGTGTCTAACATTCTTCTTCAAACATGACTTGATATTGAGCGTGGGACTTCAGATATGGTCCTTCTTGAGAATACTGAGGGACTATGTCATCCTTTGCTGAGAACTTCTTCTCTTAATGCAGTGCCTTACAAATGAAAGAGCTGAGGCACAACAGAGATTAAGGGATGCTTGAAAGGCATACAGCTGGTAAGCAGGAAAGAACATATGAGGCCACAGGTTTTTGACTCTCATTTCAAACATAATTAAGATATGTTTTAGGGGGCAGCTAGGTGATTCAACAGACTGAGAGCCAGGCATAAAGATGGGAGGTCTTGAATTCAAATTTGACCAAACCTACTTCCTAGCTGGGTGACCCTTCTGGGGAGTGAGGTGGGGGTGGAAGATACAGACAGATAGATAGACAGACAAAGAGAGGGGGGAGGGAAACAAAGAGCGAGAGAAAGACAGACAGACAGACAAAGACAGAGACACACAGAGACAGAGAAATAGACAAAGAGAGACACAGAGAGAGAGAAAGAGGCGGGGAAAGGGAGGGAAGGAAGGAGAGACACAGAGAAAGGGATCAGGGGGGAGAGGGAGGGTGAGAAAGAGAGAGAGAGAGAGAGAGAGAGAGAGAGAGAGAGAGAGAGAGAGAGAGAGAGAGAGAGAGAGAGAGAGAGAGAGAGAGAGAGAGTTGTCTTGCATATCCCTTAGTAATTATGGTTATCAGCACTAATCACTGCCTCTCTTTACTTCCTGTTCCCAGCATTTAGTACAATGCCTGGAACATAATAGATGTTTAATAAATGTTTATTGATTGATTTGGGGGTTTGTAAGAATTATTTTTTTCTCTGTTTCTCTCTGTCTCTATAACTCTGTCTCTGTCTCTGTCTTTCTCATTCAAAGCATAATCCATATAGAACTGGAAGGGACCTCTGATGCTATCTTGTCTAATCCCTTCATTTCATATACAAAGGTGTTCAGGCTCAAGGATGTTCAATGACTTGTCCAAAGTCACACAGTAAACATCAGCAGTGGAATTTTAACCCAGGCAATACCTCAGGGTCCAAAGTCTATACTCTTTCCACTCATTGTTATTCCCATATTTCTCTTCTGGATAGTTTTATTTGATTCCTTTTTCCCCCTTTGTGTTTCTCACTATATCAAAGCTTCATATTTTCTCTTCCTCTTTCTCTGCTAATTTTACTGTGAAATTTTCCTTTGGGGGATTCCTTCCTTTCCTCACATCACCACCTCCTTT
The DNA here is from genome assembly GCF_027887165.1 of Monodelphis domestica. NCBI lineage: Eukaryota > Metazoa > Chordata > Mammalia > Didelphimorphia > Didelphidae > Monodelphis > Monodelphis domestica. The sequence continues at coordinate 21,253,011 of NC_077228.1, forward strand.
TCATTGATCTTTTACTTCTGGCATATTTCTCAGAGTTCTGATCAACTGGATCTGGTCTCACCTTAATCAGTCTGTCCATTGCAGTGGGATAGAGCCAGAGAACTGGGTTTGAAATCTCCCCCCCAATTATAATTGTTTGTAATAACTAGCATAAATAATTTCTCTAAGTGTTATTTTTCCTGTGGCAAAAATAAAAAAAGATGTTTGGAATAGATGCTGGCATCCCTCTAGCTCTCAGAGGTCTCTGAATTTAAATATACATGCACACACACACATATATATATATACATAATACACACATATATAGGTATATTTGAAATAATTATAAATCACACATAATATTATATGATGCATTATATATAATTATATATTCCTATAACATATCATTAGTTTCCTTTATAACTATGCATTTTATTTTCACATTTAAAAACATTCTTCCAAGAAGATGTTCAAAGTTTTGGCCAGACTCCACAAGGTCCCAATGCCCCCCCCAAACATTAATGACCTTTGGTCTAGACCTATGATCTTTTCAGAAGTCTCCCTTAGATTCCATCCAGACTTTTCCCCCATATTCTTATCAATCCTTAAAATTCTTATAGACTAGTGGAAATGCTCGGCCCCAATCCTTGACCTCACTGTCCAAAGAAATCAAACTATTTGGTAGTCCCATTTTGAGGGTTAATTATATTTATATCCCCCAGCCTATTTCTCAAAACCATAGAATAGATCTGGTTCACCAAGGCAAAGAATGTGGCTTATACTTTGGTGTATCTCTCTCAGTACCTAGGACAGCACCTAGTACAAAGTAGATGGTTAACAAATTTTGAACAAATGAGTCAATAAAATGTTGAATGCAAAGTGTTAAGAAAGCACCAGATGGTAAGAATGAAATCTCTAGTTTACTCCAAACAAAAATTACATTTATTATTAGTGAATCTTGATTTTCTCTCTTACAGATGTTAACAGGCCAGCTAGATTCATATTTAGGGGCTTAAAGAATTCATATTTTGTTAATTAATTAAGAAGCAACCTGGTGTAGGGATGAAGTGCTAGACTTGGAGTTAGGAAGGTCCCAGGATGATTTCTACTTCTAGAACTCACTGTATTATTGCAGGCAAGTCACTTAACTGTTCTGAGCTTGAGTTTAGTCATGTATAAAACTAGGACAACAATCCCAGCAATACTTACATCAGAAGTATCAATATATCACTGGTGGGACAGCATTGCAGGACAACCAAGGGCAACCTGAACCACACTAGAATATGTTTCATTAATTAAAATAAAATAAACTACATTGGGGAAATATTAATTAAATGGATAAATTAAATTTGGAAATATTTCAAAATAAAAAATACAATAGAACATGGATGATATGGTCAATATGCAGCCCTTAGGGATCCTTATTTATGTTTTTGGTTCTGTTCCCATTTGAGTATGATCCTACTGATCTATATCATGGATTTATCATGAGGTGAATAGCATAGGAGATAATCTGGTTTTAGACCTGAGAGAGTCTATAAATGCCAATAATCATTACTATCCAGGAAAGGTCTTCACATGACAGATTTTCCTTCTTGCTTCCTTCATCCAGAGTTCTAACTTTAGAAGAAAATGAACAAAATGTTAGCATTTATACCTGACTTCACTGTGATATCATAAAACTTTACCCTTTTATATCTGAAAGGAACTTGGAGCTCATAAGTATATAACCCTATTGCATAGTCCAGTTGAAAAAGCTTTGGCTTTGGAATCTGAGTACCTGGGTTTAAAACCCCACTTTGCTACCTACTAGCCTGTGACTTTGGAGTTTCTACCTCCCTGAACCTCAGTGTCATTATCTATTAAAACCCAAGAATTGGACTTGATGGCTTCCAAGATATTTTCTTTCTTTTTAAAAAATTTAAACCCTTTCCTTCCATCTTAGAATCAAGAATGTGTATTGGTTCTGAGGCAGAAGAGAAGTGAGAACTGGGCAATGGAGTTAAGTGACTTGCCCAGGGTCACACAGTTAGGAGGTAACTGAGATCAGATTTGAACCTCTCAAGAGACTTTCTAATTATGATTATATAACTCAATAAATGAGCTTCAGAGGGAGAATTGATTAGGCCCTGATGATTTGGGTTCATCACTTTGACATACTTATTTTGAGAAAGGAAAACTATTTGAGAGTAGAGGGGAATGGTCAGATAGGAAGTTGTCTATATACATATTTTTATTATAGATTAATTCCATTAATATGTGTAAAACTCTTTACAACTTAAGAGGCATGTAAATTCCAGTTGTTATCATTAACGATTCAATGCATCTCATGTCTCCCCAGTACATATTTAAATCAAAAAATAAAATCCAGAAGTGGGGCCAGGACTCTGTCATATCTCCTGACTCCTAGGCTAGAACTCTTTACTCCCCATTCTTCTCACATGAACCCCAGCATGCTAATGGAGCTGTGCTCAGATCAGTGGGTGTGTAACCTCAAATGAGGGAGATGGCTCCTCCACTCCAGCCTACATGGTGGGACTCTTCTATTTGCTCCAGTTCCATCACTGTCTGACACACAGTAGGCACTTCATAAATATTTGGTCAACTGACTTGGCTTGCCACAAGGGACTAGTCAACATGCTGAGATCTTCTCCCCTTCCTTTCTTCTGACATCATAATGATTGCAATGAAACCACTGGCTATTCAATCCTACTCCTGCCACATGGCCAACCCATCTTTTCTTTTTGTTTATACATTTCTTTGATGGAAACCTTTACTCCAGTTCTTCACTGAGATGCCTTTTAACAGCCTTCTCAGCCCAGCCATGGAACCCAATTTTAATTCTTCAACATCAAACCTTCTGACTAGCCAGGCACCACTAGACTGTGGCCCCAGGGATTGATGAACTTTACCAATTCCCATCCTTTACCCTGTCCTCAAGGTTTGCTTTGGGATCACTACTCTGTGGTTGTATGAAGTAAGTTCAATTCTCATTTTTTATGTGGTGAATGAACTGAACCCCAGAGAGATGCAGTGAGGTCACAAGTCAGAATGTGTCAGAGACACCAATGGAACCCAGGTTCTTCTGTCTTCAAGGTCAGCCCTCTATCCTCTACCCTGCCTCTCTGTACTTCCTCTTTGGGTCAGTATTACCTCCAAATTTTAGATTTGAAGAAATAAAACTAGAGAAATGACGTAACTGACCCAAGGTCACACAACTAAAATATATCAAAGCTTTGACTTGAACTTGATTTCAAATTGAGATCCCAGACTCTCTCCCCTGTACCCCAGCTGCTCCATGATAGGACAAGAAATGGGATCTGTGCGTTAGAGAGGTCCCAATGAATAGCTACCATAGGTTAGGGGCAGAGGGATAATTAGCAACTAAGGTGATCACAGAAGGCTACCTGGAGGAGTTAAAATTTGTCTAGTCCTTAAAGGATGAGTTCCCATTCTCTCCTTGGTTACAGTACCGATTTGTGAAAGTTCTAAGGCCTTCTCAGTTCAATGGGAAAGCCTGTGGCCTAATTGATGACTCTGAGCCCTGCTCCAACATGACGTCCTGTATCATCCCTGAAGTGCCTTGCCAAGGCTTCAATTGCAACCTAACAGGTAAGTGAGGATTTGATATGGGAAGAGATTAAAGCCAAAGGGGATTGGCTGTGGGACTTCAGGGGCCTCTGGAATAACATGCTCAAAGACAGAGAAGTCAATCACCTACATAATATTATTTTAGAGATCCCTGGAAACCTCTCTGCCCACAACCATCTTTCCCACTCCTTGACACTGTCCCTGAAATTTCACCATTAGAAAGTCATTCTTTTAATAATGAGAAAAATTATTATTAGTAGTAGTAGTAGTAATGGTTGTAGTAGTAGTAGTAGTAGTAGTAGTAGTAGTAGTAGTAGTAGTAGTAGTAATAGTAATAATAGTAGTAGTAGTAGTAGTAGTAGTAGTAGTAGTAATAGTGGTGGTGGTAGTAGTAGTTAGTAGTAGTAGTAGTAGTAGTAGTAGTAGTGGTGGTGGTGGTGGTGGTGGTGGTGGTGGTGGTGGTGGTGGTGGTGGTGGTGGTAGTAGTAGTAGTATTTTACTACTGTGTACTGCTATGGTCATAGCAGAATTAGTAATTTTTGTCTTATTAACTTATGATCCTGGGCAAGTCACTTATCTGCTCATTGCCTTAGATAACTCTCCTTGAAAAGATTAGAAGTTGGAAAGACCATAGTGATCTGCACTGGAGAAAAGAGTTTCCTCATCTGGGAGTTCACTATACCAAAAAAATCACAGTCATCATCACCACCACCACCATCTTCATACTCTGTGTATAACAGTGGAGTGAAGAAATGAATCTCAGAGATATAAAGTAACTTGCCCAAGGTCCCCCAACTAGAATGTATCAAAGCTTGGACTCAAACCTGATTTCAAATTGGGATCTTGGACTGCTGATTCTGGATTCCAGAAGACCTGAGTTTAAATCCTATCTTGGGTATTATAGTACCTCTGGGACCCAGGATAAATCTTTTAACCTATATTTGCCTTAGTTTCCTCATTTGTAATAGGGGAGTAATAGTAGCAGTTACCTCTTCTGGTGTAGTTGTGAAGATAAAATGATAGAATATTTGAAAAGCGCCTTGCAAACCTTAAAGTATGATATCAATGTTAGCTATTCTTATTGCCTTTGAATTATTTTGGTCCCCTTTGTTCTGTCACCTTCATTTACAAAGGTAGCCCTCCTTCTTTCATTAAAGAGCCATCTCCTGTAACAATAAAAGGGAAAAACCAGTTCAGCCACATGAACCAACAGATAAATCAGTCTGGACACTCTAGATGATGTCCCATCCCCATAGTCACCCATTTCTTTAAAGGAGAGAAGGATGGAGATGGGTTTTCTTGTCTCTTCCTCAGGGCTAAGCTTGACACTTAAATCTACAAAGAAATTAAAGAATGTTAGAACACTGAACATGGATGCAAGAGCTCCAAAGGGTCTAAGACTCACAGTCACAGGTTCATCCTGTTTCTTGGCAGAGGTGAGGGACTATGGGTATGGTATGCTACATATAAGGTCAGAAGCATTTTGATAAATTATTTTTTTATCCTGATAGGTATTTCCCCCTTCTTTAATTCTTTGTTACAGCTATGTAGGACAAAGAAAAAGATAGCTACATAAATTAAATATATCTCTACAAATATATCATATAGTGAACATAAAGGAGGCAAGTAGGTGGCTCAGTGGATACAGAGGTGAGTCTGGAATCAAGAGGACAAGAGTACAAATTCAGCCTCAGGCGCTCACTGAATGACCCTTGGGAAAGCATTTACCCTCTGTTTGCCTTAATCCTCTGGAGAAGGAAATGGCAAAGCACAGTAATATCTTTGCCAGGAAAACCTTATGGATGATATTTATAGATAACAAAGAGGCATGACTGAACAACAACAAAATTGAATATAATTACAAATTATACGTAATATATGTTTCAATATCCTATAGTTTGTAGCTATAGAATTTATCATCTATATATAATTATTATTTTTTAAACCTGTACCTTCCATCTTGGAATCAATACTATGCATAAGTTCTAAGGCACAAGAGTGGTAAGGGCTAGGCAATGGGGTTAAGTGACTTGCCCAGGGTCACACAATCTCCATATAATTATAAAATATCTGTGATTTCATGAGCATATGGAGCTTCTATTGTTGAAGTTCCTTTCCCTGATGCATATTGCCAGCTCATCTGTCACTTGAAGCACTGGGGGATTGCTCACAGTTCTGAGAAGTTAAGGGACTTGCTCAGGTTCACACAACCACTTTGTGTGAGAGGCAGAATTTGGACTGATGACTACCTAATTCCAATGCCAGCCCTCTATCCCCTAGACCACACTGCCTCCTAAACAGCTAACACTTATTTAAAAAAAAACTCTGACCTTCCATTTTAGAATCAATACAGTATATTGGTTACAAGGCAAAAAAAATTTATAATGGCCAGGCAATAGGGGTCAAGTGACTTGAACAGGGCCAAATAGGTAGGAAGAGTCTGAGGCTATATTTGAACCCAGGACCTCTTTTCTCTAGATCAGACTCTCAGTCCACTGAGCCACTTCACTGCCCCCATCAGCTTGTACTTGGGGGTTTGCCAAGCACTGAGGTTACCTCATTTGATCATCCCTCTAACCCTGTGAATAAGGTAAAGGCTATTATTATACCTGTTCAACAGATGAGGAAACTGAGGCTGAGAGAAATTGAGTGCCTTGAGCCCCAGGTCACCCAGTAACAGATGTCGGGGGACCATATTTCCTAATGATGTCTCCCTTTCTCTCCCTCACAGGGAGATGCATCCCTCTCAGCCAGGTTTGCAATGGAGATAATGACTGTGGAGATGGAGCTGATGAAAATGACTGTAAGGAGGTGACAAAGCTATGTCAGGGAAGCAAGAACCAATATTGGGGAACTGGCAGCCTGGCCAGCGGGTGAGTGCTGATCTCACTGTGTGTAAACCTGAGCCAGGTAATTCAACATGGTTCCAGGAGAAGCCAGAGAAGGGGCTCCTGGTCCACTGGAGCCTCCCTCCTTTCCCTTCCTCACCGGTAAAAAATCCCAGTCACAGACTTTAAGGTAAATTGTCTTCTTGCGCATCCCCAGATGGAGCCAATGACAATGAAGCCCACTAGATGTTATCTTAGGACAGTGTGCCAGTGTGGTGATGAGCCAACACCTTGGTGTGGCCAAGCACTGGCTGAGAGGCTGGGGATCCTCTCCCACTAAGGAGCAGAGCAGGGAGATCCTGACCTCTCAAGAGCAGAGACAGGGCTTGGCTTGGAGTTAGGAAGACCCGAGTTCAAAGCCCATCTCAGACAATTGTGAGCCACGTTACCTTGGGCAAGTCTCTCAAGCTCTTTGAGCTTCACATTCCTTGTTTGTAAAATGGATCTTATTACAGAGAAGCTTCCCTCCCAGGATTGTGGTGTGGATCATGTGAGATCATATCTGGAAAGGGCTTTGACGTCCTTAAAATGTCGCTGTTGGCATTAAAGAAAGAGGACAAGCTTTTCCTTCTTTTCTCCCACCTTCAACAGCCCCACTTCAGAGCAGAATTCCAGGGAGCAGCTCTTCTACAAGGGTGAAGTTCAGCTCACTTCTAGGGTCTCCCCAAAAGGGATCAAAGGGTCCCTTCTCAAAAGGCTCATACTGAATGGTACACGGGGAAGATATTTGTTTCTTTTACTAAATAGGAAATGACTAAAATACAAAAACCTCATAAGCCTCCACTGACAAATGCATAAAACATGAAGCAGTAACCTCTGTTGCCTCTGTTTTCTCAACTGTAAAATGGGGATAATAATAGCACCTACCTCCTAAGAACATTGTGAAAATCAGATAAGACAATATTTGGAGGTGCTTAACAACAGGCACTATCTAAGTAGTAGTTAGTATTGTTGTTGTTATTATTCCTTCTACCATTCTGAGGTCCTGGATTTGAATCCTGACTCTGCTGTTTAATTACTACTATGACAGGCAATTGTTCAGCTTCTCATGGACTTGGTTTTCCCTTCTGAAAAATGAGATGACCTTAATTTGATGGTCTTTGCAGTCTCTTTCAACTCTAAATTTATGATTGTAGATCTATGATTCTGTCTAAGTGGCAAAGACCTTCCTTTCTTTTAGGGGGCCTGTCTCAAGGGACATCCTCCCCATTTGCCCCTATCATATATGAAAAAAAATCCCCACCCCCAGATGCTTCCTCATTATTCTGGCCTTGGATCTCTTTTATATGTTTAATGTATCCTATTTTAGATTCAAATTAATTGTATTTCTCTCATTTTCTAGTTAAATCACTACCCCCCCTCAAGGACAGGGATGGAGAGAGACAGTGGAAACACAATAAAAATTCTTGAACTAAAGGACCTGGGTTCGAAGACCAACCCTTCCATTTACTCCCTGTATGATGTTGCACAATTCAGTCATCCTCTCTGGGCCTCAGCTTCCTCATCTCTAAAACGAAGGGAATGGGTTTGGTGATCCCTTATGTACTTTCTAAATCTAGATCTAGCATTCAGTTAGATCATTTCATCTCCTCCTACCTCAGTTTCCTCATCTGTAAAATACAGGGCTGGCCTCAGTGACCTTTGAGATCCCTTTCAGCTCTCCCGAGCAGCTCCTTTGATGTTGTATCACTTAATTGAGTTCATCTGGCACTTATTTGAACTGAATTAAATTCAATTTCATCTCTGTGCCCCCAGCATGTAGCAGAGGGCTTCATCCACAATGTTTGCTTAATAAATGTTCATTAAATGAACTTACGAATCCATATTCATATAATCATTTCTCACCAGTTTGACTTAGTGGTGCCCTTGGAGTCAATAAGATCTGGGACCAGATCCTTCCCTTGACACAATGCTGGAATGTAACGTGCCTCCTAGGATAAAAGAAGGTAATATTTACAGAGCGCTCTACAACCCCTAAAGCAATAAGTAAAGACTAGCTCTTAGTATTATCAATCAACAAACATTTTAACATGCTTTCTAGACCTGGTCTTTTACCAGACTCTGGGACTAAAGGGACACCAGGTCTGGCTTTAAGAGACGCTGGATAGAGAAGGAACAAGAGCCCTGCTGCCATGTTCCAAAGCAACCATCTTCATCAGTCTGAGAAGGCCGCCATTGTTAGGGAGGTCTTTTTCCCCTTGACATTAAGCCTCAATTGGATGTCATGGATGACTCCAGACAGTAGATTCCAGGGCTAAGATTTTAAATCAGGTCTTCTGTTTCTATTCCATGTATGCTTTTCATGTTCTAGCCATTCATGAAATCCAACCCAAGCATGCTTACACCCACCATGCGTCTCCCCATTGCCTTTTGGGTGACGAATTATGGAGTTTCCAAGATCATTGGACTCCCCGTTCTCTGTAGAGGTGTGGCAGCCTCGGGAGAATCCTGCTGTTAAAGCAGGTGCTCTTGTGTAGCAGAGAGTAGTTTATGATCATCTAATCATAATTCAGAGCTGAAGGACACTTTAGAAACCATCTTGTCCACGCTTTCCCCCGAGCAAGCCCCGAGAGGGCAAGTGATCGCCCGAGAAAGTGGTGGCTTACACAAATTTAACATGTAAGGAGAGAGAAAAAAAAGCAGTAGAGTTTGCATTGGACGCCTTCCCCCTCTCCCTCCAGATCCAACCCATTTTCTACAATAACACGCTAACATTGAAAGTACTGTGTAGCTTTGTTTTTGTTCAGTCCTTCCAGTCTCGTCCGGCTCTTTGTGAGCCCATTTTTTTGCTAAAGATACTGGAGTGATTTGTCATTTCCTTTTTGAGCTCATTTTAAGCATATATGATTAAGTGACTTGCCCAGGGTCATGCAGCTAGTGTCGGAGATCAGATTAGAACTGAAGGAGAAGAAGGAGTCTTCCTGATGCAAGGTCTAGTACTTGGCCTATTGCCCCTTGTATATCTGCCCAAGGGTTTTTCAAAAACGATCTCTACTAAGTGTAGTAGCAGGAAGCTGGCTGTGTGGAGTCTCTCAGGTCACAGACAATGAGCTATTTAGTGGGGAGCAGCTAGTGATCTTGGGCAGTTTCAGCACCAGTTCTATGCCAAGGCAGAGTGATATGATCTCATCCCTCAGAGAACTTCCTGGCAGTTGGTCAAAATGTTTTTTAAGCATCAACTATGCATTAGGTCCTGTGCTAAGTGTTGGGGATACAAAAAAGACAATCTCTGCCCTCAAGGAGCTCACAATCTAATGGGAGAGACAATTAGCCAACCCATAAGTAGAATAACCAGGAAATGATTAAAAGAAGAAATTACTAGAATTTTCTCAATTTGGAGGATCTCTGAGTGAGCCAAGACAATACAGTGTTCCCAATGAAAGCTTGACAGCAGATAGAATGCTGGACGTAGAGTCCTTCCTAAGTTGATGTATGGCCTCAGACACTTATTAGCTGGGTGACCTTGGGCAAGTCATTTCACCCTGTTTGCCTCATTTTCCACATCTGTCAAATGAGCTAGAGGGGCAGCTAAGTGCCTCAGGGGATAGAGTTCCAAACCTGGAGTCAATCAGTAGGACCTGGGTTCAAATCTGACCTCGCACACTTCCTACCTGTGTGACCCCATGTAAATCACTTAACCCTTATTGCCTATCCCTTGTTACTCCTCTGTCCTAGAACCGATACCCAGTGTTGACTCTAAGACAAGGTAAAGATTTAAAATAAAATGAAATAATCTGGAGATGGAAATAGCAAACCAGTTTAGTATCTTTGCCAAGAAAGCCCCAAATGGTGTCATGAAGAGTCAGACACAGCTTAAATGACAGAAGAAAATAAAAGCAATAAAATGGTGTCTAGCTTTGAGCAATTAAAGTTTTAAAATGATTTGATCTGAAATCTATTTGTTTTCTAGCTTATACCTACACTAAGACTTTTCAGATGCTCATTCCTCAAGTACTTACACTTGAAGAAATTAAGACCTTGTATATGTGAAAAAATTAAAAGGGTTATTTAGAAAAACTGGGTTTGGCCTCCATCTGTGCTATATAAATATAGCAGGAACTATGACTTATGAGCTATTTGTTTATTCATAACTACAGTAATTCATCCTTAGCTTGAATGTCTACCTTTGTAAAATGCAGATAATACTTCTGTTATTTGCTTCATGAAAGTGAGACAATCCCACAGTAAACTTTAAACATATCATTACATAAATGAGAACTAATATTGTTATTAATGTCCTTTTTAAAATATTTTCTAATTTTAAAAAGTTTCAATGAATAAAAAAACTTTTTCTCCTGCCTCCCACTGAAAAGAAGAAAAACAAATAAATAAAAATAATAATTATAACTTCCATAGTGCTTTAAGATTTCACAAAGCACTATAATATTTCTAAATATTATCACATTTGAGACTCATATCAGCCCTGGAGGAAGGTGCTATTATGATTCCCATTTTATAGATGATGAAACTGAGGTGAACAGAGATTAAACGACTTGCCCAGGCTCATGTAGTTAATAAATATCTGATGTGAGCAGGTCTTCCTAAATTCTACTCCAGCTCTCTATCCACTGCCCTATGAAAATAGAGTCAAGCAAAACAGATTTTAGCATTGGCCAAATCTGAAAACATCTGTGTGATTCTGCATTGGGTGTAATCAGTTCTCTTCCTCAGGAGATGGGTAGCATGCTTCATTATTAAGCTTCCAGAGTTGGTCATTCCATTGATCAGATTTCCTAAGGCTTCCAAGGATGTTTGTCTATACAGTGATGTGTTTTGTTACAAATGGGTCTCATTCTGCTCACTTCATTCTGCATCAGTTCATATATGTCATCCCAAGTTTCTCTGAAACCATCTCTTTCATCAAGATGGCATGTCTATGTTCCTAAAGTGAATTGCAGGTGACTCGAAGACTGAGACCCTCTCCTACAAATCTGTTTCTCCTCACTGGATACATGACTCAAGAGTTTGCCCAAGAGGGACTGAGCTGGATTTTACACTGCTAAACACATCCTCTCTTTGTACCTCTTTTACAGGATAAATATCTTTACCAATGCTTTGGAAGGTGTTGTTTTTGATAACAATTATTATGGTGGTAATTGCAATGCTTTTGTTATTGATCAAGACAAGTATAGACTCCCCTCCAATTTGGAAAGGTACAGTATTGAGGTAAGTACCCTGGATGGAGTCCAGGCTCTGAAAACTCCAGTGATTTATAGTTTTGACCAAAATTGAGGGCAATCTTCCTATGACTCATTAGATAAGTTTTGGGAAATTGCCTGAAGAACAGAAAGGTTAAGATATTTCCCCAATGTACACAGCTAGCAAAGATTTAAAATATTTGAAGTTAGGTCCTTTGATTTCAAATACAGCACATTTTCCACTCTCCCATACTACATGCTCACAAGAGAGTTTTGCAAATCCTAGGACCAATGGTCTAAAAGGTAAGGATATCCAAGAGTCCTGGGTACTACCTGAGGGTTTTTTAGTCTTCAGTATTTACCTTATTGAAACTCTGCTTCCATGTCTTGCCCTTTCATGACTTAAAGTGCCCTTTTGATTTAAGTAGGTTTTCCAAGGACTTACACCCCTCCCCTCCCAAGGAAACTAAATATTGGAAAGACTGTCGTGCAAAAAAAGAGATTATCCTTAATCTGCTTGGCATCAGAAATCCAAACTAGAAATTATGAAGAAAAGATGTAGAGAAGCAGATTTCAGCTCAATATAAAGAAAAACTGGCTAATAATTAGCACTGTTCTAAACTGGAATTGGCTGGAATGAGCTCCTATTACGAGGCCAAAATACAAACATAAATGAAACTGTTCTTGCATTGATACACTTTCTAATCAGGTAGACACGTCCATATAAATTTACCCATTAGGAAATATGTATCAAGCACCTGTTGGGTGCCATATATTATACTAGGTGCTGAGGATATGGATAAAAAGCAAACAATATCACCCCTCAGGGAGCTTACATTGATCAGGAGAGATAGAAGTAACACATCTAGACAGCCATGCAAAGTAGATACAAAATAGAAACAAGGTGATTTTGAATAGAAGGTCCTTCCATTAGAAAGATCAGGAAAGATTTCATATTTAAAAGGTGCTACTTGATGGTAAAATGAGACAAGAATCCCACCAAAGGTCAGCTCTCCACATACCCCCTTAAATACTGTCTAGCTTCCTAAATCTTCTTTTCTTCAGGTAAAATTGGCCCAGTTCTTTCAGTCCTTTTCCAGGCCTTCACTGGCCTCCATAGTTTAGATTTCCACTTATCCATCAACCAGCCCATTCTATGACATCCAAGAAGCTGAACCACATCAATCACCTTCCTTCTTCTTTGCCCAGGTAAGAGGATATTATGAATTTGTCTATAAGGAGTATGAATCTTACGCAGCTTTTGAAAGAAGTGTGATAAGAGAAGGCATGAAAGATAAGAAGATGGGGCCTGATCTCCACATCCTAAATTGGATTGACATTGGCTACAATTTTGAGAGTCAAAGTCTCCGGAGATTCTTGAGCAAAATAAGGAGGGCCACACAATCGGTAAGTGCTGCCTCCACTGTGGTTGGTGCCATAGGGCTGGGGGATCTCATAGTTGGGGATTATTTTCCTGATCAATTTTGCTAACAGGGTGCTATCCTTAAGATCCTTGGAGTTTTATGATAAGGACTAATAAAAGATGACATTATTTTATATACATATACATATAAACATATAAGTACATGTAGTCACATATATATACTTGTATGTATATATATATATGCATATATATATATATATATATATATTTGAGAGACAGTACAGTGTAATGGATAGAACACTGAACTTTGAGTCAATAAATCCTGTATTCAAATACTGCTTCAGTCACTTCCTTTGTGACAAAGGATAAGTCATTGATCCATTTTGAACCCAAGTTTCCTCAATTACTTTATAGGACAGATATAAGAAGGCACCCCCACTCAATTCTTTTGCATTTTGTGGTAAGTCCACAAGTGTTATACACTGCACATATTTTCAGATTTTTTTCAAAGTATTGATGTCATACCTATTCATTTCCTCTTCCTTCCTTCCTTCCTTCCTTCCTTTCTTTTCTTTCTTTCTTTCTTTTCTTTCTTTCTTTCTTTCTTTCTTTCTTTCCTTCTTTCTCTTTCCTTCCTTCCTTCCTTCCTTCCTTCCTTCCTTCCTTCCTTCCTTCCTTCCTTCTTTCCTCCTAAAACCCCATTTTACAGATGAGAAAACAAGCTCAGGGGAAGTGACTTGACTGTAGTCACCTGGTAAGTCTTAAGCACTTTTGAAAATTGGGGCTCTTCTGACTCCAAGGCCAACACTCTTTCCACTCTACCATACCATGACAATTCCTCTTTGTTTCTCATAAGTGTTTGCTGTTTCCTCTCTAGTTCACTTTACAGATGAGGAAACTGAGGCAAACAGGTCTGAGAAACTTGCCCAAAGTCACATAGCTAGTATGTGTCTGAGGGCAGATTTGAACTCAGAGAGGTGAGACTTGATAACTCTAGGCTCAGTACTCTGTAACTGCTCCTTGTGTCTTATGATATCTCATCATGGCATAGGATCAGCTATTCTACTGCAGAGAGAAAGAGCCCTCTGTACGTGGATGAGGATTTTTTTTTCCATAATAGCTCATGAAAAGTCTCTACTGAAGTGTGGATGGGAATGGGGATTACAATCTGCATCAAGTGCATAGTGCTGGGAAATCACAGATTTTTTGAAGTAATGGAAAATGGAAGAATCCTAAGGGGGAAAAACAACTAGGTATAAGTAAGTTATAAATAATACAACTGGAAAACAATATGAATGAAAAGACAGTCAGTAAGCACTTATTAAGCTTTTTTTTGCCTGTCAAGAAATGTGCTAAGGTTGGGAATACAAGAGGCAAAAGGCAGTCCCTGCCCTCAAGGAGTTCCCAGTCTAATGGAATAGAAAACAAGGAAAGAGTTATGTACCAAAAAGTTATTGATTGGGTAAGTCAGAAATAATGGACAGACAGAAGGCACTAAAATTAAGAGGGTTGGGAAAGGCTTCTGATGGAAGGTAGAATTTTAACTGGGACCTAAGAAGGCCAGGGAGGAGATGAAGGAGGACAGTATTCCAGGCAGAGGGGAAAACCAGAGAACATGCCCAGAGATAGGAAGGAAGGGAGAGAGGAAGGAAGGAAGAGAGGGAGGAAGGGAAGGAGGGAGGGAGGGAGGGAGGAAGGAAGGAAGGAAAGAAGGAAGGAAGGAAGGAAGGAAGGAAGGAAGGAAGGAAGGAAGGAAGGAAGGAAGGAAGGAAGGAAGGAAGGAAGGAAGGAAGGAAGGAAGGAAGGAAAGAAGAGAGGGAGGGAGAGAGGGAGGGAGGAAGAAAAAAGAGAGAGAAAGAGAGACAGACAGACAGACAGACAGACAGACAGACAGACAGACACTAATTAGAAAGGGGGCAGCAGCTACATGGCTCAATGGATTGAGAGCCAGGCCTAGAGACAATAGGTCCTAGATTCAAACCTGGTCTCAGATACTTCCTGGCTGTATGACGCTGGGCAAGTCACTTAATACCCACTGCCTAGCCATTGCTGCTCTTCTGCCTTGGAATCAATACACAATGTTGATTCTAAGGTGGAGGGTAAGGGTTTTTTAAAAATGTAATTGGGAAATGAACATTTTTAGAAAACAAATAACATTTATCGGAGGTTTACTAAGTCAACATGTGATACAAAGGGATCCATTTCCATTTGAGTTTGACAACACTGATGCAAGTTGTAAAAATCCTAAGAAAATTTGGGGTATAATTTGTGAAGGGTTTTAAACATCAAACAGAGGACCTTATATTTGATACTGGAAGTGATAGGGAGCCGTTTGAGTTTACTGAGTGGGAGGTGCTATGATTGGGCCCACACTGTACGAAAATCACTTCAGTGGCCGAATGGAGGATGAACTGGAACAGAGATTTGAGCTAGATCCTCTATCCTCCAAAGCAAGCTATTACAAGAGTTGAGGCATGAGATGATAGGATACTGCACCAGGTAGTGTCAGGAGGTAGTGTCAGAGGAGTGAAGGAGGCATACCTGAAAGATGTTTTAAAAATGTAAACAGAATTTTCCAACAGCTTGGATGTGGGAGGTGAAAGAGACTGAGGAATCCAGGATGACTGGCCCTTGTGAATTTGAGAGACTGGGAGGATAGTGTTGCCCTCTACAATAATGAGGAAGTTTATAAGAGAGAGGGGTTAGGGCAAAAGAGAATGTATTCAACTTAGGACATTTGGAATTTAAACTACTAGACATTTAGTTTAAGATGTCTAAAAGTTACAGATATAAGATTTTTAGTAAGCAAAAAGCTCAGGGATGATAAATAGATTTGGGAATCAGCAGCTTGTAGATGATAACTAAATCCATAGGAACTGATGGATTACCAAGTAAAATAGTCTGGAGCTGTATTGGCAAACCTATGGAATGAATGCCGGAGTGTTCTGCAGGGGGATACTCCCTTCTCCCCTCCTAAGAAAGAGTTGTCAGAGAAGAAGGAGGAGAACTAGAAGAGAAGAGTATCCCAAAAAACCAGAAAGGTAAGCATATCAAGGGAAAGAGAGCAATTGTATTAAAGGCTACATACAAGAGAGGTCAAGAAAACTGGGGATTGAGAAAAGGTCATGGAATTTGACGAATAAAAAAATCATTGGATAGCTTGAAGAGAGTAATGCTAATACTGGAAGCCAGTTTGTAAGGAATTAAGAAGAGTGAGTGGTAGATGGCTTGCTCAAGAAGTTCATCCACAAAAAGCAGAGGAAATAGAGAATGATTGTTAGTGAGGATGGAAGGATCAAGGGAAGGTATTTTAAGGATAGGAGAGACTAGGACACGTTTATAAGCAGTAGAGAATAAGACATTAAAAAGTGATTGAGAGTAAGTGGGAGAGTGGGGATGATGGAGGAGGTGGAATGGAATGGGATCGCTTGTACATGTTGAGGAATTTACTTTGGTAAGGAATAGAGTCATCTCTTCATGTGAATCGAGGTGTAGGAAAAAGAGAGTGGAAGAAGGCATCTGAGTCATGTGATTTGAGAAGAGGAAAAGGAGCTCATGATGTATGGCCTCAATTTGTTTTCTATAAAATGTGAAGCAAGATCCTCAGTTTAGAGGGTATGAGGAGATAGCCATGAGAGCTTTGAGGAAGGATGAAAAAATTTGGAATAACCAATATGCAGAGTGAATTGATAAAAGAGATATAGAAGGATTGCTTAATAGCATCAAGGGCCCTGTTGTAGACGTGTAATTTTAATTTGTGATGGGATCAGTCAGAATAATGGTGGGAATTTCTCCATCTTCCTTCAGCAAGACCTGTGTAGGAAGACTTGTATAGGAAAAATGACAATAAATTGTGGGAATAGCCAGAAACTAACAGGGCACCATGAGCAATATAAGGGACCCAAGAGA
This sequence comes from Monodelphis domestica, assembly GCF_027887165.1. Taxonomy (NCBI): domain Eukaryota; kingdom Metazoa; phylum Chordata; class Mammalia; order Didelphimorphia; family Didelphidae; genus Monodelphis; species Monodelphis domestica. The sequence continues at coordinate 21,269,900 of NC_077228.1, forward strand.
AGAAGATGTATAGAGTTCAATAGAGTTGCCAAGGGCTACAATGGGGAAAGAAGGGGGCTATTTCAGAGATGATTACCTGGGAGGGTGAAGGATTGGAGCTTACATTATGAATGAAGAATGGTTTTGGTTTGGGAAGGTACAAGAAGAGGCAAAAAGCCAATAGATTATGACCAGATAAGGGAATTTCTGAGTTCTTCAACACAGAGAAGGTACACCTGTGGTTGACAAAATTATCAAAATATGACCATCTTTATGATTGGTTGAATTGGGGCAGAGAAGTAAATAGAACAGGGAAAGTGAGTTGTCTGAGGAAGTGGGAGGTTAAGGAATTTGGTAAGTGCATTTGATAAATATATAAGGGCAAAATTTGGGGAGGAGAAGATGAGTAAGGTAGAGAACTTATTGAGAAACAAAGGGAGGGATCCTGGAGGAAACAGAAAAGGCTTCCTGCAGAAAATGTGATTCAGGCTGAGTTGTGAAAGATGCCAGGGAAACTAAGAGGAGAGGTGAGGAGAAATAGCCAGAGAAAAGACTTGGAGTCAGATAATGAGTTGGAGAATGGGTTTCATACAAAGAACATCAAGTTGACTTGTTGACTGATAATCCCATAAGGTAGGTACTTATAGTCTACCTTATTTACTGATGGAGAAGCTGAATTTCAGAAAGTTGAAGCCCAATTTCAGAGAGAATAGTAAATATCACAAGCTATGAACCCAGGTCTCCCAACATTACCTTTGAAGCATTATTCATCTCTACCTTCTGCTTCTCTAAGAGAAAGAAGGAAAGGAAGGAGAGAGAGTAGCTAGTTGTTATGATCATACATGATACCTATATTAATTCAATTGAGCTTCACAACTGTGTGAGGTGGGTTCATGGGATCTTATATCTAGACCCGGCAGGTACCTCAGGGGTCAACGAACTCCATCTCCTCATTTTTTACAGAAGAGGAAACTGAGGTCCATTTGTTAAAGTGTCTTGTTCACAACCACAAAGCTAATCAACAGCAAGAGTCAAATTTGACCCCATGTACTCTGACTCCAAAACCCCTATACTTTATGATAGCCTTTAAGAGAGGAGAACAAGGGCAGTAAATGGCAGAGAGTTAGATTTTAGTTTAATAAAAGTAAAATTAAGTAACTTTCTGCCAACTGGAACCTTTTTTGAAATAGAATGGGTTACCTCAGGATTCTTGTAATGGAGATCTTCAAGAGAAATGTGGGACAAGAGGAAGATAGGTAACTCAGTGGATTAGAGCCAAGCCTAGAGATGGGAGGTCCTAGGTTCAAATTTGGACTCAGACACTTCCTACCTAGGTGACTTTGGGTAAGTGACTTAACCCCCATTTCTTAGCCCTTACCACTCTTCTGTCTTAGAACAAATGCATAGTATTGATTCTAAGGCAGAAGGTAAGAGTTTAGAGAGAGAGAGAGAGAGAGAGAGAGAGAGAGAGAGAGAGAGAGAGAGAGGAGAGAGAGAGAAGACTGGGAGATCCCTTGTAATGTTGAGAAGATTTCTGTTTAGGTACAGGCTGGATTAATTAGCCAATAAATTGTTTTCCAATGCAGAGCTTTTGTTGCATAGCTAAGAGGAGTGTGTATAGATTGTTGAAATTGGAATTAAATAGACATTAGGTTCAAATACAATTTCAAATACATAGTAGCTGTGTGAACCTGGATCAGTCACCTAACCTCTCAGACTGTTTCCTTCTCTGTGAAATGGGAATAAAAACAGCACTTACATCATAGGGTTGTGAAAATTGGATGCCAATAACCTACATAAAGTGCTTAACAATCTAATGTGCTTTTTAAGTGTCAACTGGTATTGTTATCCTCTTATGTGACACCCAGCAACCTTCCCCTGCTATGTGAGGGGGAAGAAAGTCAAGTTCAAGTCTGCAAAGACTAAATGGATGCTGGGATATTTATGAGACAGCCAAAGCAGTCCCAGAGGACTCCTCTTCCACAAAGTTGCCTGGAGGAGTCATAAGTGTGATGAGCCTGGTGAAAAAGAAAAGATGGCATTTGTAAAGTTCATTCTGCCTTCCCTCAAACTTACATTTAAAGGTCTGGTTTTCCCCTGTTGGCATTTCACTTAGAAAAGCAAAATTCTGCACGTGCAATGCACCATCGATATTGGACGTTACAAAATGAAATCCAAGTTGCTGATGTTCGATTATGAATTTCTGATGCGCGTGGGCAGGCTGCCCAGTGACTACAGCTATGGAGAATACAGAGACTTCATCCGAGCCTATGGGACACACATCATTTCAGATGCAATCATTGGAGGTGTATATGAGTATGCCCTCATTTTGAACCCAGACGGTATGGACAGTGAAGGTACGGGAACTCGGTTTGAATTTGTGCTGGGATTTACATAGTAATGGGAAAGGGCTGGCATAAAGGAACCAGACCTGAAAGATAGTACTGGGGGTTGACTGATTTTGAAAGCAAACTAGACAATATAAAGAGAAATCAGTTGGTATAGAGAATAATACTAAGAATAATAGCTAACATTTAAATAATACTATAAAACCGCACACAAGTCACCTGGTATGGAGCTTCCCAACTATGAAGTAGGTGCTATGATCACTACCATTTAAAAGAGGAAGAAACTGAGGCAGGCAGAGGTTAAGTGACTTGCTCAGGGTTACACAGTTAAAAAGTCTCTGAAATAGAATTTTTCTCACTCCAAGTCCAATTGTCTACTAATAATAATAGCTAACAACAAACATTCATATAACACTTACTATGTTCTAGGCACTATTCCAAGCACTTTACTAGCTGCTGTAGGAAAAAAAATGTTTCTTCATAATTAATTCCCTGTCATAGTATTATAGATTTAAAGATGTAACATTCCTTAGAGACTCACCATCTTCATTTTGGAGATAAGGAAATTGAGTCACACACTCTCCCCCAATGGCAGTTCAAAGACCCAGCTTTATTCAATGCTTCAATTCCAGGAGTTACTAAACTCCTACTACGTATGAGGCACAAAGAGTATTTTCTTTTGATTTGTTCAAGTTTTACATGTCTAAGGGCTGAATTTGAATTCTAATCTTTCAAAAGTATGTGTCTTTAGCCCTCTGAACTCAGCAACACTGACTCTGGATGAAAGACCCCTTGCTTAGGAGGCTGTATTTGGCAGCCTTGCACAGTGTTGCATTGGAGCAGTTGGCTTCTAGTATTCCTTTCATTTCTACAGTTCTGTAGAATTTTAAGGCAAAGTCTCTTTTCCAAGCCAAACTGGGTCTTTGAAAGTAGGTGACCAGATATACACAATTAAATACAGGTAGGTAGAGTTGGAGGCTGAGCAAAGGGTTTTATAGGTGGTCAGTTCCTAGAAAGGTTCCAAGGTTCCAAGACTTTCTCCAAAGTTGTCTTCTTGATTCTATACTTGGCTTGGCAGGAACCCTGAGACCACATGTCAGGCTATGTCAAGGATTGACAAGCTTATGCTATTCTTTTCTAAGTAGATTCTTTTTGAGACTCAACCAGTTAGCCTTTGTTATTTTATAACTGGAAGGTGAAGTTAAGAATTATAAGGATACTAGTGGTAGTTTTATTTAGAATAGTATAAATTTGGGTTAGTCATATCAGGGAGGATTAGTGTTGCCTGTGAAACACAGAAGAAGCGGTTTCTTGGGAAACTAGGGAGTTTATTTGGATGAATTTAGAATCCCTTAGAATTAGAAATCCTTGTTATCCCAATATATTTCAATAAATATTTTATTTTAATAATAAGAATCACTTTAATGTCCTTGTGCTTGGCCTTGAAGGGAAGTTCAGATTTGAGCTTCACTTCATCACTGAAGATACTTTTGATTACGTCTATAAAATGTATCTGAAAAGTTTTGAACCTGTATTGGCATAGTTTTCCCATCTATTTTTATATAAATTTCCATTATTATTTTTACAAGACCCAGCCCAGGATTGTGTCAGTCATCCAAGGTTAGCCTGGGTAGCAAGGGATCTCTCCACCAGGTGATGAAGTTTATGCCCCAAGAAAATGAGATCTGTGGTAGTGGGGCCATAGAGAAAGGAAGGGACTGGCTGCACTAATGGAATGAATCATGGAGATTTGAAGTCATGAAGAACTCATCAGTATTTAAAGAGGCTTATGAGTCACTGTCAGCACACGTGTCTCTATAATCCATGCTTCTCACAGCTTTTATATTGATCCAGATTGAGTAGAGCTGTCTCCCTGTCACTCTTCCACTCCATAACCCTAGTAGCTCTCCAGTATCTCTAGGAATAAGTGTAAATTGCTCTGTTTGGCAATGAAGGCCCTTCACAACCCACCTCTGGCCCATATTTCTAAGTTGATTATATTTTACTCTCCTTCCTTCTCCTCCCACACACTATGTTCCAGCTAGGCTGGCCAGCTTCCTATTCCCCATAGAGGGCAAAAACAAAGTGTTTTATACTAACTCTCACCCATGCCTGGAATGTACTTTTTATTTCTACATCTTGAAATCCTAAGTTCTCTTCCTGGATCAATCCAATGAATGCTTCTCTTCTTTCAAGAAGTCTTGCTTGCCTGACTCTCTGGGTCTTGGTTCTCCCTCATCTCCAGTCATTGGGTATTTATTTTTCATTTTCCCATGCATGAGAATGCCTCATTCCCTCATGTAGAACATAAACTCCTTGAGGGCTGAGACTATTTACTTTTATCTTTATTTCTGTCATGCCTAGCACATAGGAAATGATTGATAAATGCTGCTTAATTGAAAAGTCTGTTGCTGTATTTTTCCTGTTTTGAAGGTTATACCTTTGATGATATCAAGTCCTGTACTCAGGAAGCATATCACTCTAGTGACATCACCAATAGAGACTTTGTTGGCATGAGAATGGACCAAAGATGCCATGTCCTCTTGGATCAAATAGCAAGTGAGTGTCCGATTGAGGGATTGGCACAATAGGTGGCGGCAGGGTGGGAGGGTCACCTTTTGAAAATGGCCTGTCAAAAGGCTCCTACTCTCACAGAATTCCTTCTCTTCTTTTCTTGTTTGGGACAAAGGAATCTGAGTCAACCTTACCATCTGGCTTCTAGTCTACACTTAACAAATATATAATGTAGATAAAACTGTGTAGACTCTGTCCCCAAGGAATAAAATTGAGGGAGAGGGTAGAGTTTAATTCAGAAGGAGCCAAAAATATTTACAATCCTTCATCACAGCAGAGCAACAAGGCTAATCTATATCCATTTTGAGTTTACTATGGGATATGATAGATATGATACTGATCTAGATCTAATTTCTACTAAACCCTTTCCAGTTTTCCTATTCTGGACCAAAAAGTTATTATGCCAAGTAATGTATATCTTGATTCTATAAAACACTGGGTTATTGAGTCCAATTGCTATGTATTCTTTTTTCCTTCTTATTTTATTTTTACTGTCATATTTTTCTCTTTCCTTATATCCCTAGTATTTGTCCATATTTTAATTTTAGTAAATACTTACCAACTGACTAGATGACTACTCAGAAACAAATTATTTGGACAATTGAGGGCTTATGGTATCATTTGGGCTTTGGAAATATTTCCAAATAGGAGGGAAAATTCCCTCCTCATTACAACTTTCATTATTTTTCTAGAGATTCAAGAACTTTTGTTACTAATAATGAACTGTTATTTTATCTAGGTGCTTGAAATATCTTTTGGTAGTTCAACTGATATATTGCTAAATCTGCAAATTAATTGAGGTAGTATCAACTTTTTTTGCATTAGTATAACCTCAAGAACTATTTGTACAGTTATTTTAGTCGTTCCTTATTTCTTTAAAAAACACAGGTCTTGAGTATGCCTTGGTAAATTGTTTTCAATGAGTAATTTTGAATGACTCTCCTTTCCATTTATGCCTTTTAAATTATTTCACAACTATAAGAACTGATTTTTGAGGGTTTATCTTGTCTTCTGTCAGTTTAGTGGGGCTATTGGTTTTTTCCCCAAGTAGCTTATTTGCTAGTTCTTAAGAATTATCTAAGTAAGCTATTTTGTTATCAGCAAATGAGAATAGTTTTATGTCCTTCTTCTCTTGTTGGCATCATTACAAATAACCATGGGAAAAGTAGGCATCCCTACTTTATGCCTTTATTTATTGGGAAAGTTTCTAGTATTCCAACTTGCATATAACACTATGTATTCTTTTTAAATATATACCTTTACATTTAAAATTAAATTATTTTAAATGATAATTATAAATACACATAAAAATGTTAATTTTTGATTCCTATGAATGAGCTGCCCCACACAGGGAAAAGAGAAAGCTAAACTGAACTTTTAAGAATATCACTGAAGAACCTTACATCACTGGAATCAATCTGACTACAAATATCCCTTTCACATCATGACTTTCCCCATTGTATCACTATATCATAGATTGGCATAAGAAATTAAATGGGAATTTGGGGGGACCTTTGCAGAAGCTGCAAATAGCCCTTGAAGGCCAGCAGATAACAGAAAAAATTTAGAAAGTCAGAAATGCATAAATATATGTAAAGAACTAAATAATATCAAAACATTTTGTCTTTTACATTATAAATATATGCAATTGCTTTTTAAATATTAAAATAAGCAAAAATAAAGTTTGCTAAAAGAGCATGAAAATCAGTGGATGACAAATAAAGACTAGTAAAGATATCTTAATATTGAGCTACATGTAGCCTAAGGCTAAATACTTAACCTAAATTTCACAATAAGGTACTCTAAACACCCCATAAAAGAATAGGAAAAAAAATCAGAATTCTATGGCATAAAGAGAGTGCCAAAAACTTTTACATGGATTTTCCAGATCATAAAGCTCCTTATCCGTAACCCATGATGTGAAAAGGATAGCTGTATTGATTCAAACTTGCTTCTAACTAAAAGAAAATTATGGTGGGAGTGAGCACAAGAAAGATGGTGTCTAGCAAAGTGAAGGAAAGATTGTGAGTCTGAACCCATTGTGACATGAATATCTTCTTGATTTAGGCTAGACTTTAATCTTAATAATAAGCTCTAAAATCAATAGCACACTCATGTCTTTGGAAACCTTTTAGTATACCTTAGCTGACTAACTATATGCATATATATATATGTATATATATATATATGTATATATATATATATATGGAAAGATTTGGAATTTCATTAGTAAAGAGAACTCCTAGCATGGGAACTCTTAGCAGACAAGTTGCAGTTCATCTGTCATTTCTCAGCTCCCTTGATGGTAATCAAATGTTTTTGTTTTTAAACAAATTCTATAATATTCTATTAAATAAATACTTTTAGAGCTATTAAGAAAGACTTAAAACAGAAGATTACTACCAATTGTGAGAATCAGGAAGGACTTCTTGGAGGATATAGTAGGAAAAAGAAGGACAGATGAAATTCCAGGCAGAAAAAATGAGAACAGCCTGATTAAAGGCCCATGGATGTGATTATTCCAGAGGTAGAAATGAATCCAGTTGGGAATATAGAGTACACGGAAGGAAGTAATCTGAGATCAACCATAGATTCAGAGTGAGAAAGAATCTCAGAGACCATCTAGTCCATGTCCCCTCATCTCCCGGTTCAGCCCTTTCTCAATAATTTATCATCTTAGAGAGTCATGCCAGGGTCCCTGAGAAATTAAGCAAGTTGGCCAGGGTCACAGAGCTTGTCCATGTTCCGTAGGACCTGAATGCATGTCTTCCTAAGACCAGTTTTTTATCCAATGTCAATCAACTATCAACATTTATTAAGAAATGAGTGTGTGCCAAGTACTGGACAAAATGTTGAAGAAACAAATCCAAAGAATGAAACGTGTCTTTCATTTTTGATTTTAACTTGATGAGTCATGTTCATTGTTCTGCTACTGCTGAACCATCCTTATAGCCCTGGTATAAATCCAACATGATTATAGTGAGTAATTTTTAGATATAATGCTGTAGTTTTTTGGCAGGATTTTATTTAAAATTTCTGAATGGATATTCATTAGTAATACTGGTCTGTAATTCTCTTTCATTGTTTTATCCTTCCCTATTTTAGGTTATTAGAACTATATTTGTCTCATAAATGGATTTGGTAGATCATTTCCTTTCTCAATGTTTGAGAATAGTTTATATTGTTTAGGTATCAAGTATTCTTTAAAAGTTGGATAAAATTCACATGTAAATCCTTCTAGGCCAGGGTTCTCCAACCTCCAACTTGGCACACCAACTTTCAAAAGTTCACCATTATTAGGGAAGATGCATCTCCATGTCCTTGAGTAACCCTCTATTTCTAGAATTCTGTTTAATTCCAGGGAAAATTTTTAAAACAGTGTCTATTGTGAGTAGAAAGAAAGGGTCACTGTGACATACTTTTTTTTTTATAGAGACCCATCCAAACCTTTCACTTCTCTGTTCTCCTATAGACATCCCCATGGACACCTCAAGATGTGAAAAACTGAGTCATAAAATCAGGATGGAGTCACAATGTGTCCTGTTGACTTTCAGGACCATGGACCAGAACTTAGCCCATTGATTATAATAACAATAGGTTGCAGAGACCTTTTTGGAGACCAGTTTGTCATAGCAATTACTTTTTAAATATGATTATTACCATGGCATGCTAAGAAGTTATTGAAGGGACAGTATTGGAAATTGAAGAACAGGGAGAATCACAATTCTTTAATTAACTATATGACTTTTAAGAAACCATTTGCCCTATCTGAACTTTTGCTTATCTTCTATAAAATGTCTGAGTTGGATTTAGTTTAAAAAAGCAGAATAAAACTATTTTTCAAGTATAGCATTTCTTCAATGGCTACTCAAATCTCTTCCAGTCTTGAAATTTGATGTTTCTTTGATTCTATGCCTAGATGATTTTGAAGGTCTATCCCAGCTTTAAGATAAGTTCTAAGCATAGGTACAATATTATATTTTAGAATGGGGTCTATAATTTTTTAAAAGCCAATCTCTATCTGTCTCTGTCTCTCTATCTCTCTCTATATCTCTCCATCTCTGTCTCTGTCTCTTTCCATCTCTCTGTCCTCTCTCTCTTCCTCCTTCCTTCTATCTCTGTCTCTGTCTGTGTCTCTATGTCCCTGTCTCTGTGTTGTCTCTGTCTCTGTGTATCTCTCTCTCTGTCTCTCTATCTCTCCCTCTCCTTCTCTCCCTCTCTGTCTCTGTCTCTGTCTGTGTGTGTCCCTGTCTCTGTCTCTCTCCCTCTCTGACTCTTTCATCTCTCTCTCTGTCTATCTGTCTCTGTCTCCCCCTCTCCCTCTCCTTTCTTTCTCTCTCCCCTTCCTCTGTCTGTCTGTCTATCTGTCTGTCTCTCCTCTCAGATTTAGGCAAAACTGAAGAAGACGTCCCTATTGTGGAAGATCTGGCTGTCTTCTTACGTGGTGGAACAATACCATCTATCACATCTCTGGCATATAAAAGACTTCCAAATAAAGAGCTGATGGAAAAATGGGGAGATGCTGCAAAATTATTCCCAGAAGTCCTAAAGATAAAGGTAGAGAACATGTTCAATAGCCATTGCTGCCTCTCTCAGAGGCACCAATCCCCTCACTTAATCCAGGTTTGAATTCTCAAACTATCTTTTCTCTCTTTCTTTGACCTGGCCTTCCACATATAATCAGCTACTGGGAGCTAGTGGATCTTCTATTTCACCATCTCTCTTGTCTTCTCCTTCCTTTTTAATATCACGTGTGAATCTTAAAACTGCTCAGACTGAACCTTAGAAGATTTGGTTAAGCAAATTCCCCTATTGTAACAATGGAGGTACTTGATCAGGAATGGATTGAGAACTTTTAAAATTACTCAACACTACTCAGACAGTGCCTTAGGGAAAGATAAAGTTGTAAACTCCTGATGGAACAATGAAAGTCCCCAACTCATACTTATAGTGAAGCTAAAACCTTAAGCTAGGTCTAGTTTTAGACCTAATACAAAAAGGTGCTAACTACCTATAAAGGTTAAATTAATCACTAAAATGTCAAGCAACTTACAAAAGGCAAGCTTAACAAAAGAGGTGTGAAGTTTTAATCTAACCAGAGAAGGTGAGAAACAAAGAAGATGAGAACTAAAAATGGGCAGTCCTGGGAAAAAGCGTCTACTGTGATTGGTAAATGTGAAAATTTAGGGGAGGTGACATAAGGGAAAATTTCTTTAAAAGGAGAAGGATTGAACTCAGTTGGGAAGTTGAGGAGTTCAGTGGAGGCCTGGAGCTTGCTTGAGACAATCTTGTGGTGAGTGATAAAGACTGACTCACTTTCCCTTAGGCTCAGGCCTAGGCCATTTGGCCTAAGTCCTTTCTACTCTTTTCTCTTTCTCTCTCCTTCCCTTAATTCCTTCATTTGTATTAATTAAAATCTCCATAAAACCCAGCTTACTTGGGTATTTTCATATTTGGGGATTTTCCCATGGCAACCACTTATTTTTTATTTAAATCAAGACACTAAAAATTATCTTTACAGTTTGGCTGAAACCTTTACAGTTTTGGCAATTCATCGTCTTGGAAAACCACATTTTTATGGTTACACACTGCTAGCACTTTGGGTTGGTTTCTTATGTCCTCTCAGCTTAATTCCTACAATCTCTCTACTAACTTCCAGCCTCCAGGGTCAACCTTCTTCAGTCCCTCCTGAGAGTCAGGATTTGGTAGGCCATACAGTGTTGGACCTGGAATCAGAAAATCCTAGGTCAAATGTTGCTTCAGACCCATACTACTTTTATGACTGTAAATGAATCACTTAATATTTCAGAACATTGTTTTTCCTCCTCTATAAAATGGGCATAAGAATAGCTGTACAGAATTGTTGTGAAGAAGCACTTTCTATAGCCAGGTCCCAATTAGAACAAGTGAGTCCTGTTAAATAGTCACATTAAGGACAGTCCCTTAACTCCCATTCCCTGGTCCTTACCACTCTTCTGTCTTGAAAACAATCCACAACATTTTTAAAGGATGTTCAATGACCAAACTGAGGGGTTTATATTTGCTCCTAGAGGTAAGAGGGAGCCAGGGAATTTTTTTTTTCAGTAGGTGAGTAATATGGGCAGATTTATGCTTTAAGAAAATGATTCTTTCAACTATGTGGAGGATATATTGGAGATAGATGGATATTTAAGGCAGAAATAGACAGAAAATTATTGCAACATTCCAGGAGAGAGATAGTGAAGGCTGGATCAGGGTGTGTCTGTGTGAGTGGAGAAAGGGAAATCCTGCTCACAATATCCAGCATCCCAGATTGGCTTGTCTATGGAAGCTACTATTTCATACTTTTGATTGAAAGGAAAGTGAATTGTCTTCCTTCAAAAAGAAACACCTGGGATTATAGGACCCTAAAACTATGACTAGAACGAATCCACCAGTCCTCGTTTTACAATTGAGGAAACTGAGGTCAAGGGAGATTAATCCTTGTTTCTCAACTTTTCAAACTAACACCCTTCAGGATCCCCTCATATTTTCTAAGTTTGGCACTCAGCCAATCATCGAATCTTTCCTTTTGATACAAACCTTTTTATTCATTTCCCTCCCCGCACTCATCCAGGTAATTCCTATGCATGAAATGTGGACAGGTCAGAATTTTATAAACCGGTTGCACCTGAAAAACAACATGAGGAGTGCTGTCAAAGAGTACTATGAAGAAACTCACGTCTGTCACTGTGCTCCATGCCTCGGAAATGGATTTCCTATCATTAGAGGTATATTGTAGAATGGATCTCACAGTTTGTTTGTTTTTTTAAACCTTTACCTTCCATCTTAAAACCAATATTGTATATTGGTTCCACTGAAGCAGTAAGGGGACTAGGCAATGGGAGTAAAGTGACTTGTCCAAGTTCACACAGGTAGGAAGTGGCTGAGGCTAGATTTGAAACCAGGACCTTCCATCATTGGACCTGGTTCTAAATCTGCTGAGCCACGGCCTTGCCCCCTGGATCCTATAGTCTTAAAAAATCAGAAAAAAAATATTCCCTACCTAGACACATCCAAAATGCTAAAGGTCTCCTGGCATTAGATGTCTGGTTCCAAAGGTACTCTGAGATTTAATTCTCTGTTTTCCATGATATTCTTTTTAGTTAAGCAGGAAACAGTCTCAATTCCTGCTCAATGTGGTGCTTTTAGAGATTTCCAGAGGATGGCTTCCTTTGCTCATATACCTGATCCCTTTAACCAATCCCCTAATGTTACCCCTTCCCCAAAAATAGCCAGAAAGAATTCCAAAAGTAGAAGGGTTCTTAAGAGGGCAGAATATTTGATCAAGGACATGGAGCTGCCAAAAATCTCCATACTCATCCTTGGAACCATTCTGGCCCTATATCTATTACCTTTTTTTGTGTCATGGATTCCTTTGAGAGGCTACTGGAGCCTATGGATCCTTTCTCTGCTTCCTGTTTTTAAATGCATGCAATAAAAGATCTGTGATGTCTAAGGAAATCAATTACATTGAAAAACAGTTAAAGATATATATAATAGCTCTATATCTATTTATCATCTATCTGTCTATTTAAGTAAAGTTTATGGCATTCAGGTGAAGAATCCCTGGTGTGGGTGATGTAATAATATATCTGTACTGTTGCCCTTCAATGATGCCAAGGTCTCACAGTCATGAGTACCACCTCCACTGGTATGCATGCCTTCTTAACTCAGGGGATTTTTATCCATGTCTCCCATCAATTCTCCATAGATAATGGGCATGATGCCCTGGGATGGTGCTCTGTTTTTTCAACTTTTCATTGGTACCAGAGAAGCAGCATTTGGACTGTCCACCCACTACCATCACTCTTTCTCTATATTCTCTAAATTTCTCTATTTCAATCAACCTTTAATAAATATAACCTTGCTCTCACCGGCAACATCCAATGGCAGCCACATCTCGCTAAAGAAGTGATATCCTCATTCACTTGCTTTCCGTGTACTTATTACGCACCTACTCAATGCTAGGAAACAAATAAGGATCAAAAACAAAGAAATAACTCCTCATTCCAAAAAGCTTTCATATATTGTAGGAAAATGCTTGAAAAATAATAATTAAATCCCAAATATGTACAGAGAACTTTCTAGTGGGATGTACCACCAACTTCAGATGAGGCTACCTATATAAAAGATATAGGAACAACAGAACAATGATCACTAACATTTATTAAGCACCTACTATGGGGAGGGCACTGAGATATATATGATTATGGGAACATAACTTGGAATGGATAGGGACCTCAAGGGTCCATCTAATTCAACACCTACATTTTACAGAGAAGGAAAATGAGACCCAAATTGGTAAGATGATTGCTCCATAAGTCATAAGTGGCAGAACCAGATTTTGGACTTTGGTTCTATAAAAATGAATAATTATAAATAATTATAAAGCACTTAGCTCAGTACTTGTTACAAAGTAGCATCATCTTCTTCTTTACCTCATCCTTTTTCCTCTTCCTATTCTTCTGCTTCTTTCTCTTCCTCCTCCTCCTCCTCTTCCCCTTCCTCTTTCTTTTCCTTCTCCTCATATGTATTTGCATCTGTGTGTAATGTACAAATATTTCTAAAGAAACTTCTTTCCTGCTTCCCCATCATTTCCCCACTCATGTATAGTTGTTTGAAATTCCCATCCTTAGAATCCTTCTATTGTAAGGTATTGGACCTCCCACCCCATCTAAAGATGAGTCTTTGAAAAGAAGAAATGTGTTGTCATTGTTGTGCCTAAGCAGAGAAGACTTCATTCATTTGGTGTCTTAGTCATCTTTCTGGCTGAGGTGGAAAGGGTCTAGGACCAGGAGAGCTTAGCCAGGAAAGAAAGAAAGGAAAGACTGCCAAACTCCAACAGGCTCAGACATTTGTTTCCTTCTCTAGACCTAAGTGAGTTCATTGACAAATATTCACTACAAGTATCCCACAATGCCTTCATCCAAGCAGAGATAGACATAATGGAGAAGTGACTCCAGTATTCCCTGAGGGATCTGACTTTTCATTTTTTTTCTATTGTAGATTCTTACTGTGAATGTCTCTGTGGCATGGGAACCTGTGGAATAAGCTGTGAGCTGGGCACTTCTGAGGGTGAGTAATAACATCTCCTCCCCCACCTATTTCTACCCCTTCCCTGAAACTTCCCATGACTCTCAGGAGGTAACCTTCAGGCTAGTGTCCAAACTCTTTCACTTGTATTTCTATGTTCCTTACCTGCAACTTCAGTCTACCTGACTAGCCAGACTCCTCTAATTCTCCATTCCACACTACCCAAGCCCACCACATGGTAAAATATTGTCTTCTCCAGTTACTCACCAGCCAAGCTTTGATCCTAATTCCATTGGGTTCCTATGATACTCTTGAGTAAGATTATTCTCATTGCCAACCCAGCCATCGGTGGCATGGTCTTAGGATGCATAATGCAAAATGCAATCTTCATAACTAGTCAGATGACCATATAGCTGTTTTGCATTTTGGTCAAAATACACCTAAAGTTTGGTCTTCTCTTCTGACTGCCACTTTCAACAAAAAAAACGTAGGACAATGGACAGAGCACTGATTTTAGAGTCATGACACCTAAGTTCTGAACCTGCCTCTGGGATCTTTACTACATGCATCAGCTTAGGAAAATCTCTTAATGTCTCTGGACTCTTTATCTATAAAGTGATGAAGTCTATATGGATGGACTACTATATAGATGACGTCTATGATCCATCCAACTCTAAATTTATCATCCCACTAATAAAATCCAGGCATCATTTATCTAGGCTCTTCACTTTATGTGAGGCAATTGAGGTTCATTGGGTCCTTCCTATCTCCCAGCCAACTATATTTCACAGGGATGCTGGTGCTCAGCTTACCATAAGGAGGCAAAATCAGTATCACAAAAAGAAGGGACTCTAGAGCAGAGTGAACAAACATACTCTGTGAGGCTGCTACATAGTCTTGGTAGTAGCCTGAATGGGATTAAAATATAACTTAAAATATAATTAATATAATAATAAAATATAATCATGTTTTATAATATTATATATGATATAATTATAGAATATACTATATAATTATATATGCTCATATAATATAATGAAAAATAAACTACAATATAATTTTAAAATATTTTACAAAATAAATAAAAATAGAATAAAACATAGAGTATTTTCATATGCAGTTTTCTGTGTTAGCATATGCCCTACAGCAATCCTTATGTATAGTTTAGTGACTCCTATTCCAGCTGGAAGTTGATGCTTGCCACTGCCATAGAGGACATCCACTCCAACTTCCTTTTGTTTTATTGAGAAGTAAATCGAGTCCTAGAGATAGATAAGGACTCACCCAAAGTCACACAGGGCACAGGTAGAAATTGGCTAAGCCAGGATTCAAACCCAGGTCCTTTGCTGCCTGGTTGAAAGTTTAATTTTTGTTCCCTGATACCACTTCACACAGCACTAGGAATATTGTGAATAGTATTTATACATGTATTTGTGTTAGCTTATATATATATATATATATATATATATCAACACATATTGGTCTCTATATATATGCATACACATGTCATGTAGGTATATGTATACACTTATATAGGTTTATTATAAAATATGTGTTTGTGTCCAGTTACATACATATATCTGTATATGTACACAAATATACAGAGGAGGGAGGAGAGAGACAGAGATAGAGAGATGCACAGAGAGAGACAGAGAGAGACAAAGACACAGAGACAGAGAGACAGAGACAGAGTGACAGACAGAGACAGAGAGAGACACAGGGAAAAACACAGAGAGACACAGAGACAGAGAGAGAGAGAAAGACACAGAGACAGAGTGACAGAGACAGAGAAACAGAGAGAGATAACAGAGAGACAGACAGACAGACAGACAGACAGACAGACAGACAGACAGACAGAGAGGGGAGGAATCTGGATCTTAGTGGACAACACTGAGAGGTGTGACCTACCTAGAAAAACATTGTCAGTATGTGTTCCAGGCAGACTTGAATTCAGA
Source organism: Monodelphis domestica (assembly GCF_027887165.1). Taxonomy (NCBI): domain Eukaryota; kingdom Metazoa; phylum Chordata; class Mammalia; order Didelphimorphia; family Didelphidae; genus Monodelphis; species Monodelphis domestica. The sequence continues at coordinate 21,285,810 of NC_077228.1, forward strand.
TCTGATTGAGCCCAGCTCTCTCTCTCCCGTGCCCTGTTGCCTTTTGTTTCTCTACACTTACACAGAAGGCACCTTATTTCCTTGTCTTTCTAAGTATATATTTATATAGATTATATGCATCTACACATCTATCTTATGAACCATATGAACCTAAGTAAGCCACTTGATCTCTCTCTGCCTCAGTCCCATCATCTGTAAAAACCAGGCTCATAATAGTGTCTGCCTCCTGAGGTGGATGTGAAAATCCAATGAGATAATATATGGAAACCCTTTGCAAACATTAAATTGTTATACAAATGCTATTATTATTCCTACATGTGTTGAAATGTATGCATGCAATATGTATGAAATCTATGACATGAAATAAAACACATCTATATACTGACATGCATAACACACAAGTATGTATAAGTGTGAACATACCCACAGAGGAATAGCATCCCTCTACTGGTTTGCTTTGATCTCTGCCTCCACAGGTGATGCTACAGGGAGCTGGAGCTGCTGGACCAGTTGGACAGAGTGCATAGAAGCCAAGCAAAAGAGAGAGAGGCTGTGTAATAGCCCAATTCCAGGGAGCATCAAGACATGCCCAGGGCGCCAGAAAGAAGAGACTAGCTGCTAGCAAAGCACATGCTCCTGCCCAGCCCCAGGAACCCCCTCATACTCCTGCTCTATAGCTCTTGCCCTTCACTTTTCTGATGGAGGCAGCCAAGATGTGAAGGCCTCCCTGCTTACCCTGCTCTACCTGCAAACAAGCAGATTGGACTTGCCCAAGAGACTAGCATGAGTAGATTTTTTGTTTTGGGTTTGCTTTGTTCTGTTTTTAGAAGGGAAGAGACCTTTATTCATTAAAAATAAACTCACTAGTCTGTATTGCAATCTGTTTTTTATTGGATTTTTTTCAATTACATGTAGAAACAATTTTTAACAATTGTTTTCTGCTATGTTGCGATTCCGATTCTCTACCTCCCTGAGGTGGTGAATACTCTGATAAAATTATATCAGTGCTTTCATGCAATACATATTTCCGTCTTCCTCATGTTGTGACTGAAGACATCACATGTACAATCAAAATCTCATGAAGGAAATAACGTGATGGATGGAATGCTTTGATCTGCAGTTGGATTCCAACAGTTTCTTTGGCTGCGGAAAACGTTTTCTATCATTTGTCACTTGGGGTTATCTTGGAACCTTATTTTTCTGATAATAGTTTTGTCCTTCACAGTTGATCATCATACAATATTTCTGTTGCTGTATACACTTTTCTCCTGATTCTGCTCACTTCACTTTGCATCAGATCACATAAGTCTTTCCAGGTTTTTCTGAACTCACTCTGTTTTGTTTTCCATTACAACCATATACCACCATTTGTTCAGCCTTTCCCCAGTTGATGGACACTCCTGCATTTTCCAAGACTTTACCACTATAAAAAAAGCTGCTCTATGTTTTTCTGTACAAATAGATTGCTTTCCTTTATCTCTGATCTCTTTGGGCTACAGAACCAGTAGTGGTATTGTTGGGTAAAAGGGAGTCCCTTTGGGCATGGTTCCATATTGATCTCCAGCATAGTATCAGTTCACAATTCCACCAACAGTACATCAGTGTCCTAATTTTCCCACATCCCTTCCAACATTTAACATTTCTATAATATATATATATGTAGATAGATAGATAGATAGATAGATAGATAGATAGATAGATAGATAGATAGATATGTTTAAAACCTTACCTTCCATCTTGGAATCAATACTGTGTATTGATTCTAAGTCAGAAGAATGATAAGGGCTACGTAATGGGAGTTAAGTGACTTGCCCAGGATCACACAGCTAGGAAGTATCTGAAGCTGGATTTGAACTGAGGACCTCCTTTGTCTAGGCCTGGCTCTCAATCCACTGAGCCACCTAGCTGTCCCCTGCAATATGTTTTTAACAACAATCTTTTACCAGATATTTACTATATGCATGGACTTGGGTAAGTCCTTCCTTGGCTTCAAATTCTTCATCTATTAAATGAGATGGTTGGTGTTGATGTGCTCTGAGGAACTTTTTAGCTCTAGAGGTCTAAATTGTATTGATTTAATCTCATTAAGTAATATCAACTAATATTACTGAACATCCTCAACAATATCCAACATCCTTGAACTAAATCAAACAACAGCTCATATTTATCTAGTCCTTCAAGGCACGCAAAGTGCTTTTCTATCAATTATCTCAGTGGAGTGTCACAGCAATTCAGTGAGGTGGATGGTCTGGCCATTATTATCTCCATCACAGATGAGAGAACTGTGATCCAGAGAAGTCCACAGACTTGTCTGTAGACATAGAGATAGCTTCAGAGGCAGGAGCCACCTCCTGGTCTTCATGGTGATAGGTCCAAATGTTCTTTGTGGAACCATAAATAAATCTTCATAACCTTTTTGAGCCTCAGATGTCTCATCTGCAAAATGGGGATAATAATAACTATAGTACTTACTTTCCAGGGAAAGTAGGGGAAGATGAAGATCACATGAGATTTCAGATGCCAAATGCTGTGCAAGCCAAAAAGCTCCCTATAAATGTGAACAATCTTGATGGTAGAGGAGAAAAGAGGGGTGGTGGTAGTTAAAAGTTATTATTTCCAACAACACCCTATAAAGCTATAGATTTACAAAATGAAATACCCAGGTGGAAGTGTCCTTAGATATCATCTAGTCTCATGATCTAATATTATAACCATTTTCTAACTCTGGCTAAGAGAAGAAAAGTAACTAGTTCAAGGTCACACAGCATGTTAGTGATAGAATGAGGAATCCTGTGGAAGTCTCATGGATCCTGCTGTAGGATTTTCTCTTTTTTCACCGATATCTCACTAAAACAAATTATCTCCTAAGTCTTGTTTATTTCACCTTTTAAATAAAATCTCTTTAAGTTTTATGCTCTCTCTCTCTCTATCTTTCTCTCTCTCTATCTATCTATCTTTCTCTCTCTCTCTGTCTCTATCTTTCTCTCTCTCTGTCTCTGTCTCTCCCTCTTCTTCTCTCTCTTTTCTCTCTGTCTCTCCCTCTCCCTCTTCCTCTCTCTCTCTCTCTCTCTCTCTCTCTCTCTCTCTCTCTCTCTCTCTCTCTCTCTCTCTCTCTCTCTCTCTCTCTCTCTGTCTCTGTCTCTCTTTCTCTCTCTCTTCCCCCCACCCTCTCTGAAAGTTTCTTTTCAGATTTCCCAGCTTCTGCTGTGACATTGGTGTCATATAGATAACACAACTAGTCCATTCCACCTGATCTCTCAGAAGGACAAACAACTCATCTCAGTATTTCCCATCCCAGACAGGTGTTGAGAAATCAATTGAATTATTCAGTCTTCTTTTAAAGCAGTTCACATGTATTAGAAAGGTTTCAGGAATAGAAATATTGGATTCGTTTCATTTTACCCTAAGAGTACAAAACTAGTAACAATGGGGATATGGGGCAAGAGAGATTTGTAGGGACAAATTTTGGCTCAACCCAAGGAAAATATTCTTAGTGATTAGAACTGTCTCAAAGTGGAATGGCCTACCTCAGGAGATCATAGGGTCATAGGATCATTTGGCAATCAATGTGGTCTTTGACATCATCTTGTCTATCTCCTTCATGTTAGAAATGAAGAAACTAAGGATTAAATAATGTAATTGACCTGCCCAAAGTTACCCATATCACAAAATTGTAGCCTTAGATCTGAAAAAGAACTTAGAGGCCATCTAGGATAATTCTCTCAGGTTACAAATGAGAAAAATGAGGCTCAGAGGGAAGAGAATAATAAGCATTCATGATGCAGCTACTATTTGTCAGACACCATGCTAAGTTCTTTATGAATGTTCTATCCTTTAATCCTCCCAATGACCCTGTGAGGTAGGTGCTGTAATTATTCCTATTTTACATGTGAGGAAACTAAGGTAAACAGAGGTTAGGTGATTTTTAGAGCATCACAGAGTAACCACTGTTTAAATCTAGATGGTACTCAGGTCTTCCTGATTCCTTGCCCAGTACTCTATCCCTTGAACTATGAAGATGAGCTTCAAACCTGGGTCTCTCATTAATTGATGGGTGTCTCCATCTTGAAGCTCTATAGATATCCCCCTTGTGTTACATAGAAAGAAAAGAAATCACCAAGAACTCAGTGATGTGCCTAGTGTTACCTGAATCATAAACTTAGAGCTGGATGAGAAGACTTCCATTCCAACTCCCACATGTCACATATCAAAACATTCAATATCAGGATATTACCATGCAGACCATGTGTCTTGTAGATAAGCCCACTTGATCTAGATTTTAGTTTTGATGTAGGAAATGCTGTATAGCACACTAAAATCTAAAGTATACAAAAGGAGGAAACCAAGGCTATAGAAATGAAATGAGCTGCCCGACATCACATGAGTAGGATGAGACAGAGTGAACCCTAGCCCCTGGATTGCCAGTTAATCACCCTTTCCATTGCATCATCACCGGGAGGCTTCTAAGCAGAGGAGAGCTGACTGCTTTTCAGTTAGGTAGCAGTGAAAATCCTTCAGGGACCGGGCAGCCTGCATGACCTCTGAGATTCCTGCCAGCTCAAAGATGCTGGGCTTCTCCAGGCAGCTTGGCTTCCTCTGGCTGGTTGGTTGGGTATGTTTTGTTTCTTCTTATAGATAATTGCACAGACAGTTTGGGTACCCCTGTCGAGTTAAATATGATTGCATTGCTTTCTGCCTTGATTTCAACAGTCTTATCCAATGACACTCTATCTTTTTCATTATACAGAGGCCAGACCATTTTCTCTATTTATAATCTATCTTCTTTAAAGATCCCCCAGGGACAGGAATGATTGTTCCTGTCTTTGCTATACAGGAAGAAGGGCTGATGTGAGACTTCCATAAAACCGTCAACAGAAAAACACCAAATTAATGTCTAAATCTCAATCAGAGCCACGTTTCTCCTGTGAAATCTATGTCGATGGTGCGTACATTTATTGCATTTAACATAAGTTGTTTAGCCCATTAAATATGGTCTTGAATGGGAGCAAATTGAATTGTGAAGAGTCAGTGTATACCCAGGTGACACCAAAGTACTATCAACATGTATAATCATTCCATTTGTGTTTGTGGTCTGAACTTTCCCTTGTGGCTCTTTTGCACAACAAATATATTTAGAAGGAGGCTAGAGCATCATGTAGATATTAAACAGAATAAGCAAAACCATTAATTTGAAGACAGTTGGCAAATAGTCCTCACCTTGGAGTCCCTGTGAAATCTTCCCAATGGCTGAACCTCCAGGTTTGGCAGCTGGCCTGGAAATTCTGGGTGTGCAACATACCTTGGCAAATAAAAGCTTCAAATCTGACAGTATACATACTCCATCCTTGAAATATCCCCTGAAATACCAAGATATTTCCATTGATGGCCTGTAACCTATGGATAAGCCATTTAATCACTATTGTGTTTGACTTTTAACATAGGGGAAGCTATGTGGTGTACTAGGCAAATAAATGGATTTTGTCAGAAGACCTGGCTTTCAATTGTGGCTATGCTACTTATTGCATGCATGACCTTAGAGAAGTCACTTCTCCTTTTACTTTTGTCACATTAAGTCAGCTCGGTGTTGCAGTAAAATAATTTAGCTGGAAGTCAGAAGATCTGCTATTAAATGTTGGCTCTATAACTCATTTTACTGTTCTGTTCCTCAGATTTCTCTTCTACAAAAATGAGGGGATTCTCTAACCCCAGGCTATCGCTTTCTGAAAAGACTTGGACAGGCTGAGACCTTGAGCTAAATCTAAGAAAAGGTAATTTATTTTGAATGAATGTAAAGTTTGACATTTGGGTTCAAACAATCAATTTTAAAAGTTATGATGACGTTGTGAGGCAGTGCTTCACTGAAAAAAGTCGAGGCATAGTGGATGTCAGACCCAAGAGTGAGACATTCAGCAAAAAATTGACTGTGAACCTGACAGCTTTGTTAAGAACATTCTAGTGTCCAAGAATAAAAATGATGGCATGAGCTTTTTCTTCCATAGTCAGATCACACCTGAGGTATCGTGTTCAATTTGGCATCCTCCTTTTAATAAGGATAATTATAAACTTTAGAGTGTCCTTAGCAGGACAATCATGGTAGTGAAAGGTAGATACATATAGACAGATACAATATTTCTTAAACTTATTATGTGCCAAACTTTGGATCCAAAGCATGTATTATAGGGATCAGTTGAGATAAATGGGGAAGATTAGCCTGGAGATGAAGAGATACAATAGATTTGATCACAATTTTTAAAAATGCATAAAGCTTTTCCTGTGCATGAAGAATTTATCTTATTCCATAGATCTCCAAAGAAAAGAATTGTCTGATGGAGGAAGATTATAGGAAGTCAAGCTTAATTGAAACACTAGAGTCTCTCATGGAACCAGAGAGCAGTGAAGTGACTCATTGAATAGAGAGTCAATCTTAAGACAAAAGGTCTTGGGTTCAGATCTGACCTAAGATACTTCCTAGCTATGTGATAGTGGGCAACTTGATTTGCCTAGCCCTTACCACTCTTCTTTCTTAGAATCAATACTGATTCTAAGATGGTAGGTAAGGGTTTAAAAAATTAAAAATTATAACGGAACTACGTACTTTGTGATATAGTAAACTCCATCTCCCTTACCCCTTAAAGTTATACTCAGAATATTTTTTTTCTAAATTGGAAAATATACTGGAGAGCCTTTAATTCAACCCCTCTTTCACAAATGTGTAATGTGAGGACTAGAGAAGATAAATAACTTGCCCATAAAACATATCTAACTAGAATCCGAATGTAGATTTGATGACCTTCTGCCTCAGGGCTTTATTTCCATTATTTCCAATGAGATAATATCTTAAGACTGGGTTCAAAAGAAACTTATGGAATGGTTGAACAAGATATGGTACATGATTATAATGGAATACTATTGATCCTAAAGAAATGACGAACAGGATGAGTTCAGAAAAATGTGCAAAGACTTAGATGAACTGATGCAAAGTGAGGTGAGAAGAACCAATGTATGCAGAAACAGCAATGTTATATAATGATCCACTGTGAAGGACTAAACTATTATTAGCAAAGCAATTTCCCTAAGATATCTACAAGGGATGCTTGATAAAAAGTGCTATTCACAGCCAAAGAAGGAACTATTGGTTTCTGATTGCCATCTTCCATTTTATTGCTTTCGTGAGTTTTCCATTGCATGTGTTATGTGTCTTCTGTTGTGGCATGAATAATATGGAAATACATTTTGTATAAAAGTATTGGTTTAACCTATATCAGACTACTTACCACCTCGGGAAAAGGGGTGAAGGAGAGAGGGAGAAAATCTGAATCCTAAAATGTCAGAAAACAATTATCCTTTTTTTATTAAAATGTAACTGAATTAATTAATTATTTTTAAAAGATGGACATAAAAAATATATGGCCTGACAAATAGAGAGCATGCATGACTATTTCAAAAGCTTTCATAAGCTTTACTTGAGTTTACATAGAGATAAAATCTTGATTTTTCAAGATCGTTCTAATAAGGATCAACTTTCCCATAAAATCTGTCTGACCATTGCGTGTCCGTAGCCCAGGGATATAAATACTCATGACTGGAGTTAGCTTCACATAGATTGTGACTTCCACCAGGTATTAATCCCTTCAGGAAGAGGATTGGAAATAGGGATCCATGATCACGTATGGAAGGGATTTGGCTTGAGATCAACCTACTCAAGGTGATTTTTACCCAGCAGAATGTTGTTTCTCTTTCCTGACTTCAAGTACTTTTAATATCCTCTTACTCTGAGTAGTAATACAAATATAATACCCTGTAATAATAACACTGTTCTAAGCCTAAAGTCAAAATAATTCCCCCTCTCAGGTCTACATGTTTCCGTGCTATTCTACTTTAGGGAGTTTATTTAGAAAATAAAATAAAATACAATTAGAAGTATAATCACAGTTAGGCAGAACTTGGACTCTCTGATTTAGTTTACTTACCTCTGCCATCTTTGTGGAGAAAGAAGAATTTATATTTCATTAACATTTTATAATGAATTGGGGCCTAGAGTCCAAACTCTTCTTCCTGAGTTCAGATTTTGGCCTCGGACACATATTAGAAGCATCACCCTGAGAAAGTCACTTAACCCAGTTTGCCTCAGTTTCCTTATCTGTAAAATAAACTAGAGAATGAAATAGCAAACCACTCCAGTATCTCTTTCAAGAAAACCCCAAAGAAGTCACGAAGAGTAAGACACAAATGAAAAACATGTGGGGAACAAAATGACAGATTACATTACAGTGCTGTTGATACCAGCTCCATAGGTGAAAAGTAATAAAGTATGGATTTTATACCCCTAAGGTCCTTTTTAAATCCAATGTTCTATGTTCTTGGAGACATCATTAGACAGACAAGGCAAATGTGACAAATTAGGTCCTAGGACACCCTTTCTAGATCCATAGCATATATAGCAGCTTTGCACAAGGAAGAGTTATATTTTCTTTCCATTTTACAAGTAACAAAATTGTGGGCTCTAGAGTGGGAGTGTTTTACTATAAGGTTTCCATGAGGTGGAGAATGGGAACAATGGCTGGAATTCAGGCAGCATGGATTGGAATGGTGTCCAGGAATGGAGGTGCTTTTTTTAGAAGAATTAATGATGTGGTTCACTCATTCAGTTATGTCTGATTCTCTGTGACCCTATGAACCATAGTATGCAATGCTTCCCATGGTGTATTCTTGGCAAAGATACCGGAGTCATTTGTAATTTCCTTTTCTAGTGGATTAAGGCAAATAGAGGTTAAATGACTTGCCTAGTGTGACAGAATTTGAAGCTAAAATCTGAGGCTAAATTTGAACCCAGGTCTTTCAGACCCCAGGCCCAGCACTCTTTCCAGTGAGTCACATAGCTTAAAAAAAGGGATACTATTAAAAAAGAGCTGATGAGAGGGGGGTACTATTAGATTTAAAGGCCATGCAGGACTCTAAATATGGTCATTTCCCACATGGACTCTGAAGAGGTGCCAAGAGAAATCATTGTTTGGATTACTCCAATGGTAGCATGACACAGACAGAAGGTCTAATGAATATAGAGTCTCCTGGGAAATGGCAATATACCAGTGTGGCATAGAAAATAGTGTTGTGGGCTATTTCTTTAGGAAAACCATACTTCATTACATCTGATAGTTGCCAAAACTGTGATCATGGTCAAGTTCTCTCCTCTGAGTCTCAACTTATTCATCTGTCAAATGAAGATAATAATACTGGCTTACTAATACTATGTATCATGTACCACCCAGGTACATCATGAGGCAGAATGGAGGCAATAAAGTGCTTTGCAAATGTTAAAGCAGTGTAAAATTGTCATTATTTTTATCATCATCATCATCATCTGGATTCATAGTCAAATAAACTACAATTATCAACGTGGGGTTCCATGCTAACCTTTTTTTAGAGAATCCATGGAAAAGGGAGGGAGAGACAGAGACAGGAGAAAGGAGAGAGAGAGATAAAAGACAGATGGAGAAAGGGAGAGAGACAGGAAGGGAAATGGAGTCAGAAAAGAGGAGAATGAGAGAAAGGAGAGAAAGAGATAGAAGGAGGAGGAAAAAGAGAAGGACAGAGGGATTCAGAAAGGGAAAGAGAAAGAGCAATAGAGAGATGGGGAGGGAGATGGAGAGACAAAGAGGGAGGGAGCAAGGGAGGGAGAGAGGGAGAGACAAGGAGGGAGGAGGATGGAGAGGGAGGGAGAGAGAGGAGAGGAGGGAGGTAGAGAAGGGAGAGAAAGAGAGAGAAAGAGAGAGAGAGAGAGAGAGAGAGAGAGAGAGAGAGAGAGAGAGAGAGAGATAATAAAAAGAGACAAAGGGAGAGGAGTAGCAGGAGAGACAGAAACAGGAGAGAGTGGGGAGAAAGAGACAAAGGAGAGACAGAGGGAAGGAGAGACAGAGAGGGAGAGAGACTATTATCTCAGTTTCCTTATCTGTAAAATAAAAGGTTTAGAATTAGTGACCTCTGAGATCCCTTCCAAGCTCTCAGTGTTTGATCCTAGGAACCTCCAGTGTGGGTTAAGGTTCCAGCTTTCCTCCTCAATAGTTCTGTCATTTTCACTTCACTGCTATGGGTCTCTGGTTGCTCATTTATAAAATGGAGATACTGAGAATAATAATACTTTCACTAACTACATTTCAAGGTATTATAAGGACAATAATTAACACATTCAGGTAATGTGAGCTCTGCTTACAATAATCTAGTGAAGAAGGCCCTAGAGGTAGCATTACTCCTAATTTGTCTATGAGGAAACTGAGGCTCAAAGATGAGAAATTATTTGAATAAGGTCAACTAGTTAATTATTAAGTAGCCACTGAACTTATGTTTAGGCTTGAAACCCAGCACTCTTCTCATAATCCTTAAGTCCCAATCAAGAATCAAATCTTCAATGACTATGTGTTTGTAACTCTAAAATGTTTCAGGGTGTGAGGGAGGGCAGCTAGGTAGCTCAGTGGATAGAGATTCAGACTTCAAGATGGAAGGTCCTGGGTTCAAATCTGGCCTTAGATACTTCCTAGCTGTGTGACCCTGGGAAAGTCACTTAACCCCCATTGCCTTTAAAAAAGGGAAAAAAAAAGATGCTGCACGAACGCCAGCTGTAGGAACATCACTGGAATTTAACTCAGAGGTGCGAGTTCAAACCCTGGTCCAATCCCCTTTCATCAAAACAATTGTAGCACCCTCCTGATTTCCTGCCTCTGGTCTCTCCCCTCTCCAATTCATCTTCAACTGAGCTGCCAACATGATTTTCCATGAGCGTAGGACTGACCTTATCACTCTTTGGCTCCCCATTACCAGTAGTATTAGCCACAGACTCCTCTGTTTGACATTTCAATCCCTCACTGCTTACTTCCCCAGTTCTATTATATATACATAATGTACAACATATATGAACTTTCATAACCAACCCAACAGGTCTTTTAGCTAGTCTTCATGCATGACAACCCATTTGCCTTCTCTGTTTATTTGAGTAGAGTGTAGACTTTGGAAGCCCAGATCCATTATGACCTCCTAGATTAGGACTCTCCCATTCCCCCAGCTGCTAACATCTTCTACCATCCCACCCACCCCAAATTACCAGGCATGTATAGACTTCTGGGATCCCTTTATGTATTCTACATTTTCTGCAGTGAGAAATAAATGCTGTCCTGCCTGGTTCAGGACTCAGAATGATTGTAGAGAAGCTAGAAACCTTATAATCAATGCTGTGGAAACTCCAGACACCCACTATATCATGGGGGGTCTTGGGAATTTTCCTGGAGTAGCTAGGAGGGAGGAGCAATGGGGGGAGAAGGAAAATAGTATTGACAAAGCAAGAATTTTTCAAAGCAGGGCAGCTAGGTGGCTCAATGGATAGAGAGCCAGGCCAAAAGATAGAAGGTCTTGCATTCAAATGTGATCTCTGATGCTTCCTAGCTATGATCCTGGGCAAGTCATTTGACCCTAATTGCCTAGTCTTTAGTGCTCTTCTGCCTTGGAACCAATACTTATTGTTGATTCTAAGATGGAAGATAAGGGTTTAAAAAATTATTTTGCAAAGTAAGAATCTGGGATTATTAAGATACCTTGTGCCTCTATTTTCTTATATTTCATTTTCCAAAATATTAGATATTCTCAATTTCTTACCAGATGTTAAATTCCATGTTCAAAGTTGCCCTCCAATTATGACCTTCTTGGTTCTAAGTTTCCTTTGAGCTCGGAGCTTTTCTGTTCTAAAGTGTCTTCTAGCTTTAACAGCCTACATTCAATGTTCTAACATTCTATGTTCTAAGATTCCTTCCAGGTCTAATTCCTATGATCTGTGTTTGCCTTTTCCCAAGAATGTATGACATAAATTTTCTTATCTTCCCCCATCCAAGAGAAAACAAGTATCATTCTGGGAGCAAGGGCTTTTGGGATTTCTTGGATGATCGTCAAAAGGAGTCAGGTAGAGCTGCTCTGCCATTCACCTCTGTGTCGAAAACACCTCTCCGGCTCTCGTGGACCCATTATCAGCTGCTCTGTTTGCCAGTTATCTTCTGTCTACACCTTGCAGCCCCAGGTGTTCTGTCATCCATCATCCAGCCTTTGTGTCCTCCTTACAGGACTCCCTCCTGACCCCTCCTTGGAGCCAGGCCCCTTTGTGAATAAGCAAGTTTGCTCATATCCCCCCAGTGATCTCATTCCAATTCCTTCTTCCCTATGCCCGGCACATTCATCATGCCTCCTGCCTGAGTGGAGAAGGAAGGAGGGGGAGGGGAATGATAAAATTCCTCAGGAGCTATCTCTGAAAGAGTAGAATGGATAAATAGATCCGTCAAACAGACATGATTCTGGGAGACAGGAGGTTCCATTCATTAAAAACAGGTGATGGTGGAAGCTTTTATCTCACATTATAAGCTGTTAATATAGAGAAGAAACATATTTTCCTTTATCTCATCTGGGGAAGGGGGAGCAGGGATGATGAGGGGGGGGAAACTAGCCTAGATAGAAGATTCTCAACTGAGCTTATTGGACTTTCTTTCACTAAGCCCTGACAGGTGTAATTGCTCATAATCTCCAAGAGACCTTGTTAGCTCATCAGCCCTTGGAGTCCCTTTCCCCTCTGCTGAAGCAGGAAAAGCCCAGACAGTCCCATCCTCCTGGCAGTAGGATGTTTCCGGGTCATCTCATCTTTCCATCTGCCCTTCCACCCCCACAATAAATGCATAGGTCCTGGGAAAGTGGGGAGTTGGCTAATCCCATCCTGAAACCAGACTCTTTCCTTGGCTTGGGTCTGATAGAATTAGAACTGCATGAACTATTTTCTTCTGTCTCCCTCCAAGTAATGCACTCCATGAGAACATCTCTCTCCAGAAGGAGCTGGAAGCATTGGGAGAAGCAGATCTGCCATTGAAGGGCTGTGTAACCTAGCACAAACCACTTTTCCTCTTTGGCCTCACTTTTCTCTTCTGCAAAATGGGTATAACAACTACTAGCAAACTTCCCTTTCATATAGTCATTCGCACAAGAAGTTTTGCATAATATCTTCTATGTGGTGACCTCTTTATCCACCAGTTTCATGATGAAAGAGAAAGGGAGTCAGAAAGACTTGGGGTCAAGTTCTGCCTCTGGATTGCTCCTGGAGAAAATCAACTTCACTTCTATAAGACTTTAAGCCTTTAAAGTGGATAATGTGCTGGACTTGGACTCAGGAACACCTGAGTTTGAATCCTGCCTCACACCAACTGTGTGACTTTGGACAAGTCATTTAACATCCCTCAGCCGCTTCTGTAGAATGGGCAAAATAAGGATACTAAGGGCAACTGAATGTCCCAAATTTATTGGGAGGATCAAATGAGATGATATGTCTAAAGTGCTCTGTTAAACTTAAAGCACTTTATAAATTCCAGCTACTTTTGGGTGCTGACCTGCATTAGTGAGGGAAATTTCCTCACCTGGGACTTCCCTATACTAAAATAATCACAGGTTCGGTCTTAAACCTACATATCCTAAGCACTAGGAATGTAGAGACAAAGGGGAAAATACACTGTCAGTCTTCAGATGCTCTAGAAATGAGATAATGGCGATGGTGATAACAATGTTGATGACAATGATGATGGTGGTTATGGTAATAATAATGATGAGGATGATGCTTTATGAGCCAGTGAATCTATTAGATTACAAGGATTCAGTAGAAACATTGATTCAGACCACATCACAAGTCATCATTAGGAATTCACTTTTACAGAGAAGACCTTCAGTGTGCCTCTACTGTTTCCCTTGTCTTTTTTTTTTAATTTTAACATTTCATTTTCCAGCATTTAATGCAATGCCTGGAACATAGTATTTGCAGGTTAAATACTTTATCATTCATTCATTCATTCATCCATTCATTCATTCATCCATTCATTCATTCATTCAATTCATTTCCTTCCTCAATCTGGGAACTTTGATTTATACTTACCTGGAAAGAAAAGTTTTTTTTTTCTACCCCTGGAATAGTTTCCTCTCACCCAAGCCTCAACTCCTGTCTTTTTGTCTGTCAATTTTCTCTTTTTGAAGGTCTACCTCAAATCCCTCATCCTTCACAAAGCTTTTTATGATCCCCCAAAGAAAGCTTTCTCCATTCTCTACTATCAGAGGCTTTGGTCTCTTACATATTTCTATTCGAATCTGTGAAGCATGTCTTCTTTCCCTACTAATCAATGAATGGATCCATCAATCAACAAACATTTATTAACATGAACTTCCTATGAAAGAATCATCTGGGACTGTGATTCTTTGTGCTTCTTTGTCACAGAATTGAAGATTACTTGGCAGAGAGTAAGAAGGAGCAAACCTAGCCTAGAACTCTAAAGGAAATAAGAAATATCTTTTGAATGAATACAAGGGGAGAAAGGGATTTATTAAGCACCTACTATATGCTAAGCAACCTACTCTGTGCTTTACCAACATAACTGAACAATACCTTCATGTACCCATTCTTCCCAACCATGCCCTTCATGGTTATTCCCCATTCCTTCTTTCAGTTTATAATTGCTTAGACAGGCCTGCCACTATCATTATACTCTTGAGGCAGACGTTTCCGTCAACACCCCGACAGAACTAAATATTCTTTTTTTTTTACTAAGATATTCAACCCTTTCTCTTGCTCTAGAAACTTTGGTGGTTCCTCCAAGTACTTCTAGGATTAAATATTAACCCTTTATTGGACATTTAAAACCAATGGACCTCCCTGATCTGGTTCTCACGTCCCTGACTGAACCAGGGATTCTTAAGCAGGGTCCATGGATAAATTTCAGGAAGTCTGTGGACCTGGATAGGAAATATAGATATACAGACAAATAGATAGATAGATAGATAGATAGATAGATAGATAGATAGATAGATACATAGATAGATAGATAGATAGATAAATAGATAGACAAGTAGACAGACAGATGAACAGATGGACAGAGAGACAGACAGATATTATGATTAAAACTCTCAGGAAGCCATTTCCTAATATTGTAATTATCTATTAAATAATAAAAAGCAGACCAGAGAAAGAAAAAGAAAGCCCAAGCCACACGTGGCTAGCCAGCTTCCTTAGAATTGCCGCTCAGCCAATGAACAGTATGTCCTAGCATGGTAGACGAAAGGAGGGAGGACTGACTCTCTCGATGGCCTCAAAGAAATACAGTTCAGAATCTCAGACATAAGATTTTTTTTTGTTTTCAAACCAAAAGGTTGTTTTGGCAGTTCCAAAAAGGGGGTTAGATTAATATTAATTTTCCATAGAAAGATAGATAGATGGATGGAGAGAAAGAAAGATAAATGGATGGATGGATGGATGGATGGACAAATGAATACATAAAGGGATAAATGGATAGATGGATGGATATGAATGGATAGATGGACATAGATAAATAGATGGATGGATAGATAGAATACATAAATATAAATATAAGAGAAATATAAATATAGAGACAAGAGATAATATATTTCTATTTATAGAGAGACATAAATGTATAGAGACAAATATCTATTTGTACATGTGGACATATATGGATATATGTACATTCATGTGTATGAATCTATCTGTGTATATATTTTGGCTCAAGCACCGTGTCTTACCCAAAGCTTTTCCTGGCCCTCCTCCCAGTTGCTAAGGTCCCCTTTTATTCAACCTTGTATTTATTCCCTTTCGATCTTTTCTGTAGATTCTCCTAGGTGTGAACCTTACCTCTTCCAGTAGAATATGATATCCTTGAGGGCAGGGACTGAGTCTCTTTTGTCTTAGCATCCCCACACTGGTAGTCCAGTGCCTTGTATCTAGCACCCATTTTTAATTTATGCTTACTTGACATGGGTGTGAGACAACCCCAAAGGATTTGGCAAATATGTATAATCATAATCTGAAGATGGGTTTGAGTCCAATACTTGCTGCTTATTAGCCAAACAACCTCAGGTTTTTACTCCTCTCAGCTTCAGTTTTTCCTCCCCTTTGCTTCAACTTCTCCTGGAAAATGGGAATGATCTTTGTACCACCTAGATCATCAGATTTCTATAAGACAAATTACTCTGTAACCCTCCCAGACTTGGTGAATTTATTGTATTATTGTTATTGTTAATTAGGTACAGGGTTCAGTGGTTAGAGGTGATGACATTCAACCTGCTGGACAGAAGAAAGGTAAAACTAAGGACACCAGTGACCTCCTCGAGGCCCTCAGCACTCCAGTCTCTCCGTACTAGATCCTTGGCATGGGGCTCCTCCATTCTGAGGGGCTGGGTTGCTGCAACTTCTTGACCTCTCCTTGATGCCCACCTGGCAGGGAGACCAGGAACTCCAGCAACTCCAGCGACCATCAGATGAGCTTCCTGTAAAGATTTCCGGAAAAGTTAAACCAAATCCCATCTCCTCCCCAATAATCTTTCCATTGGAACACATTCTCCTGTCCGTACTGTCAGTTCCCAATCCTCCTCTATCTTTAGTCTACCAGACCAAGACTACTGGCCTCCCACGCCCCCCCCCCATTCACTTTGTGCTCCCTCTGAATGGAGCCAGAGCAAGTTGGCTCATAACCCATCTCTCAAATTAGAAGAGTAGTTGAAGCCCAGGTCCTTGGAAGGGCAATGGTGGGATGGAAGGCAGAGGAATTCAGAGGGTACAGAAGGGCGCTTTTTTGAATAACAAGCTGAGACCAGCAACAACCCACACCAAAGGCCTACAGACACTGCCAAGCTGGAAAATGCACAAATCTACACCCTCCCAGGTATCCTTGGAATCTCTGTGCAGGGAGAACACTGGCTTTTGAGGCCAAAGGTTACAAATGAAGTCTTATTGGAAGAGAAAAACACAATGAAACAAATATGTAAAAGGCACCATGGGACAAGTATAATGGGGTTATCCTCCAATTGGCCTATCATGGGTCAAGGAGAATGAAGAGAATGTGACATCCCAGACCTGGAGCTAGAAGGAACCTCTAAAAGCCATCTTGTCCAAACAAGGAAACTATAGACCAGGAAGGTAAAGGAATTGCCCAACATGGTACAGGGAGCAGGTGTCAGAGCTGGGTTCTGAACCCAGGATCTCTGACACCAAATCTGGTGCCTTTTCCATTGTATCGATCACTTTCCCAGACTAGATGATCTCAGTTTAACACAAGAATCCAATAATCAAAATGGCCCTCTCTAGAGGCATGGAGGCAGAACCAGGAGCAATTCAGGGAAAACTAAAAATGAGCAAATTTAGTTTGATGTCCAGAAAGACCTGAGCATGGGAGCTGCCCCAGAGCTGAAGAGGATGCCTCAACAGGTAGGGAATTGTCTTTCTTTCAAAGAAAAACTGGAAGTTCACTTCTAGGGGAGTATATTTTAGAGGAGACTACTATCTCAGGACAGATGGGATTGGCTCAATGATTTTCAACTTGTGGGAAATCCTAGGGGACTCTGAGACTCTTCCTTTTTTCTTTTTTTTCCCCAACCCTTACCTTCCATCTTGGAATCAATACTGTGTATTGGTTCCAAAGCAGAAGTGTGGTTAGGGCTGGGCAATGGGGTTAAGTGACTTGCCCAGGGTCACAAAGCTGGGAAGTGTCTGAGGCCAGATTTGAACCTAGGACCTCCCATCTCTAGGCCTGACTCTCAATCCAATGAGCTACCCTTTTTCTTTCTTTCCTTTTTTTTGATAATAAGACTATTTATTCTTACCAGATCTCAATTTAGATTCTCATGAAATTTAAGAACTGATAACTGTTAAATATTAAACTATTATATTATTATTATTAATATTAAATATTAAATAATCAGAAAAACCATGGTTGGTGGTCAGGAGAAACCAGATATTTTTTTAAATTTTCTTTTTAATTTTTCAGTAACATATAAAAACAATTGTTGACAATTGTTTTCTGACATTTTAGGATTAAGATCTTCTCCTTCCCTCTCTTCCCCTACACCTCTGGAAGGTGGTAAATGGTCTGATATAGGTTTTGCCAATGCTTTCATGCAATACATATTTCCATTTTGCTCATGTGGAATCATGAGGCCCAAACAATTTTTAAAATAATACTAAGACATTTTAATTTCTGATAGGGTAAATATGAATAGATGTCATCCACATGAGCAGATAGGTGACAGAGTGGCAGAGCACTGGGCCTGGAACCAGGAAGACTCATTTTTTTGAGTTCAAATCTGGTGTCAGATATTTCCTAGCTATGTTACCCTGAGCTAGTCACTTTTCCCTGTTTGCCTCAGTTTCTTCATCTATAAATGAGTTGTAAAAGGAAATGGCAAACCACTCCTTTGGCAAATTTGGCAAATTGGCAAGCCAGTCTTTACCAAGTAAACCCTGAATGGAGTCATGCAGAATTGGACTTGACTGCAATGCTTAAACTCTCTGTGGGGAGATCCTGAATAATGTTTATAATGTCAGGGGAGCCTGAGAAAAGAACATTTGAAAACCTCTACTTGCTAGAACCTTCCAGCTTAGAGACTCTGTGATCTTTCTTAGAAGTGAGTAGGGAGTCATTGAAGGATATTGAATTGGGAGTCATTGAAGGATATTGAATTGGGAGTCATTGAAGGATATTGAATTGGGAGTCATTGAAGGATATTGAATTGGGGTTGGAAAACTCTATCATAGAAGGTAATTCAGACACAATCTAGTCTAATCATCTAGTTTGAAAGAAAATCAGGGAAATGGAGACCCAAGAAATTTAATAGACTTGCTTAAGATCACATACTTACTAAACAGAGGTGGAATTTGAACCCAGTCCTCTGACTGCAAATCCAGTGCTTTTTGGTCAGATCCTTGACAGTTGGGACTGTTTTTCCTTTGGATTGTGTCTATATTTCACAGCACTGTCCCTGGCACACAGTACATCCTTAAGGGATGCTTATTGTTTGCCTGTACTAGTCAGATCATCCTCATGGTGTTCACCAGACAAATCCTTGATTGATTGATTTCCACACTCCCTTGTCATCAGGCATAAAAAGGATTGCGAATGCTCTGGCATCCATGTGTGGAGCTACCTGGAGTAGGGACATACTGAAGAATTTGGGACCTCTTAGAAGATAATTGTAGTCCAATGACTGTGATGAACTTTAAGAAGGGAGAGAAGAAGGCTGAACCCTTCCAAACTCTTTTCAGAGGCAGGAAAATTACCACCGTGGCATATGATGAGATACTGAATATAAGATCAGACTTTTTCTATGAATGAATTAAAAAGTAATTATTAAGTACTTATCATGTGCCAACCTTATGGGGATACAAGGAGCTTTCACTCCAGTTAGGGGGAAGAATGCAGACTATGATGGTTGGTTTGGCCAAACTGTTCTTTCCTTCCTTCTTTATGAATACTTTGTTATAAAGGGATGGACCTCATAGAAGGGAGAGGGGAGGGGGAAAGGATAGATTTGGGGACTATAGGCACTGTAAAACAAAGCTTATCAATTCAAGTTTTAAAAAGAAATTCTAATGGGTTGTGAGTGATGAGGTTCCTGGCCAGGCATATGTCAGACAAAATTGCTCAGCATCGGTTCACAGGAGCACCCAACCTAGAATTTGGAGCCACAGGACCAGGGTTCAAATCCTAATCCTTCTAAAGTTACCAGTGTAGAATTGGGGAAGTCTCTCTTCCTTTGACATCAGTTTTCTCCACTATAAAATGGGAAGGTTGAACTAGGTGACTTTTGATCCCACTTCCAGACCTAGATTTATAATCCTGAATTTTCTTACATCTCTAAGATTCTCTGATTCAATGAACTGCAATTCATCACAGTAATTGAACTGAAGGTAGCTAGATGTAGATGGAATGTTGGATCTGCAATCAAGAAGACCTGAGTTCAAATTTTTATTTGGACATTTACTAGCTGTGTGATCATGGGCAAGTCATTTAGCCTCTGCTTTCCTCAGTTTCCTCAAATATAAACTGAGGGTAATAATAGCATCTACATACTAGGATTTTCTGAAGATAAAACGAAATAACATTTGCAAAGCACTTTACAAACCTTAACTGTCTACCCTATATTTCTCCATCTTTTTCACAAGAAAAACACGTGACTTTATCAATTGTTACATCCGAAGCATTCACCTGTACAAAGATAGAGAAGGCAAGTGACTTTGTCTAAGACGGGGGGCCCAAACATTTTACACAGGGGGCCAGTTCACTGTCCCTCAGACTGTTGGAGGATCAGACTATAAAAGAAAACTAGGAACAAATCTGTATAGCGCTGTCTGAGACAGCTGAGGCTGCCGCGCTGGCTGGGATGGGCCTGTCACGCCTCGCACAGGCCCAGCACTGCCACCACTATACCGGGCAGCAGAATACACAGTGCAGAATCCCCTCCCCCAGATTACCACTCACCATGCTGACGTCTTCCATTGTGCAGCCACAAAGTTCTTTGCGTGGCGTCTTGTTCTCGTTCAGTTACTCTCAGAACAAGGCGCCACGCAAAAGATTAAATCACCGGAAGTAGTACTGTACGTGAGCGATGCTGTGCTTTGTGGCAACACCACCTACAGCTCCTCTCACTGACCACCAATGAAAGAGGTGCCCCTTCTGGGAGTGCGATGGGGGCTGGATAAATGGCCTCAGGGGGCCTCATGTGGCCCACGGCTGTAGTTTGGGAACCCCTGGACTAAGAACTCATGAAATCTGGGCAGTTTTTGATTAAGCCATGGCTGACTTTTTGTTATCATGACTTTCTTTTCTACATATTCACTAACCATCCTTTCAATTGTTTGTTTTTTTCCTTAAAAACCCTTACCTTCCATCCTGGAATCAATACTGTGTATTGGTTCCAAATCAGAAGAGTGGTAAAGGCTAGGCAATGGGGGTTAAGTGACTTGCCCAGAGTCACACAGCTGGGAAGTATCAGAGGCCAGCTTTGAACCTAGGACCTCCCGTCTCTAGACCTGGCTCTCAATCCACTGAGCTATCTAGCTGTCCCTTAACCATCCTTTTAATGACAAGATGCCTACAATTTTGCCAAGAATTAAAGCCACATTCAGAAAAGGAATGAATAGATGAATGAAACTTTTCTTAAGCACTTACCATATGTAAAGTCCTGTGTTAAAGGCTGGAGATCCTCAAGGAAAAGCAATAAAGCTCCTCCCAAGGGCTCAGTATCTTCCAATGTTAAGTGAGAGGGCTAGTTTAAATGAACCCTGAATTCCCTTTCAATGCTAGCTCTAGGATCATATACTCCATTTTCTTTTTTGGAAACTGGAATAATGTCCTTCTTTCTCCCATTCATCAGGGCCAATCTCATTCTACCTGACCTTCCAAAGATTATTGGCCAAAGCTCAGTCAGCTTTTTCAGTCCCTTTGGATACACTTCATCTGGGTCTGGTGATCTTAATTCTCCTAAGGCAACTGGGGGACCTCTGACTCCTGGCTTGTTAATCATGGGCATCAATTCCCCACAGGCCACTTTGGGTTCCATCTCTTCAGTCCAGAGATCTTCTTGTAGGAAAACCAGATGCAAAATAAGAACTGACTGGCTATTGTTTCCCCTCATTGTCGCCTGTAATCATTCCATGCATGAAATTAACACTCTCAATCCCATTTTAATCCTCCTCCCCCCATGTGGATTTTCAAAACCCTCCTTTTTGTTGTTTTTTATTGTTGTTATTGTTCCTTTCCTAGCTTCTTCAGAGCTTAGGGATATAGACATTGTTCTTCTAGTACCATGTCAGGCTTCTCTATTGATCCTTCATTACCTGCCCTTGTTTCCAGCTTCTGGATGACTTTCTAAATCAGAGTTCGGTTGACAAGTTGCCTGTACCTCCTCATCAATCTCTTTAGAAGAATCCTCTTTCCTCCCATTGCTATAGTTTCTCTTTGTCTTTCCCAAATGAAATTCTGGGTTTCCCATCTGGCCTGGCCTTACTTTTCCCAATTTTAATCCATGGCCTCCTACTTCTCAGTTTTCTCAACCCTAAGGAATCTTCTCTACGAATCCAGAAAGTCTGCTTAACTGTGATGGTAGGCTCCTGGCTGTTCCTGGAACAGGTCACTCCATCTCTAGACTGAGATCATCATCTCCCATAACTGGAAGAGTCTCCCTCTTCCTCTCTGTCTCTTACTGTCCTGGGCTTCCATCAGTTCTCAGCTAAGCTTCATCAACAAGAGACCTTTCCTAGGACTCCTTAACATTGGGGATTTCTATGGATTATCTTCAATTTATTCTTCTGATGTCATTTGCACGTTTGCATGTTGTCTCCCTTATTAGAAGGTGAGTTCCTTGAGAGCAGGGACTGTTATCTGCCACTCTTTTAACCCTTGTTAAAGACGTGTCCAAGACTCAGTGCTTGGCATATGTTAGGCCAAGTAATATATATATATACAGGTATCCCTTCCACATCATGACTATCTCCATCACTGTTTCAATATATCACAGGTTGGCTTAAAAAATTAAGAATATTCAGATGACACAGAAAAAGTTTAAAAACTCAGAAATGCCTAAAATATATGTTTTATGTTATATAAATAAATATATTTTATCTTTTAATACTATAAATATTCACCATTTTACTATAAATACTCTATGAAAGAAAAAGAAAAAAGTCAGACTTCTCTGGTATGAAGAGAGGGCCAAAAAATGTTACATGTGTTTTCCAGATTGCAGGATGCCATACCCAAACTCTCCTAATGTGGAAGAAATACCTGTATATGTGTGTATGTGTGCATATATGTATCCCTGTATCCACAAATATGTTTGTAAATATATAATGTATGTGTATATGATAAATAGAAACTTAGGTGTATGTGTGTACATATCTGCATATATACTAGTTGAATGATCTTCCAGGACTTTCCTCTTACTCTCTATTATAAATATTATAATAGTGTGCTTACTCCCTTCTCCACTATGGCCCCTCCAATTTGCATCCTTACACGCCAGGATCTGATATCTGCTTGTTGGTGATAATAATATTTAGGACGGAAATCCTCCTTGTTGGATCATTTATATTTTTCAGGATGAAATGGTCAGTAAGGAAAGTCAGGAAGCTTTTAGGGTAGGGCAAGGAGAAGGAAAGAGAGAGATAAGCAGAGATAAGCCAAGATACACAGAGACAGAGAGAGATGAGAGAGAGAGAGAGAGAGAGAGAGAGAGAGAGAGAGAGAGAGAGAGAGAGAGAGAGAGAGAGAGAGAAACAGGGAGACAAGGAGAAGACAAGACAAGACTAGAGAAGAGAAGACAATCCAAGATCAGCCAAGCCCAGCCAAGGCAAGCCAAGCCAAGGCAAGACAAGCCAAGACAAGCCAAGACAAGCCAAGACAAGACAAGACAAGACAAGACAAGACAGGACAGGACAGGAGAGGACAGGACAAGACAAGACAAGACAAGACAAGACAAGACAAGACAAGACAAGACAAGACAAGACAAGACAAGACAAGACAAGACAAGACAAGACAAAGAGAGATGGAGAGACAGAGAGACAGAGAGATAAAAAGAGGGAAGAGAGGAGAAAAGGAGAGAACAGATGGTCTGGTTAATTGAAGTCTCTCATCATTATTATATTATATATATATATATTATATCATTTCTCTGCAGTAGGTGTGTAATCTGTTTCCCAAACTACTCATGTATTTTCTCTTTCTGTGGATAGGGGTGGATTCTACTAGTCTGCTAATAATATTACTTCTTTCTTCTGCTACTGATCTAAATGTTCTCCACCATGTTTCCTTAATCTCTGATACCAATATTTCCTTTCATAAATGTCTTCTTAATAATGTTAATAATAACAATAACAATAACAATAGTAATAATAGTAGTTAAATGTATATAGCAACTTAAGGTTAGAAAATTATTTTGTATAAAATTATATATACATAATTATATGTTTATGTCAAATATATATTACATATTTTATATAATATATTTACATACAATACTTTATTGTATGTAATTATATTATGATTTGTGAACAAGGAAATAGCCAAAAATAAGTGAAACTTGAAAATTGAAGAAAACGTGTCTGAAGGGGCAAATGGAACATTCAGGACTTGCTGGGGATGGGAGATAAGGGAAACTTGTAGTCCAAGGGTTGTCTTTCAGTTGAGGGCAAGAAGCTTCTTTCAGCTCAGTCAAGCAAAAGGGTTTAGCAGAGTATCTCTCTCATCCAGCTCTCTCAGAGTCCTGGATAAGAAGACTGACCAGAAAATCTCCCTCTGGCCAACAGTTTTTCCTTTTGAATCTTCCATGGAACTCTCCCATCCCCTGCAAATCTTGAATGTTCCATTTGCCCCATCAGACACGTTTTCTTCAATTTTCAAGTTTCCCTTGTTTTTGCCTATTTCCTTGTTCACAATGTTACATAATATATAATATATATATATATTATATACATGTATAATATAGCAATAATCTCATTTGATCAGTATTATTCCTCCCCTTTTTTTCATCCTCTATCTTTTCCATAAAGTTTACCTTTCTAGAGAAATTTTCCAGTTGTGAATAAGAAATTGTTTTGTGTTGTCTTCCCCTGTTAGAAAGTAAGCTTCCTGATGGCAAGGAATCTTCCTTTATGACCAGATTTATAGTCTCAGTCCTTAGCACAATGGCTGGCATATAATAAGTGCGCCAGAAATGCTAATTGAGTGACTATCCAATCTCTAATTCCCTTTGCTTGCTCCTATATTTTATGACTTTGTGAAGTCACAGGATTATCAATTTTGAGCTTAAAGGGACTTTATAGAAGTTCGATAATCTTATTTTACAAATGGGGAAACTGAGGTACATAAAGTTTAGAGGACATGCTTAGGGTCACAAAACTATAAGTATTTGAGGTAAGATCAGAGCCCAGCTGTTCTAGACTCAGGTTTAATTCTATAGTCTGTTGCTATAGGTTTAATTACTTCCTCCTTCCTAGGATTTTTCTCTCTTCTATCCCTTATTTTCACCTCAATTTGGTCTTTTCTGAATGTTGGTTGTTTATGTTTTTCACCATTTGATTTTTGAACTCCTTGATACCAGAGTCTATATTTTGCTTTTCTTTGTATCCCAATACTCTGTACATGGTAGGTGCTCACTAAATGCTTGGGGTGATGATGTTAATGTCAGAATTTAGATTGATAGAGCTGTAAAGGACCCAAAATATCATCTAGTCTGACTTCCTAATCTTATAAACGAAGAAACTGAGTCATAAGGAAGTAAAGTGATTGCCCAGGGTCACACAATACGTTTCCAGTGAGACAGAAACTAAACAACCTTGTCTCTGAGGCCAGGTTTCATGTCATTAAATTTCACTCATTCCCTTGAGCAAGTGAGAAGGGAACAATTCTCCACTGGCACTTCTAGGTTTTCTCTCCCTGTACTCATGTCATTCCTTACCTTCATCAGCTATAATGGCTTCTATTTTAGGATATTCTTTAGGATTAAATATACACTTTCTGTTTGTCATTCAAAGCCCTTTACAACCCATCCCCAACTTTCTCTTCTAGCCTCATTATAGATCACTCCCCCTCTGCACTCTCTAGTACACCCGAACTGTCCTACTTGTTACTCCTCACATATGACACTTCATCACCACATCCATGGCTGGGCACTGACTGCCTCCCTCTTTTCCTCAAATGAATTCTGTCTCTACCTGGTTCGTAGAATCCCTCCTTCAAGATTCAGCTCACATTCCATTTTCTCCATGAATCCTTTTCCAATTCCCAAGCTAGGGAGTGACATTAGAATTTGAACAGAGGGCTTTGACTCCATAGCAGGTGTTTGTTTAATTGTGTCAGTCTTCCAAAGAGAAAGCAATGTTCCTTTTCTACACATCTGTAGCCTAAATTCCTTCCTTCCTTCCTTCCTTCGTTTCTTCCTTCTTTCCTTTCTTTTTCTTTCTTTCTTCCTTTCTTTCTTTTTCTTCCCTCCTTCCTTCCTTCTTTTCTTTCTTTCCTTCTTTCTTTCTCTCTTCCTTCCTTCCTTCTTTCCTTCCTTCCTTCCTTCCTTCCTTCCTTCCTTTCTTCCTTCCTTTCTTTCTTTCTTTCTCTCGGTCTTTCTTCTTCCTTCCTTCCTTCCTTCCTTCCTTCCTTCCTTCCTTCCTTCCTTCCTTCCTTCCCTCCCTCCCTTTCTATCTTTCATTCATTCTTTCTTCCTTTCTCTCTTCCTTTTTTCTTTCTTTCTCTTCCTTTCTTTCCTCTCTCTCTGTCCCTCTTTCCCTCCCTCCTAACTAGTTCCTTTGCTTCATTCCTTCATTATTTTATATTATTTTTCACTTTTTTTCTTCTCTTTTGGAGGGGTGCCAAGGTGAGGAACACAGATTTAGGCAGAGCCATCACAGTGACATTTTCCCTGGAGGCAAACCTTTACAAGTACAAAACTGGTTTCTCTGCCTCTAGAAATGATCATCAATCCAAGGGAACAGAAGGTCATGTTAGTTAGTCTCTCGCCTTCTAAAATATAGCAAGAAGTCTCGTTTACACTTCTAGAAGGCTCTTTTGGATTTCCAGAATATTTTCTTCACAAAATAATTGGAATAAAGTTAGCAGTCCTGGTAGTATTGGGGTGGGGGGTTGGCTATATGAGAATGACTTGTGAGTTCAATGTGAGCCTATAGTGCAATAAAATAAATGGTTACATGAGGAGAGAAAAAACATGCAGACCTGAGGAGCTGACTATTCCCCTGTACTCTGCCCTCAATCCAGGATATTGGGTTGCATCTTAGGCACTTTGGTTTAAAATAAATTTGGTTAAGTTGGAGGATATTCAGAGGGAAACAACTAGCATTTTCAAGGATCTTGAGTGCATGTCACATGAGGATATATTGAAGGAATCATTCATGTTTATCCTGGAGAAGAGAAGACTGGGGAGAGGGGGAACGAATGGCCACTTTCTTCAGATATTTGAAGGGTTTTCACTGAATGAAGAATTACACTTGTTCTTCTATACCCCACAGCACAATGAATACAATTAGAGAGGTGAACTATATCTAGTGATAAGAAAAACTTCCTAATAATTGTTGTTCAGTCATGTCCAACTCTTTGTAACCCCTTTTTGGGGGTGGGGCAGATACTGCAGTAGTTTGCCATTCCCTTCACCAGCTCACTTTACAGATGGAGAAACTGAGGAAAACAGAATTTAATCCCTTGCCCAGGGCCACCTAGCTAGTGTGAGACCAGATTTGAACTCATGAAGATTAATCTCCTTGATTCTAGATCCACTATACTGCTTAGCTGCCATTTAAAATAGGACTAGGCTCCCTTAGGAGGAAATGGTTTCCCTGCAACTGGAAGCCTTGAAGCAGAAACTGGATGGTCATTTGTTGTGTATGTTACAGATAGATTTCATAATATGATTGCAAAGTAACCTTTTATGGTGGTAGGAGATTACTTATTATTTCTACTTCTATTCCCAGTGCCTAGCACAGTGTCTAACACATAGTAGATTCTCTGTGAACATTTGGAGATTCCTTGATTACTATCACTCTTCATTTATATTATTATCATTATACTAAAAGGGAAATTCTAGCATATCTTGGTCCATCCAAATTCTACTTATATGCATGATTGATTTCTCTTTAAGTTCACTCAATTCAGTTCATCGAGCCTTTACATTGTGCCTACTGTGAGCCAGTCTCCATAGTCAGATTCTAACATATCCCATGAGGTAAAGAAGACTGAATTTGGAGTCATATAACTTGGTCTTGAATGAATAGTCAAAAAATAAACAGTCCAGGCCCTCAAGGAGCTTCTATTATACTGGGGATAATCTTTTTGTTGCTGTTTATTTTTATTGTTTAATGATATATCATAATGCTAGGGCTGCAATATGAAGTCACTGCTTGGTCCTAATACCCACAGAAGCATTGTTGTACTTCCCCACTATTAACTCTGTGTCAGCTAGATAAGACTAGCCATTACTGATGGGATGAATTCTCAATCTATTACTAGGGTCCTTGAGTCATTCACCTTCTGCTGCCTTAGTTAATGCTATATTCTTCCCAGAAGCAGCTAGGTGGCTCAGTGCATAGAGCTCCAGAACCTGGAGATTGGAGTTCCTGGGTTCAAATGTGACCTCAGACATGTCCTAGTTGTTTGTCCCTGCACAAGTCACTTAATCCCAAATACCTAGCCCTCAGTACTCTTCTGCTTAGGAAGGGATACCTGGTATGTATTCTAAAATAGAAGATAAGGGTTTAAAAAAAAGTTAGATTTGCCCATCAGTTAAAGAAAGTTTACCCATGCCTGATATCAGCCAAGAACCCAAGACCCTTTCTATCACATCTGGATCTGATTAGGACTGGCCCCTCCTTCATCTGACACCAATTACCCTTCCTCAACCAAGCCCATTCTTACCATATATAATCTTGCCACCTAAACCCCAATAGGTCTTTCTCTCTCAGGCTGGGGTAAATTTCTTGCATATAGGGACAAAACTCTATTTATATTGCTAAGGTGTAGATAGATAGATAGATAGATAGATAGATAGATAGATAGATAGATAGATAGATAGATGGATGGATGGATGGATGCATGGATGGATAGATGGATAGATAGATAGATAGATAGATAGATAGATAGATAGATAGATAGATAGATAGATAGATAGATAGACTTTCCTTGCTTATTTGCTTGACTATATAACAATAAAGCAAGTGATTGTATCAATTCTAGAATATACCAATTTTCTGGTCTCTTTGCTAGTTATATACATATTATTAGAGTATCACTATTATGAAATCCAGTGTCCTCATTACCTCAAGGTATTTGGTATCATGAGAAAGGACACTTAAAGTGAATCCATTCTAAAAGGTATCAGCATTTCAAAGAAAATAGTGCTGAAAGATTTTATTTGAATTTTACTTGAAAAAATGAAACTAAAGATACTGAAAAATGATATTTTCTCTCATATTTAATAATGAAGTTTATAATTGAAACCATGTACTGATTTTTAGAAGAAAAGAATGAGAAATCAAACATTGATTTTTAGAGGTATAATTTTAACTAATAAAATGAGTTCTATTAAAAAAAAGTATCATTTTTCTAGAAATCCTGAACCCAAGGGTATACTTTAAGTTGAGCTGTGTGACCAAATACAGTGGGGGATTGGAAAGGAAAGCATTTATACCCTTCGGGAGTGGATGAATTTTGTTCTTCAAAGTCCTTTCCAGCTCTGAAATTTTATAACAAGTTACTAGTATGGTGGGGATTAATTTGTTTGGGCCTCAGTTTTCCCATCTATAAAATGAGGAAGTTAAATTAGATGGTCTCAGAGGTCTCTTCTAGAGTTATGATCCATTAATCCCAATGATAATTGGGATAATCCCAGTAACAATTACTGAGATTTATATAGTACTTTGAAGTTTTCAAAGAATTTTCTATACAGTGAGCTCACTAATGAAAAGTTTCAAATATTGGTATTATTCCCATTTTACAGATGCAGAAACTGAGACTCAAAGATGAAATGAATTACCCAGAATCAATATAGCTTATACTCTGTAACTCAGCTTGGGTTCTACTTCTTAGTACCTCCTCACTTCCTTCAAAAGCAAGTATTTCTTAAATGCCTTAAGAGTATGAAGCTTCAGAATGTCCTCTCTTCAGCTCAGAGGGTCCCTAGCTGAGGTGTATGGAGATGTTGGAGTTTACTGTGAATTGTTTATGAAAGTGTGATAAGGGTTATATGTGATTGAAAAAAAAAAAGAAATGAAAGGCACTGAAATATTGAAAATCTTAGGGAGAAAAAGAACAAGCTTGAAAGAGGAAAAGAAAATAAAGCAGTATTGTCTCAAAAGAAAATCAATCTGCTCTTGGTCAATATGAAGGAGGGTCTCTCACAACTGTTGGCTTACTGGAATACTAAGACAGAGAGGTCCTGGGTCTCTAAGATACAGCTTAGGAAGGTTATAGCAAACTTTTTCCTCTCTGGGTCTTTGTGCACCTCTCTTCCTTCACCCATGGAAATCCCAGAATCATAGAGTAAATTTAGTACAAACCATACCCCTAGAAGAAGTTCCTCCACGGCATGTGCCTATTGTTGAAAATCTCCAGTGAGGGAGACCCACCACCTCTTGGGGTGAGCCATTCAATTTAAAGATAGTTGTGATTGTTAGAAAGTTTTCCAGACATCGAGCCAGAATTTCCACCTTTGGACCGTATTCTTCTTATCTCAGGAGAACAAACCAAGTAGAACAAATCTATGATGTTCAGTCTTGCTGAGCTTGGCATCAACAGACCTGAGTTTGAATCTACATCACATACTTAGGATGTGTGTGCCATTGAATGAGGCACTGAACCTCCTGAGGCTTCAGATGCTTCATCAATAAAGTGATTGGATTGGAATAAAGGGTATCTAAAGCTTCCTACAGCTCTAAATTTCTTTGTTCTAGTTTTCCTCTCAGTTCTGTCATTCCCTGTTCTAAGCTCCCTCCCAACTGACATTTGCTGTTCTAAGCCTCTAATAGCTCTGTCATTCTGAGTTCTAAGGTCCTCCCCACCTCTGATATTCTATGATAATTTGAATTATTCTCTATGTAACTTCAGAAAGTGACTTGGCTCTTCCAAATCTCAGTTTCCCTCTCTGCAAAACAAGAAGAGTGAACTAGTTATCAGCAAAGTGTTCATCTCTGGTATTGTGTAGATGCAATTCTCTCCCCAAAGCCTATCTTAAGCAGCATTCCATTTGTGTGCTTACGCTGCATGAATGCTGTGTGAATGGATGGAGGATAAAGTTTTGGTGTGGCACACCCCTCATTCTCTTCTTCCTGGAACGTGAGGTTGAGGAGGCTGGCTGGGAGTCAGGTGAAAGAATACACACATACACACGTGAAGCCAATAAGGTTAGAAAATTGGGCTTTATACTTCTATCCTTTAAATTTTTTCTACTTCAAGTGATTATTAATTAAGCTCTATGGAAAAATAAGAACCTGGAGTTATTGATATTAAATTTAAATTTTGCACCTGCAAGTTCTTTCTACTTGGGTTTCAAAGAGCCTTTTAGATCTTCTCTTGAGACCAGTTAGAGACAAGGTTAAAGGTGAAGGAAAACACTAGAAGGTAGCACAGTGGTCACACAGAGAAGACTTTGATGAGCAAAAAGGAGAATCCCAGGGAGACCAGAGCAAAATTAGTTACTGACATTTTATACAAAGTCATCCCTGGATGCCAGGGAGAAAAGGGAACAGAGAAGGGGACAGGAAGGAGAGCCTTTGAAGGGCTGCCTTACTTACCCTGGTGCTCCATTTTCTCACAGGCAGGACCAGATCGACCCAGAGGACACTTGCACAGGCAGCTGTTACCCTCAAGGATGGGCTCCCCATTGTTGACACAGGGTCCGCAGCGGCAAGTGTCATGTTCTGCCAGGTATTCATCAAGTGCCCTCCTCATGTTCTGCCATTTTTGTTCATGGGGGCCCAGGTTGCTTTGGCGTAGCACAGAAAAGATGGGCAGGAGCTGATGGGAACAGGAGAAAGTACCCTGATTGTGGAGTCAGAAGAGTTCATATCCCTTAAGGACTTTGGGCAATTTGGTTGAGTTCAAAAATTTGCTATGGAAAAATGTTTACCTTGCTCAAGGCATTGTGCTGGATGTTGGAGATACAAAGACAAAAGGAAATCTAGTCCCTGCCTTCAAGGAACTTATACTTTATTGAAAATGTAATAAAAGAGAAGATTTAAAGAGAAAACACATATCAAGTGCCAAGTATGTACCGTAGGCAGCTAGGGTGGTGTAGGGGCCAGAGTATTAGGCTTAGAATTAGAGCACTGAGTTCAAATTTGACCTAAGATACGTACTGTCTATGTGACTGTGTGACCCAAGGCAAGTCACTTCACCTTATAGGTTTTAGTTTCTTCATCTGTCAAATAAGTTGGAGAATTAAATGGCTAACCACTCCAGTGTCTTTGCTGAGAACACCCCAAATGGGGCCACAGAGTCAGCCACTACTGAAAATGGCTGAACAACAACAAAAGCAATGGAAAATAGACATACTGGGGTCACAAAGATGCAGATGTCCTCAAAGGCTTTATGCTTTTACCCTTCCATAGTTGAAAGTCACTTCTAACTCTCATAAGATCATAGATCTCTTCTAAATTTGATTATCTTCATTTGACAAATCTGGATGGTGAAGTGACTCCGTGTGCTTGTGGAGGAAGTATCTGGACCAGCATTCGCACTCAGGGGTCCTGACTCCAAGCTCACTCATTTTCCACTAGAGTCTTTGGCTCATTATTTGGGATAGCTCTGACTGTTTTTCAGTATTTCACTGTCATATTGAAACCCATTTTCGATTGCTAGAGTGGGTGGAATCCCATTAATCCTAGTTCTGCCTTATGAAGCCTCATGAAAAAAGGCACAAGTCATTTGTGTTCCCACATTATAACCCATTAAATATTTTACTGGGGGTGAGTAATCCCCCCCCAATTACATGTAAAAACAGTTTATAACATTTGAAAAATACTTTGACTCTTGAATTATTTCCCCTCTTCTCTCCCTCCCACCGAGATGGTAAGCAATCTCACAGATTTTCCATGTAAAATCAGGTCAATCAATTTTCCACATTACTATTGCTTTCATTGCATTTCCCCATTATTCCATATTCCATTTGGGGAAAGGAAACATAAACCCCCAAAATTAAGAAAGTGAACAAAGCTTGCTTTGGACTGGATTCAGATTCCTCAAGTTCTTTCTGTGGAAACACTCATCAAATAAATATTTGGAACAGAGATCTTGTCCTCTCACAATCTCCTCCTCTCCTCGTGGCTCTGGGTTATTGCTATTAGTTGTTCTTTGTACTCAAGAGGGACCAAAATAATGTCACTGGCGATGTCTTCTGACTCGAGCACCAATTGGACTTCAATGAGGCAGGGTTGAACAAAGTCATCAACCTCACTCTCTCTTCCACAGTGGCAAGTCAGAGTGGAAGACAAAAATGACCGACCAGGGATGCTAATTATTATTTTATAACTATTACTATTATTAATGATCAGTACTAGTAGTAGTAGTGGTGGTAGTCATAATAATAATATCTATCAAAGAGAGCCTTTATATCATACTTACTCAGTACTAGGCACTGTGCTAAGCACTTTACAAATATTATCTTATTTGATGCTCACAACATTCCTGTAGGTTAGTTGCTACTAAGTTTCCCATTTTATAGTAGAGGGAACTGAAACAAAAAGAAGATAGGTAACTTGCTCAAGGTTATACAGCTAATAAGTATTGGAGTCTGAATTTGAACTCAGGCCTTCCTGCCTCTAGGACCACTGCACCATCTAGCTGTTAATACCTTGAAGCACCACTGGATAATAGAAATCTTATGACTGGAGGCAAAGAATTTGAATTCTAGTCTTACTATTAACCTTACTGGCTATGGGATCTTGGCCAAATCATATTACTGCTGTGACCTTGTTTCCTCACCTGTGAGGTAGGTACTGGTGATCATCACTGTACAAGAGAGGAAAGACTCAAGATGGCTCCTCCAAGGCCACTAAGCAATAAGTGATGGAGTTTAGGAGTCCAGATCTCCTGATCCAAGGTTCAAAAAGGTTCCCATAATAGCATGTGACTTTTTTTAAACACTTACCCTCCATTTTAGAATCAATACTATGTATTGGTTCCAGGGCAGAAGAATGATAAGGGTCAAGGAATGGGGTTTAAATGACTTACACAGAGCCACACAGTTAGGCAGTGTTTGAGTACAGATTTGAACCCAGGACCTCCCATCTCTAGGCCTGCACTCTATCCACTGAGCCACCTCACTACCCCCTAACATATGCAATTTCAAAGATACATGGTATAAAATTACCATGACTATGGAGTCACCAGACCTGAGTTCAAGTCCTGACTTGATTATATAGTGTCTGTGTGACCTTGGAAAAATGGAATTTAGCTTTGGCCTCAAGTTCCTTATCTGTAAAATGTGGTCATTGGACTGGATGATATCTGGGTTCTTTTCAAGTTCTAGACTTATGAGCCTCCAATCTGAGAGCTAGAGGGGTAGTCAGACAACTTGGGTTTAGATTTGAACTCTGCAACTCACCATCATCATGAACTTGAGCACATCACTTAACTTCTCTGAACCTCAGTTTCTTCATCTCTCAAATGAGAGAAGGTAGAGATAGCTAGACTCCATGTTTCCCCTAACTGGCTTTATAAAGTTTTATAACATTTAATTTCTTTTCTAGGCAATTCCTACTTTAGGGATCATTTGGTCAAAAAGTTTTATTATAGATAAGAAAAGAGATTGGTGCAAAGAAGCAACTTGCCCAAAGCCACTCAGCTGGTCAGTGGCTGGGCCAGGAACAGAGCCCAGTACGCATGACAATCTGATTGGAAAAGAGGAGAAACATCCTTCTTGCAAAACAAAGGGTATGACAAGGACACCAGTGAACAACTACTGATGACCTTGAATGGAGCCCTGGGAAACTGTGCACAAAGACTTTGAGCAAATAAACCTGGAGCTGAGATAAGGAATTTTCCAGAAGACAGGACAGCCCAGCAGTGGCCCGAAGCCATGGGCATAATTGTAGGGCTGCTCAGACAGCCAACTGAGAGGTTGCCAATTGGTTTTCAGGAAGATTGCAGAGAATTTGGCCACCAATTGCTGGGGAATTTGCAGAAGAAATGGGGTCACCCCACAGCTGTGAGGGTGGCCGTTAGGAAAAGATGTTTCTTACTAATGGAGCCTCTTATCTCCAGGGCCAGCCGCAGCCTGTGGGACAATTTTCCATTTACCCTGCTAATGGGGTTGAGGGTCGGAGGGAGCTCAAGCTACTTCTATCATGTGCCCCCCACCATTGTTTGCTCAGCTTTGCTTTTGATAGATGAGAGAGAAAGAAGGACAGAGACAGAGAGACACACAGAGACATGCAGAGACAGAGAAAGAGAGAAAGAAAAAGACAGATGGAGAGGAGGAAATGAGAGGGGGGAAAGCAAGGAGAGTCAGAGGAGATACAAAGAGAGACACACAGAGAGATACATAGAAAGAGAGAGAGCATCCTTAGGGAGAAAGGCAAGATTAGATAACAATTATAGAAAGCTTAAGTTCACTTAAACCATCCATTCATTTTATAGACAAGGAAACTAAGCAGGTGAAGTGTTGTTATTTCATCTAGGAAGTGAAGCCCAAAGACTTGAAGTCCAGAGTTACAAAGGTAGAAAATGAGAGGGACAGAATTAAAATCCAGGTCCTTTGACTAAAAATACAGGTGAGGAAATTGAAGCCAACATAACAGGAAGTGACTTATCCTGCTGTCTCCTGTCTACCTATCCAAATAAATCTAAGTAATCCTTCTATGCAAATTTTAAGCTCCCATCTCCATAAAGTCTTACCTGATTGTTTCCTCTTCTTTTTTTCTGAAATTTTGGCTAAGAAAACTCAATTCTCACAAGAAGTTCCCTGTGTGTGACCTGTGGCAAATAACTGAATTTCTTTGAACCTCAATTTCCTCATCTAAAAAATGAGGGCATTTGACTCTCTAAGATCTAATATCAGAGAATAATAAAATATTGTAAAATTGAAGGGTTTGAAGGGGCCTCAATGGCAATCTAGTATAAATTATTTGCCCTTCCTCAGTTAATAAACATTAAATATCTACTGTGTCAGACACTCTGCAAAGCACTGACACAAAGAAAAGCAAAAGATAAACCCTGCCCTCAAGAAGCATACAATCAAATGATAAAGATAACAGAGTAAAAAGAAATTGAAAAGAGGAGAGTGCCACTGACAGGGGCATAAAATAAAGGCCTGTCGTTAGGTGGGAGAAGATCAGATGGCTGCACTGATCTGCCTCTTAAAATGGAAGACCTTGGAGGAACTCTCCAATGACGACTTTTTACCCTCTCCAATAAGAAGCAGGAGAAATCCCATGGCCAGGGGATAGTGAGAAGGAGTGGATTTCAATCTTTCTGGAAGATGAGTTACTGAAGACATTGGTGAGGTTCAAGACATCAGATGAGTGGGAGATGAACTCTCCTAAATAAGGATATCCTCTATGACATCTGGGACAGCCAAGTGGCAAAGTGGATAAAGTATTGGATCTGCAGTCAGCAAAATTCAACTTTTTGCGCTCAAATCTGATCTCAGACATTTACTAGGTATGTGACTCTGGGTAAGTCACTTAACACTGTTTACCTTGGTTTCCTCATCTGTAAACTGAGTTGGAAAAGGAAATAGCAAATCACTCTGGTATCTTTGCCAAGAAAAATCCAAATGGGGTCATGAAGAACTGGACATGAGTAAAAATGATTGAATTGTGGTATCTCCAATAAATGATCAACTTTCCTTTGGTTGAAGGCCTCCAGGAGTGAAAAACCTCCCCCTTCCATTCAAGTGTTGCATAAGAATATGAAGAGGTTATTTGTTTGTTTTTAAATAGTGAGGTGGCCTTTGAGCCAAGAATACTTGGCTTCATCTTTCCACAGCTTTCCCACATTGCTCCTATAATACTTCAGCTCTCAATGACAAAACAGAACGAGTATAAACCCTCTTCTATTTCACAGTCCTTCTCATACGTGAAGATAATTATGAGGTTCACTTCTGATTCTAAGGCCTTTAGGAGTATGATGGGAAAGCCAAGTGCCAATCTCTGAAGCTTTTATAGTGAGTTGCTGACCAGAGTGCTGACCTTGTTGGCTTGTCAGACCACCTTATACCTGTATGCAGCTATAAGGGACTATTCCTTTCCAGGTAGCTCTCATCAGAGCCTGATGGGGCCTTTGGACCATACAGTCTTGAGTCTTGATAGACTCAGCTGATACCACTGGTCCTTGTGAACTGCCCACTTTGGTAATCTGGCTCAAGAAGAAATTCATACACCAGGGAAATGACCATCAAAGTTTATGCTGTG
Source organism: Monodelphis domestica (assembly GCF_027887165.1). Classification (NCBI taxonomy): domain Eukaryota; kingdom Metazoa; phylum Chordata; class Mammalia; order Didelphimorphia; family Didelphidae; genus Monodelphis; species Monodelphis domestica. Next base: position 21,322,558 of record NC_077228.1, read on the forward strand.
GGAGCAGCTGGGTAGATCATTGGATTGAGAGCCAGACCTAGAGATGGGAGGTCTTAGGTTCAAATTTGGCCTCAGACACTTTCCAAATGTGTGACCCTGGGCAAGTCACTTAACCCTGTGACCACGAAAATGTAAGTTTCAAAACTGTGACTTGCCAAAACTGTAAAGATAATTTTAGTGTCTTGAATTAAATAAAAAATAAGTGGTCGTCATGGGAAAAATTCCCAAATATGAAAATACCCAATCAGCCAAAATGGCCTAGGCCTGAGCTTTAAGAGAGACTAGTTAGTTTTTTATCCACTCACCACAAGATTTTATCCCAAGCAAAACTCCAGCTAAGTTCAGAGAGCCAGCTCCTCCACACTAACTCCAAAACTCCAACTACTCCAAACTCCCTCCAGTCTGAACTCCCCCTACATTCAGAGAACCAGCTCCTTTTAAAGAGAAATTTCTCTTATGTCACCTCCCCTAAATTTTCACATCTACCAATCACAGTAGATGTTTTCCCCAGTACTGACCATTCTTAATTCACATCTTCTTTTGTTATCACCTTCTCTGAGTAGACTAAAACTTCACACCTCTTGCTAAGCTTCCCCTTTGTAAGTTGCTTGACCTATTAGTGATTAATTAACCTTTATAGGTACTTAGCACTCTTTTGTATTAGATCTAAAAATAGACCTAGCTTAAGGTTCTATCTTTAATGTAAGTATGAGTTAGGAACTTTTTCATTGTTCAGTAAGGAGTTTACAACTTTATCTTCCCCTAAAGTATGCCTAAGTATGGGTGGAGTGATGTTAAAATTCCCAGTATATTCCTGATCAAGTACCTCTGTTTGTTACAATAAGGGAATAGTCTTCACAAAAATCTTCTAAGGTAGAGTCTGAGCAGTTTTAAGATTCACAACCCCCATTGCCTAACCCTTACCACTCTTCTGCCTTGGAATCAATACACAGTATTGATTCCAAAAAATTTATGCTGTCTTAGGGGAAAAGAAAACAAGGCATATCTTCCTGGAATTATTACAGAAGGTCCTGATTAAGGGAAATACCCTCATATTCACAATACATTGGATACAGAGGGGCAGATTTTCTTGGGTGTTCTAAATCTCACACAAGCTTCCATATAGAGTATCAACTTCCACTCATAATGTACTAACTCCCTATCCAAAGAGGGTAAAGGCCAAGCACCATAACCAATAGTAGGGTGCTCCTTGGACTCATTTATACAACATTAAATCGGTTGATATTTGGACAGGACTGATAGATAATCTAAGGACAGGTTGATACCAATTATTATTAAAAAAAAAACTTACCTTCCATCTTGGAACCAATAATTTGTATTGGCTCCAAGGCAGAAGAGCAGTAAGGACTAGGATGTGGTGATTAACTGACTTGGCCAGGGTCACACAGGTAGGTAGAAAGTATCTAAGGCTGGATTTGAACCTAGGACCTCCCATCTCTAGACATGGCTCTCAATCCACTGAGCAATCCAGCTGACCCCCCTCCCCCATAGACCAATGATTGTTGAAAACTGGTTCTTAACTTTAGCTTTAGCCTCTAGTTCTAGGAATTCTGCTTTAGAGCTATAGTCACCGGCATCTACGAAAGTGCCTTTCTACTGACATAAATAAAAAGATGTTATTATGGCAGCAGCATGGGCTCAGAGGAGGCAGCAAAGGGGCCCTGACTGCTGATGGTCATAATATAGTGAAAAGAGTGCTGAACTGAAAGTCAGAAGAAACCTGGAATGGAATCTATGAGCCTTAGCTACGTGACTCTGAACCTCTCTGAGTGGTATTTTCCTCACTTGTAAAATAGAGGCAATAACACTTACAGTATTTACTTCCCTGGGCTATTGTGAGGATTAAATGAAATAAGGCATATAAGGGGCCTGGGAAACTTTAAAAGGCTATAGAAATGTCGATTATTATTATCTCTGACTCTGTCCTCTCAACATGTTTACAAATCTTTTGGTGTCTCATAGCTCGGAGTACATAAGCTAAAAGTAAATACTTACAGGAACTGATCCTTTAAGAAATTGGAATTCTGTAGTGTGTGCTGGTCTAACCCCCATTGTTGGTGGAGCAGGTTATTTATGTCTTGTCTTTGTCAAGGGGTAGTTATCACCAAGCCAACAGAGGCATGACACACTTTTGATCTCTCATGGAGAGGTCCACAGATAATGTTCTCTCATGTTGGTCCACAGATAATGTTCAAGACTAGAGAGAACAGAGGATTGTGCTATGGGTTGAACAATCCATGTCAGTGTCTTGGGATTAAATATGATTTACAATTGAAACCATTGCTCAACTTCTACCTGAAACACGATTTCTGACTCTCAACTACCTTTAGAGGAAAGCTTTCTCCATTCCCCATAGTTGCAAATGCCTTCTCACCATCAATAAAATAAAAATTGATTTTGTGTATATTTTGTATATACTCATACATGTACATGTCATCTCACCCGGTGGAATACAAACTCCTGAAGGGCAGGTATTATTTCCTTTTTGTATGTATCCAAGCCCTTTGAGTGTTACTTGACACTTAGATGGATTGATAGATACACCAGTGAAAAGAGTGACCCTTGCAGGAAGCCAGCCAGCTGTCCTATCAGCCAGCCACTCTCTGAACATATTGACAAATTTGTTTTACTTTTTACCTCCTCCAAGTCTTCCTCTTCTTTGGGTCCTTAAATCTTCCTTGGGAACACAGCAAGTGATATATTTATTGTTCACCAAGACCATAATTCTCAATCTCTACCTTGAAGTTTTCTTCAAGGAAAGCACAAAATTTGGCTTTTGGCCATAAAAGTTTTCAGAATTCTTTGGACATGAATTTTTCAGTTTAGGCCCAAATCACTCATCACTCAGTGTTGGCAATTTCTAGCCTCTCCACAAATTTTAGGAGCTTGAAACATCAGTTTCTCAATTATTGGCAGAGAAACAAAATTAACGTTGATCCATGCTGCTTCTTTCTAACACATACAGTGTTTTCCATTCATTTATCACTGAAAGAAGAGTGTTGAAATCAACCCTTGGTTAAGATATATTTGTGTATCTCAAAAGAAGGAGCCTGTCTATTCCATTTTGAATAAGTTTGTGTTGCTTTTGGAAATAGATCTGAGATTTCATCAGTTTGGGGAAACATCTTCCCTCAATGCAGATCAGCAAATATTCAACAACGTCCAGTCACAGGGTTGCCAGGTGCCTTGTTAAGCCACTTGCCTATGGTCACACAACTATCAAGTATAAGAGTGAAGAACACTTGAATTTAAGTTTTTCTAACTGCTATGCAATTCCTTCTTACCTGTGTATAATCTAAACATAGGTATTGGAGCTCTTATTTCACTGTTATATGGAACACCCAGATAAGGATGTTCTCTTCCCTCTACAAATCCTGGTCCATTCCTTTCCTGTAACTTATAGTCTAAGAAATTTGCCTAGGGGAGTGAGAGGCTAAATGACTTGTCTAAGGTCACATAACTAGTATATATCAGAGGCAAGAGTTGGATTTGGGTTTTTCTGGCATCAAGGCTCACTATAATCATATTCTATACTGCTTCCCCTCCCACCTATACCTGTAAGGGTGGGGCTCCACTGATTATTCTATCCAATCAAAAGTAATTATTTTTGTTATCTTTCTTTAAATCAAATAATCAGGAAGAGAATATGAATAGTTTCTCTATGCCTCCTTTAGCCAGTCAAAACCATTATCAGAGAAATTGGGTTATTCTCTCTCTCTCTTTCTCTCTCTCTCTCTCTCTCTCTCTCTCTCTCTCTCTCTCTCTCTCTCTCTCTGTCTCTGTCTCTCTCTGTCTTTCTCTCTGTCTGTCTGTCTCTTTCTGTCTCTGTCTCTGTCTCTGTCTCTCTCTGTCTCTCTCTCTGTCTCTCTGTCTCTTTCTGTCTCTGTCTCTGTCTCTCGCTCTCTCGCTATATATATGTATATATAAGGAAGCAAACTGTCTCAGAACCAATGGGAAAGTTTCTGAGGGATTGGAATTGAAAAGGCTGAAATGTCATACTAGGACACTTTTCAGGGATAAAAGAAATATTAAGTTGTGGCAGTGAAGGGGAAAGCTGTTGATTCTACAGCTATCTTGGAGCATATATCCAGGTAACAGATATCCCAAGAAAAGGTCAGCTCTTTCCCCCAAAGTCCCCATCCAGTGCCTGTCTATACATAGTTACTCTAATAAAAACCTACTGCTCTTACCCAAACATTTCTAATAAGTGGAATTTTGCCTCTACCACAAAGAGATTGGGGATTACAGAAGCAGAGACAAAGAAAGGAGAGAGACAGAGACAGACAGAGAGACAAAGAGAGATAATGTTAGGCAAAAAAGCATAACTGTTTAAATGTTAGGGAATTTCCTAACTAGGGACTCCGGGAATGCACTTGATCACACAACTGTTAGTCAAAAAAATCCCCAAACACTGACAGCCCAAGAGGGGTGAACCAGGTATAGTCAGAAGCCATTACATTGTGCCCAAACACCCAGGCTTAAAATTAGCTGATCTTTTTTCTAGGCAGTTACACTAATTTCTGAACATCCAATAAAAAGAATTTTCTTTACTTTTTCATCCTGCCGTAAACCTTTGTGAGCTAATGGCTCAAAAAACTGTGATTTATCACTGTAACTCATCATCATCCTAGCATCCCTTTGAGAGATCTCTGAAAGTGGGGTACAAATCTGATCTGAAGGTCATTTTCTCACTTGCCTCCTTGATATCCAGATCCTCAATGGTGCTCTGCAGGACTTTACACCTTTATCTCTGGAACTCTGTACTAGGGCCCTAGTGCCATCTCTAACTGTGCCTCATTTGTTTCTCTGGCCATATTCTTGCTAGCCTCCCTGCCACCCCAAGTACACCCTTACAAAGTTAAACATTTTTAAATATAAAAATGGGTGAATTGGATATTGAATTATATTATCCTTCAAAAGCTTTAATCAGGACAGATTTTAAATGGAACACTCAGTTGGATAGAGAAGCCCTTTCTTATTTGCATATTATGTTTCCTCTAGATAGTAGAAGGATAATGATAGAATGGAACCCAACCCTGAGGACATTCTTGGAGTTATCAGTGCCTTACTTCCCAAGACCCACCGAGAAGGATTGAGGCAGTGACCAGATATGAAGTTTCTAGTCTGGTTCACCTCAGGGGCTGTGGGTGAGAAATGGACTCCCTCTGGTGAAGCAGAGGGGAGGCTACCAGGTCAGCTCCCCGTTACATTTAATCTTGTTCTTTGATGGACTCATAATAAAAAATATGAAATGATTTGGTCTGCTTCACTTTCATTCCTTCTGGCCCTGGAGTTTCTTCAACTGAGAAAAGACTTACCTCAAAATCAATAACAGCAGGATTATCCTTTAACGACCTCCCCCAGGAAAGATACGTCTCAGCTGTCCAGCTGTTGGAGAGGCCAGAGCTTGGTGCAGTGGTTCCACCACGCACACGTGATATGACGTCCCTAACACCCATGTCTTTCAAAGCCTTTTCTGCCATGAGATGAAAAATAGAGGCCAGTTCGTTTAATGTAAATTCTATTCAGTTTAAAAAAAAAAACTCATTATGCACCCAGTGTCTGCTGAGTGCTTTGCTAGGAATTGAGGGAAATTGAAGAAAACTTGGGCCTTGACCTCATGGAACTTAGAGTGGGGCAATCTTACTCCAAATAATTCTATGCAAAATGAAATGTCATAAGTGCTTTAGAGGTATGGAAAGGGACCATTGGAAACCCAAGGAAAGACTAGCTAGGCTCAGAGATTGTGTAATGAAAATGATTTGTTCATCTATTTTTTCAACAAAGATTTTGTGAAATACCTACTGTGTGAAGGACACTATCCTCTGAGGAGAGATACAAAGTTGGGAGAAGACAGTCATCCTACTCTCACAAAGATGACAGTTATATCAGGTAGATGAACTAAATGGGTTTGTGATAAAAGTATAATCACATGAAATCCATTGCTGTTGTGTTTGGAACTTTCCATTATGGGAATCCCAATGAGGTCTACCCCTGGGCTCTGCTTGGATAGACTTTATGACTAGGAGATCACCCTTCTGAATGGACTCAAAAGGAAATTCTATACACATGGACTGAACTGTGTCAAAAAAAAAAAAAAGGTAAAATGAAACATAAGAGAGGATTGAGCTAGTGTTTCCATGGCCTTCAAGAAAGGACTCGAAAACTTAGCTCTGTGATGATCAAGTGAAGCAGTTCAGCTAGAAGTCCCTGCTCTGGAAATCTTTGTTTTCTCAGTACCTAGCATTGGACCTGGTATATTGTAGGCAATACATGTTTGTTAATTGGCTGGTGAATGTTAATTGACTAGGGCTCAGTAAAGGCATAGAGCTCTGGACTTAGAATCAGGAACACATGAGTTCAAATCCAGCCTCAATCAATCACTAGCTATGTAGCCCTGAGTGAGTGACCTAACTTCTATCAGCCTCACTTCTCTCATTTGTAAAACGGGGATAATAATATCTACCTTCTGAGATGGCTGTGAAGTTCAAATGAAATAATATATTAAAAGCACTTTGCAAACCTTACTCTAAAAATATTAATTGTTATTGATATTAATAGAGAAACCACAGCTGAGGACTAGCTGAGGGGATTCCTCCCTAGATACAAGGATGTCCATCTTATCATGTGTAAGTAGCATCTATTCTATGCCACTTGAGTTTGTGGCTTATTGTTTACATGTGTGTGAAATTCCTATTGCTCCTCCAGCCCTTCCTTTATTGGTGGTTACAGAGGAGAGAATCCAACTACCTTCTGGCCTAATTCTGTTCCTGACTCTACAGATTTTACCATTACCTAGGAGGCTTTTCACCTTAGGAGATCTAGGGAAGGGATGGGAAGGGGAAGGGGAAGGGGAAGGAGAATGGGAAGAGGAAGAGGAAGGGGAAGGGGAAGAGAAGGGAAGGGAGATATAGAAAAGTTCAGATCTCTGAGCACCACATTCCCCAAAAATAGTCATATGCATGGGAGAGGGGGAAGTTCTTTTTAATTGGAGGTCTTAGAAGTCTGGCTGTTTATTAGTTGGATATGTTTATCTGAAGGATTCTTATGCCGATATGAGTTGGATGGAAATCCTGAGGTAATGGTTGTGGAAAACTGTATTTCATGGTAAGTGATTAAGGCATTTGCAAAGGACTCACCATATGATCCATCTCCATCTTTCTTACATTTTGAGCCCATCACCTGACCTTGGACAAACTTGTATTGAAGACCCAGAGAGGCTCCAAAGCAGGAACTTACAGCTTCATCAGTAACCTCTATAAAAAAGAAAAAAAATTGGGAAAAAGAGAAGGGGGAGATGATGAGAGATAGAGCAAAAGGAAGGGGGGGAGTTAAAGAGTAGGGGTCATCCAGCTTGAATGAATCATCTTACTTATAAACAAAAAAATATGAGAAACACAAATTTTATGGTTGATTTCAAGGACAACCCATGACCAAATCATGGACTCTCTCTTGGCAATTATATTCTCACTACACTAGATGGACAATGGGGCTAAACCTCTTCCTAATCTCTAGTATTGTCAAGAGCATTACTATTCTCTCAATCGCCAAGATCAAAACCTTATTGTTATTCATAGCTCCTCTTCCTCACTCATTCTTTAAAGCTCATCAGTTGCTAAAGCTTCTCTTGACCAACCACAGTCTTAGAGTAAGCTCTCATCTTCTTCCTGGACTTTTGAAATAACTTTTTTCCCATTATTTAGGCATCAAACAAAAACAGGCATTTCCATTACCAATGAGCATTTGCAGTAGAACCAAAAACCAAAAAAGAATTTCTTAGGAAACTGTGTATTTTTATTATATATGGCTGTTGATGTGGAATCTAGAAGCCCCCCAAACTTGTAGTCTACTGAGAACTGATAATACCCAGTTTAGTTAGCTTGAAGGTGGAAACCTCTAAGAGTTATAGGAGTTTCCCCTCTGAGGGAAAAGCCCAACTAACAATGGACCCTAAAATAGTTTAGGTGGGGAGGGCTAATCCCATCAGGTGTTAAGTATGGCTTTTTTTTCCAAATGGTTTCTCCTTTTAGGCCAAAGTCCTTTACCAAAGGAGCCTAGCCCTCTGGATGAATCTTTCCCTTTTGTGTCCATTGTAAAACATCAGCCTCTCATTGTTATTCCTGTCTGGGACTCCTCACTTTCTTTGTTACCATTGTAATGCCAATCAACTATCCTCTCTTATTCTCAGGCCCCAGTTCCCCTAAGAAGATAAGAGGCAAGAGGCTCATCTTTAAGGATCTGAAGTGTTATTATTTGAAAGTAGGTTTAGACTTGTTCAGTTCAGGTTAAATAGAAGGAAGGGGAACAACCTGTGAAAACTGGGAGATAGTGTTGTGTAGTGGTTTATTCTGGACTTGGAGTTAGGAAAGCCTAGGTTATCAAACTTTTGCAAGCTATGTGACTCATAGAAGGGAGAGCTGTAAGGTCATGGAGATCAGCAATCTCAATACTCTCCTTTGGCAAAACTGCAAAATTAGAAGGAGAATGAGAAAGGGAATAACTTGCCCAAGGTTACTCAGTAAAATTGTGACACAAACAAGAATAGAATCTAGGTCTTCTTACTCCAAGTCCAAGTCTACCATGACGTAGGGAAAAGAGCACTGAATTTAGTGTCAGAAACCCAAGTTTCAACACAAGATTTGGACATTTATTACTTGTGTAACTTTTGGGAAGCCAGCCCCTTCCTCTTTCTGGGCTTTCATTTCTTCATCTGTAATATGAGGAGCCTAGAAACAAGGAGTATTAGACCTTAAAGGGACACTAGAAATCATATGGTCCTTTTTCCCCCTCATGAATTAAGAAATTATAGAATGAAAATTCTTTTCCATCCCTAGATTTTTTAAACATATAATCCTAAATACCTTACTATTATACCCTCTGTCTATGTACACATCTTCTATTACAGTAATAACAATTTTTAAGAGTTACAGATATAATTTTCCCTATAAGAATATAAATAATTTGACTTTATTGAAATTCTTTTTTTTTTCTCTTTGTTATTTGCCTTTTTGTGCTTCTCTTAAATTTTGTATTTGGGCATCAAATTTTCTGTCTGGTCTTTTCTTCAGGAATGCTTGGAAATCTATTTTATTAAATGACCACACTTTCCCAAAAAAAGAATACAATCAATTTTGATGGGTAGGTGATTCTTGGTTGTAAATCCAGTTCATTTTCCATCCAGAATATCATATTCCAAGCCTTCCAGACCTTCAGTATGGAAAGTGCCAGATCCTCTGTAATCCAGACTTTGACTATTTGAATTATTCCTTTCTGTCTGCTTGAAGTATTTTTTTCCTTGACCTAGAAGCTCTTGATCTTGGCTATAATATTCCTAGGAGTTATCATTTGGGGATTTATCACCAGAGTTAATCTATGGATTAATTTAATTTCTATTTAACCCTCTTGTTCAAGAATATCAGGACATTTTTAGATGATTTCTCATAATAGGATGTCTAGACTGTCTTTCTGGTCATGATTTTTCAGGTGGTCCAATAATTCTTAAATTATCTCTCCTGAATCTATTTTCTAGGTCAGTTGTTTTTTTTTTAATGAGATAACTTCATATTTGCTCCTATTTTTCCATTCTTTTGATTTTGTTTATTTTTTCTTGATGTCTCATAAAATCATTAGTTTCTATTTGCCCAATCTAATTTTTAAAGACTGAATTTCTTCCATGAACTTTTGATCCTCCTTTTCCATTTGGTCCATTCTTCTTTTCATGGGACTTTTTTCTTCATTGGATTTTTTTGTCTCTTTTTCCAGTTGAACAATTTTGCTTCTTAAAAAAAAAATTATTTTCCCCATTTTTCTTTGACCTGTCTTATTTGATTTTTTAATGCCATTTTGAGTTCTTCCAGTGATTGAGACCAATTTCCATTTCTCTTTGAAATTTTGGAAGTGGTTGCTTGGATATAACTCTACCCTATTGACTCTGTGCTTTGCTCTTTGTCTCCAGAGATATTTTCTAGTGTGAGGCTTTTTTTTTGCTCGTTTTTCCAGCCTTTCTCCCACCCCCCAAACTAGAAATCCTTAAAGCAGCTTATTCTGTCTCCTCTACTGATGGCTTCCTCTGAGTTATTTTCCCTGGGGCTAGGTATTCACTGCAATGCAGGCTGGAAAGGACCAAGCACTATAGACTTCTAGGCCTCACTGCAGTTTGGTGCCAGGGCATGGGATTTCAACAGGTTGGTCTGGAGTATGGAGTGCTCTGTTGTTCATAAATCCAGGGTCCCAGGATCCTAAAGTTGGCTTATGCTCAGTTTTGGAATCTGGCATAGTAGTTGGGGGGTTGGTTGGCCAGCATATCTCTGTGCACATTTTTGCTTATGGTTCCCCCTTATTCAATCAAAATCAACTCTCTATGCCTACCTTTCAAAGTTTAATCAAGGGATAACCCTCTTACTCCATCTTGCTATTGGTTTTTGACTCCTGTTGATTTGAGGTGCTTTTTAAGAATTATTTTACAAGAATTGTCAGAATGGTTTCAGCTTTTGCTGTTACTAAGCCACCATCTTGGTTCCACCCCCTGCCAGAATCTAAGCTCCTTGAAGGCAGGGTCTGTTTCACTATTGTCTTTGTATACCAATACCTAGCTTGAGGTGTGACATAAGTCAAATCTTACTAAATGATTCCTGAATAGCTTGAAAAAATAGTTTAATATATTATTTCAACTTCAATTGAAACATCAACAAGCATTTATTAAGCACCTATTATAGAATTGGCAATAAAAATACCAAGTTAAGAAAACTACTGTTCCTCCTCCTGCCCCTTACCTTTTACTGGGGATGCAGTAAAGGATGCAACATAGTCTCAAATTAAAATATATACATATATATATATATATATGTATATATATATATAGGATATAGACCAAATAAATACCAAGTGATCTGGAGAGTCTTTAACCACTGAGAGAATCAGGGAGAGTTTTCAAGATTCAGTTGAATCTTGAAGAGATTCCAAGAAATAGAGACAAGGAGAGCATGCTAGACATGGGAACAACTTCTATGCAAAGGCATGGGGGTAAGGAATGAGATCTCATGAATAGGAAACAATAAGCCATCTGGTTTGATTTAAGCTTGGGTTGACTTGAGTTCATAATTTAGGAGAAATGTGTGATCAGACTGGACAGCTCATCTAGTGCCTAATTGGGAAGGCCTTGAGATGCCACACAGAGGAATTTGTATTTTATTTTAAAGTCAATGTGGGGGGCGGGGGGGAGTGGAAGGACACCAAAGCTCAAGAAGCTTTAAAAATATCACTTCAGCAATTGTATAGAAGATAGATTTGAAGTGGAAGAGACTGGATGCAGAAAAATCAGTAAAAAAAAGTCATTGTAATAGCATAGGAAAGAGCTGATGAGGGCCTAGACTAGTAGAGCATGAGAAGAGAGAAGATACTGCAGAAATGGAATTGACAAACCTAGACTACTGATAGGAAGGGAGAGTGAATAAGAGTTAAGAGTGGAGAATGAGCTCCAGTCTATGAATCTAGGGGACTTGAAGAATGATGGTACTCTTGACAGAAACAGAAAAGGTAAGAGAAGGTGTAAGTTCAAGGAAAAGAGGAGTTATTTCTTCATTATGTTGAGTTTAAGAAGACAGTGGAATGTCTAGATAGAAATGTCTATCAGAGAATAGGATATCAGGGAATGGAGCACAGGAGACAGAAGAGAGATTGATATATAGATTTAGGTTTCCCACTGCTTCACATTGTTATTCAGTGTCCTCCAGAGTTTGGCTCTAATCCATCTTTCCAGAATGATTGCAAATTCTTCCTCCTCAAACAGTTCACATTCCCTTGCTGTTTCTAGTACACATGTCCCATTTACCACCTCAGTCCAGGTTAACCCTTTTGCCTCAAATTGTCTCCATCATCTCTGCTTTTTCAAACCCCCAACTTCCTTTAAGCCTCAGTTCAATGACCACCTACCTTCCCAATTCCTCGAGATGCTGGTGACCACCTCTCATCACAATATGTTTTTGTTGTATCTTATATTTCTTTATTTATGAAAATGTATCTTTTCCTACTAGAATGTAAGCTCAATGAGAATAGGCACGGTCTCACCCTCATATTTGTGTTGGTAATCCTTTACCCAGTTCCTGATACTAATAGGCATTAACCAAATGTCGATTGATTAGGAGATACAAGCATAACGATAACAGTTGAATCCATGGGAGTTGGCAAGATTGCCACAGAATAATAGAAAAAAGATCCCTGAGAAGCAGATATTTTCAAATATTGTCATACTCATTTAATAAATGAAAATGCAGATAGGTTGTTACTTCTAAGAAGCAACATCGTACATCTTACATCTAAGTGTCAGACCCCAAATCCAAATACCTCTCTTCCCCCTCAACAGCTGGTTTAGCTATTGTTGTTTCCACTATAGTTCCTTTTTCAGAGTATCAAACAATTGAGAAGTTGGGAGGTATATTTGAGAACACTTAATTGAATATTCACATTTGATAGATAGAGAAATGGAGACCCAGAGAAATATACAAATTACAAAAATACAAATATACAAATAAGGCAATAAATTACTTAAGGTCACCCAGCTGATCGGCTGAGAGAGCTCCCAAGCTCCTGCTCATTGCCTCATGACAGGGACTGCTGAGTATATCCATAAAAGCACTAAAATGTTTTGTGCTATTGTTTGGGAAAATCCTGAGTGAGGAAAATGCCACTTTGGAGCTTCTGATCATATCAGAGAAACTCTGAGCTCTAGGAGAAGGCAATTGGTTAAGTACCAGCACTTAGCTCTAGGCAGAGGGCTTTTTTTCTGCCAGCCTTCATTTAAGCACTTTTAATTTTTAATGTATTACTAATTAAGGGAGACTTAGCATATTTAATTATTTTGATTAAAAATATTTCAACAGTTATAAACAAAAGTGGGTAAGATGTGCTCCCTGGCAGAAACTCGAGTGATTACTGAGGTGAGTGGTATAGAGGAGTATCTCAGAATTAAAGTTGTTACCAGCTGATTAATTAAGTTAGGAGGTTTCTGTTGGGTAATTAGGTTCACAGAGGTCTGTGAATGGGCTATAATATGCTGTCAGTTCAAACAAACATCATACAATCTCTACTTGATTTGTACAGAGTGGATGAGAGATGGGCTGGACTTTGGAATGAATGATTTTGTAGATAGAATGTTAGAGCCCATATGGATCTGAGAATAGATTATTTCAGTTACCAGGGGTCTAAAGTCAGAGAATATCAGCTGAGGACTTTAAAAGAGAGGATGTCAGGGCTAGGAGGGGTCGATAGGGCAGATAATGTAAGAACTTGGAAAGATCTTAGAACAATGTCAGAGCTAGGAGGGGCCTTAGAACAGAAGGCGTTAGCACCGGGAGAGACCTTAGCATAGAGAATATAAGAGTTGGAAGGGGACCTTAAAAAGGGAATATCAGAGTTGAGAGGGACCTTAGAACAGGGAAATGTCTGAACTGGTTGGGGACCTTAGGACAGAGAATGTCAAAGCTGTCAAGGAATTTAGATTACAGAATATTATGACATAGAATATTAGGACTGAAAAGAATCTTGGAAGTTAATCTAGTTCAAAGCCTTCATTAAGCAAGCAGACAAGAAAATTAAATTGTAGAAAGGGGACACAACTTGCTCCAGCTTACAAAGCTAGTTAATACCAAGGCTAAGATTAGAATCCATGGAAGAGACAGAGCTAAGAAAACAAAGGTTCTCTTAGGTCGTGGTTGAAGTTGGTCATACATAAGGGTGGTATTGGTGGCAATCTAGAGAAAAGCAGAAGTAGCTTTAAAATGGGCAGGGTAGGCAACTATTGCTATAGTATAATTTGACCATAAATGAAGAATTCTCCTTTCGTAGATATTTTTCCACCTAGTACCCTGCTTTCCTAATAGTGACACTATATCTCTTTTAATCATGCACTTCAATCTCAATTCTCCTGCTCTCTCCTCTTGACATCTTCCTTGACACCATTTCTTCCTCTCCCCTCTCCCAATGGTTTGAAAGCATGAAACCTGATCTAATTAATCCTGCCATTGTTCCTGGATGGGTTGTGTCAATCCATTTTCCTTTGGTTTGTTTGTATGTTTTATCGAATTAATTCCCCATGACCATTGTCTCACTTTTTGTGTTGTCTCCCCCAATAAAATGTAAGCTCCTTGAGAAATAGAGATTTTTGCTTTTTTATATTTGAAACTAGTGAAGAGCACAGTGCTTAGAGTCTTGTAAGCACTTAACAAATACTATTTTATGAATTGATTAATTCTGTTCCTACAGTCCATCTAGGATGCTTGACAGCTAAGTTGCAAAATGGATAGTGTTGCACCTGGAGACAGAACAGCTTAAATGCACATCTTGCCTCAGACTCTTACTGAGAGACTCTGGTCAAGTCACTTAATGTCTTTCAGCCTCAGTTTCCTCATTTATAAAATAAGCAATATACAATAATGCAATTACTTTATAGGACTAGTATGAGAATCAAATGAGATAATACAAAATGCTACATAAATTCTAGCTATCATTATGAATATTATACAGTCATTCCTTGATTAGTTGAAGCAAGATTCAATCATTCTCATAGCCTATTTCAATAGCCTATCAACCTATGAACATCTTTCTAATGCAGAGATCTAATATGATCCCTCTTTTAATAACACCCAGGGAATTATCATTTTTTACTGATTAGTCTATACTCTTTAGCCTGTCATCAAAGCTATAAGGCCAATGACATATATATGTATATGTCACTCAAGGTTCTGTAATTTTGCTCTGACCTACCAATCTGATTCCATCTATTACTACTCCTTCACATACTCTCTGCATCCGCTGAACCAGAGAAGCTTACAATTCCCTGGACACATCCTTTACTGTTTCTTTTATGAGGTTTTACTCATTTTGCTCTTTCTACCTAGCATGTAACACTTGTCAACCAAAGTAGGCTGAATCCTTATTTATCTTTCAAGCTCAAATAAAACCTTTCTCTCATGGAGTCATTGATCATGGAGTTGTCTCATGGAGTCATTGATCTTTATCTGGCCCAATCTAATTTAAAAGGAGTCTGTTACTTGAATAAAGCAGGGAAGTATCCTGGAATCTGCTTATATTGATGAGAGTCAATGGTTAAATTTGCAGTATAAGCATTCATATTGGCAATCACTAACTGCTCTACATCAGAGCTCGATCTTATTGAGAAAATAAGACCCATATTTGAATGACAAGCAGAGATAAATAATAATAATTTATAAATAATAAATGAATTATTATTTTTAAAATGAAATTTAGTACAAACTAAGAACTCCAAGTCTCTCATATGACCAATCATGATGTGTGTATGGGGAAGAGAAGGAGGTAGAATTAGAGAGTGACTTTCTATTCTTTAGTATAGTAGAAAGAGTTTCAGACTTGAAATCAGAAAACTTGAGATTCTAGTTTCACACTGTTTATGTCTTCCCTGTGATCAGATAATTTAATCAGTCTAAGATTTTAATTAAAAACAGAAACAAAAAACCTTCTAACAATCTTTAAAACTGGTTTAAATATACTTTCATTGCCTAATTCATACAACTGTTGGGAGGCAAGCACTTTTATGTGCTTTGAAATACTATAACCTCAGTTTCCTCATTTATAAAATTAGACAAGCCATATTTGAATCCCTAACATCACAATGTGATTCATTATCTGACTTATCTCCAGAAAAGACCTACTCTGATATCTAATCACGACACAAAGACAGTCCAAATTCCTCAGAGACCAGGTGCATTAGGCCCTATCAAGTGGGCTCCAGACACACTTTAGATTAAACATGGCCCCAAATCCCCATATTATATTTCCCCACATTCCCTTCCCTCTACCAGATTTCTCTATTTCTGTCAGATACCACTATCTTTCTCATCTCAAGTTTGTAGCAGTGGTCTCAATTCCTCATTCTCCCTTACCTTTGTATATCCCATCAATTGCCAAATCTGGCCATTTCTCCCTTGACAGACTCTCACATATCATATTCCTCTACACATAAATAGTACCCACATTAGTTCAGGTTCTCATCACTCCTCATCTCTACTATTGTAACAGCTTCCTAATTTTCCTCCCAGACTGAAGTCTACCACTGTAGACCATTCTACAAAGGTCTGCTAAAGTAATTTTTCTTCCACACATATGTAAGCAAGTCATTCCCTTACTCAATAACCTCCTGAGGCATCCTATTGTTTTTAGAATCATATATTAACTCTTCTTATTTAGCTCTTAAAGCTCTCCACAAGCTAGCACCCAATATCTTTCCAGATTTTTTGTATATTAGCCCTCTCCCTATTCTGTGTTTCAGTCAAACTGGCCTTCTTTCTCTTTTCCTCACCCATAGCACTGTACTCTTGACTCTGTTGCTTTGCACTAGTCATCCCATACTGCTGAGAGGTATATCCTATTTGCTCTGCTCTGCAAGGACTTTACATTCCAATAGGAGAGTCAAGAAGATCATTTCCACCCCCAGCAACAAGAATAGGAATCTAGAATTTAATGAATGTTTCCTAATTTATTAATCTCAGCAACTGTGTTTGCTATTCAAGGATGAGTACCACAAAGTATGGGGAGAAGGAGAGAAATGCATCTAGTTAACTCAGTGGATTGAGAAATAGGCCAAGATATGGAAAGCCCTGGGTTCAAATCTGATCTCAGACTCTTCCTAGCTGTATGACCCTGAGCAAGTCACTTAATACCCATTGCCTAGCCCATACCACTCTTCTGACTTGTAACCAAAACAGAGTATTGATTCTAAGACAGGAGGTAAAGGTTTAAAAAAAGTAGGAAGAAGTCAATCACCAAATGGCAAACGTACTAGATGATGAATTCTTTGGCCAATGATACAAACTAGTACTCAGTCATGTGCTACTTCCTTGAATTTCTACAAAGAAAGTTACACAGTAGTGAGAAGGGGGACAGAAGGTCAGTAAGTGTTTTCTAGACTATAAATTTTAATGTAATTGTTGATACTGCAAATGTGAGGTCCTTGTCCAATGAACAGTAAGTGGGTTGACATATTCCTGGAGGAAGTCAAATATACAATTATGAAAAACTGTGAAACAAATGAAATCAGGAGCCAGAAGTAAGTTACATCCAAATGGAAGGACAGTAAAATATTCTCCTCAAAGAAGTAAATCAAGGAAATGACTTCATCTCACATGGGATGTAACAAGAAACATTTTCATTTGTGGAACCAAAAAATTTGAGTTCTAATGCCTCTGAAGTATTTCAAGAAGTAAAAATTGTCTATATGAAGAAGAAGTAAGAAAGAATGGCTGGACCAAGCCAAGTATAGAGGGGGGGAAGTCTACAGTACAATTCTGAACTATCAAAGAATTGATTTTCAAGACACCCAAAGGAGAGGAAGATACCAAATGTTTGAAGAAAAAGATCAAGGTCAGTATTATTTTTCTCTTAAAAGGCAATCAAGAGGGAATGTCAGTAACTACTGACCTGTGAGTCTATAAAAATTTTCTCATCTTTTTCATCTCTATAAAATCTTTATGAGAATGATGTAGACATGCTTTGATTGAGAATATCTTTATTGAAAATACAAGAAGGGAAAAAGCAGGCTTTCACTGATTATTATCTAGAGCAGACCACATCGTTACAGCCTCATAATGGAATGACTGATGCTAAGATCAAAGATATAGTGCTGGAAAAGACCTTAGAGTTCATCATATTCAAGACCTTCATTTTACAGATAAGGAAACTGAGGCTAAGAGAAATCAATGTATTTGCCCAAATCCCCACAGTTAGTCTCTGTCAATTGTGGAGCCATATTTTTCTGGCTCCAAATCCAATGGCCTTTCCCCTGTCCCATACTCAGGTAAATAATATAAAATTTCACTGTATTTTCTGGTTCACTTCTTTTTTTAAGTCTTTGATCTGATAGAGCAAACTTCTCTTCCTCCAAGGAATTCTCATACATCAGTTAGTACATAATATATAATTATGGGGCTCCCTTTTTTCCATGATCTTTTGAATGTTCATACCAAACAGGGGAGAACACATGGATTTACATGCATATCAAAGGTGTTTTTCACCTTCATGAAAATATTCTTCATAGAGAACAAATAGCAAAGAGTCTCCCTTTGGATGAGTAAGGATGGGTAAGGTTCTCTAGATATTCCTGAGTATGGATGACATTGTGCTTATTTTGGGCTGGACATCCAGAGAAGGGCAACCAGAATGGGAAATCCTTGGCATTTAAGGATGAAGGAGATGGAGAGATTTGTCTTGGATGGAAAGAATGTGACTCAGAAAATGTTTATCACATGCAAGAGGTATTATTCTGGTAGGCCCCAGAGGACAGAGTTAGGATCAGTGAATAGAAGTGAATAAAGGAAGATTTGGGCTTAAGGTCAGGAAAAACTAACTAATGGTTAAAGATATCCTAACATGGAAAGTGCTGTCCGTGTAGTGGCAATTGCAAACTCAGCTGAAATCTTTAAGTGGGGATTGCATAATCATGTATTGCATAATTGCCCTTGAAATCTCTTCCAGCACTGAGATTTTGTTTTAATTACTTTTATATATCTTTTATTTTTGTTTTCCACCTAACCACCAACAGTGAAAAATAAATCTTTATCCAAATATCCATAATCAATTGAAACAAATCCCCACATTAATCATGTCAGAAAAAGGATGTCATTGATATGAATAAATAAAATACTACTGTACCATAAGAAAATATTAGAGCCAATTTCAGAAAACATGGGAAGACTTGCATGAATAGAGGAAGAGTGAAGTGAGCAGAGCTAGGAGAAGAATTTACACCACACAGCAATATTATAATAATGACCAATTTGGAAAGACTTAAGAGCTCCAGTCAATAGGATGACCAGTCATAAATGATAAAGAATGCTATTCACCTTCCAACTCAGTATCCCAGGATCCTACTACTCTTTTGTCTTTATCTTCAGTTCTTTTTCCTTCCAAGTAACTTCAACATGTGTCCTTTTAAAAGGAGTTGATTTATGAGCTCTGCAGTCCTCCCTGCCTCTCAATTGAGGCAGCTGCCATTTACTATGCTCATAGAAATCATTTGATTAAGTTTTCAAAGCTCCATTTTTGAGAATGTCCCATTCTTCATAGGCCAATTTCCTTTTAGACCATTAGGTTTTACTTCTCCATTCTCTGAAGCCTTTAAATGTAGTCTCTCAAAAGTCAGGGTGCATGCCAGTTTAGACCTTACTTTTTTCCAGTCAGAGGTTGCCATAGGTCTTCAGAAATACTCTGGGTTTAAAAATAAGTTAGAGCTAGATGATGCATTGGATAGGTAGAGTGTCAGGCCTCCAGTCAGAAAGAATCCAGTTCAAATTTGACCTCAGAAACTAGCTGTATGACCTTGGCAAAGTCAATTAACCCTGTTTGCTTCAGTTTCCTTATCTATAAAATGATATGAAGAAGGAAATAGCAAACTACTTCAGTATCTTTGCCAAGAAAACCGCAAATGGAGTCATAAAGAGTCATACATGACTGAAAATGACTAAACAGTACCAAAATGGCAGTTAAGGTATCTTTTGTCTCTTAGATTCTCTGGTAGTCCCTTCTAACATTCAATATGTTACCATTTGATGTTAACATTCCATGTGCCAAGGTAGTTTGGAGTAATGAATAGAGAATGGGATTCATGAGATCAAGAAAGGTTCCATAAAATTTTGCTTCTGATACATACTGATTGAGTCACTTAGCAAGTGACACAATAGCATGAGTTTAACTTTCTCACTTCTTAAATTAACAGAAGCAAATCACTTTAAATGCTTGGGGCCCCAAACAAGACTGTAAGCTGCAGAGAAGAGAAGCTGACCTCTGCTTATATGGGAAGTTCTTCCCTGGATTCTCTCTACACTAATAAAATCACCAGTCTTATTAAAAAAATAGCAATAACAAGAAAATTCATCCCAAGTCTAGCATTATATTTTTCTAAGCTTTTTCTAGTTTTGACAATCCCCTCTTCTAAGCTCCTTCCCAGCCTTGACATTCCCTGTTCTAAGCTCCCTCCAGGCTCTGACATTCCCTTTTCCAAAATTCATCTAACTCTGAATTTAGATGCTCAACAGTTCCTTCTTTCTCTATTATTTTCTAGCTTATAGTTCTCATATGAAACTTCAAATGGTGGAATGATGGCCAAGCAACACCATATCCCTATTCCATGAGTAGATGCATCTCCAATTTCAGATCTCCAGACCTGAGTTACCTGTAATTTGAATGGTTGAGTTGATCTGTTACATAAACATGCATTTGAGGCAGACTCAACAAGCTTGCAAAAACCTCCCCTACTGGAAAGCTGAAACAAGGCGAATCTCTGTCATTCCTAAGATTAAAAGCCATCAGGTGGAAAGCAGTGGGTGTGATGCATTATTTATCTCTTCACAATAAACACAAGCCTTTCAGCTTCTCTGACTACTTGTCTCTCTTTGTTCCATTGCCTTGTTTCCCCCCCCCCCCAATCACAGACAAACATGCAGTCTCCAGAGAGTGGGTCTCCTGGGGCCGTATCCTAGATGGCAGTATCATAGCCCAAGGAGCACAATTCTCACCTCCCTATGCCCAGTTACCCATTCCCTGTATTGCCCCTTAATTGACATATCTAGGACTTTTTGGCTATTATGCCCCAGCCTCTCCTGTAAATCTGTCAACTGCTCCAATCACTCCCCCTGATCTCAGGACCCAATGTTGGATATGTGTAGGAATAGCAAAAAAAAGCAACTTCCATTTGACTGCAAAGAAAATAGTAAACTGAGGGCATCTGGGAAATGGCTCAAGGCTTTCAATTGTCAAAATTTTCTCTGATATTGAAATAAATATTTTATTTTTAGCACTTTTTCTTTATCTCTGCCTTTTCACATTTTGTTTATTTATTTTATTTTTAAAATTTTTCCATGGTTATATGATGCATGTTTTCTCCCTCCCTACTCCCAGAGTTGATAAGAAATTCTACTGTGTTATACATATATACATTATACATACATATATAAAAATATGTCATATATTATATATATATATCATCACTCAAACCCATTTCCATATTATTCATTTTTGTAAAAGTAATCCTCTAAAACCAAAACCCAAATCCTATACCCATATAAATAAGTGATAAATCACATGTTTTCTTCTGGATTTCTACTCCCACAGTTTTTTTCTCTAAATGTAGCTAGCATTATTTCTCTTAAGTGCCACAGAATTGTCCTGGATCATTGCATTGCCTTTGATCATCACACAAATGTTACAGTTTCTCCTGGTTCTTATTTCACTCCACATCAGTTCATGGAGGTCTTTCCAGCTCTTATAATAATACATCAATTCATCATTCCTTATAGCACAATATTCCTTCCTTATAGCATCATTCCTTATAGCACAGTTGAAATACATATATATTTAACACCAACTGCATGGCAGGAAAAGAATGGATTCTGGATTCAAATCCTGTCTTAGACACTGCCTGGGAAAGTCATTGACCCTGGTTGAGTTACTGAATATTTCAGGACCCTGGACAACTCTCTGAGACTGGAAATTGAATTGGTTTGCTCAGCTACTGTGGTAAGGGATAGGAGGCTCAACTGAAGTGATCAAATAGCCACCTTCTTGCCTGAAGTAATTAATACCTTTAAAAGGAGGGAAAGTTCTTGATCAGTTTGGTAGGAATAAAAGACATTGGATTAAATGAGTTGGCACAAGACAGAAGGTGTATCTAGATTGGCTGAAGTAACTTGGTAATATTGTGAGGGTGCTGCTATAATTCCCCAGCATTTAAGATTTGGCTACCTAAACAAGGCAACCTCTAGGAAGGAAAAGACTAGGGAGATTCTTATTCTTCTCAGTGAATCAACAATCATTTAGGGGCAGCTAGAGAGCACAATGGACAGAGCCCTAGATTTGGAGTTGGGAGCATCTGGGTTATCACATCTGATCTCAGACACTTTCTGGTTTTTTGACCCTGAATAACTCCAGTCTGTCTAGTTCTTGCTATTCTTCTGTCCTAGAATTGATAGTAAGGCTGAAGGTTAGGATTAAAAAAAAACAGGAAAAAAGCATTTACTATGTACCAGTCATTGAGCTAAAGGCAAAAAATGGTCCCTTGACTTAAAGGACCTCACATTCTACTGGGGAAGAAAACAAAGAAACAACTATTTATATAGGTTAGATGGAAGTTTATCTCAAAGGAGGGATACTAGCATTAAGGAAAAGCCTCTTGGAGATGTTGGGTGTTCCCATCAGAGGAGGAACTTGTGAAATTTGGAAGTTTGGAGAATTTGGAATCTTTGCAGTGGCACCAGGATAGCAGGGGATGAAGGGGGGTGCTGGGAAATATATTGAGACCCCAGGATGGACTAAATATTCTGAATAAAAGTACTTTTAATGATTCTACAGGGAGCCCAGCAAAAAAAAAAAAAAAAAGATGTACCATGGCTAAGAAGGAATATCTCAAGGACTTCATCCAGGAATAGAGTTACTTCTATTATCATCTGTGCTCTAAGCTTGAGCCCACATTGCCCTGTATTCTATATACTGATTAGAGAGTATATCACAGATGTTTGAGGGGGAACTATTCTATACTCAGTGTTCTTTTGTCAATAAATGGCCCTAACTAAAAGCAAATTATAACTGGATAGCTAATTAATGTCAACTGAAAATGAAAATGTAAAAGAGGAAACACTCTAGTGGGGACTTGTGTATAAGAGAAAACTAACCTAAACCCTGAAGACTACCCCTAAAACCCTGAGAGGGGAAGTAGCAGCTGCCCTGCCAGTTGAAATCAGGTTTGGAAGAGTAGCTTTAAAATGTTTGTTATTTTAGTGATATTTCAATCATATCTGACTCTTCATGATCACATTTGGTGTTTTCTTGGCAAAGACACTACAGCTCATTTTACAGATGAGGAAGCCAAGACAAATGGGGTAAAGTGACTTGCCCGGGTTCACATAGCTATTGTCTGAGGCCAGATTTGATCTCACAAATTATGTCTTGCCCTGATTCTAAGTGCAATGCTCTTTCTACTACACAATCTAGTTGCCTCTTGAAGCTTGTGTTCACCAAAGCACAAAGACAACATAATTGAGTCAAATTACCAAGGAAGTCAAACCAGATGACTGCACTTGAAACACAAAAGACCTGGGTTCAAATGACTTTGGGCAAGTCACTTTACTTTTCCTTGCTCAGTTTCCTCATTTTGAAAATGACAGGATTAGATCCCATGGCTTCTAAAAATAGTCCCTTCTATCTCTTAATCTATAATTTATTATCTAGGATTCTTCATTGCTATCCCATCTGGGTCTCACTTTAAATATAGGGGTAGGTGGCTCAGTAGATTGAGAACCAGACCTAGAGATGGGAGGTGTTAGGTTAAAATCTGGCCTAAGGCACTTCCTAGCTATGTGACTTTCCCAATTGCTAGCCCTAATCATTCTTTTGTGCTATAGCCAATAAACAGTATTAATAGGGGGCAGCTGGGTAGCTCAGTGGAAAAGACAGAAGTCCTGGGTTCAAATCTGGCCTCAGACACTTCACAGCTGTATGACCATGGGCAAGTCACTTAACCCCCAATTGCCTACCCCTTACCACTATTCTGCCTTGGAACCAATACACAGTGCTGTTACAAAGACAGAAGGTGAGGGTTTAAAAAAAGATGGAAGATAAGGGCTTTAAAAAATATAGTTTGGGATTAAATAACCATTAAGGGATCTTTCAGCTCTAAAACTAAAAAGAAGGACCTGAGCTGCTTTCCAATTCTGAAATTTGGTCATTCTGATTCAGACATCATGGATTCGGGTCTTTGAATTTATATTTTATAGTTGAGGTGGCTCATGTAGCTGACAAATTCAGACAGGATTAGAACCCAGAACTTCTGAGTCTAAGTCCTCTTTCTATTGTTTTACTTTACTTTCTATCCCCAGCACAGCACACTGTACAGGTATTGAATAAAGGTTTATTCACCTGTTATTGGCTTGCATTTCAACTTAAGAAAGCAATCCTGGAATCTCTTGGGTCTAAGTAGTGTTTCAACCAGCAATAATGATGCCCAGAGCATGGGGTTCTCAACATGAAGCCCATCAACGTGTTTTTGTTTTTTTAACAAAATATTTCAATAGCTATATTTCACTCTAATTGATTCCCTTTGTAACTGTGTGTTTTATTTAATGTTTTTAAAGGCACCACCCAGAGAAGGGAAGAACAGGCTTCGTCGGCTGGCCAAAGGACTCCTGGATGCAAAAACGTCAAGACCCCTTGGACCTAAAGCAAATTGAGTTGGGGGAAGAAAGGATCAGTAGTGGAGTGTCACGTAAGACCCATAGAAAATAGTTGATCTCAGCCGCACGGCAGGCTGCCAGATGATTGTGAGATGAGCCATGATCCCTTCCCGTATCAGCACCCTGGGAGAAAACCATCCACCACATGCTAGTTACAGCTCTGATTTCAACATCATGTAAACTGGGGCCATGGTCTGGGCTCCTGGAGTCCTACAATCAATATGTCCACTGCTCAGTGGCTCCATCACCATGGCAACTGCAGATATGTCTTGGTGCTGGGGAGAATCCAATGCAGTCTGTGTACTTTCTGTGTTAGCAGACAGCGTGCCCCAAATGCAGTTGCTTGTAGGCTACCCCCTGCATCCTGCCCCCTGCCCATCTCTGAGTCTGTGAAGGCTGACTTTGTACTCATGTTTTCAAGGGAAAAAATGCAAATGAGATTGGCTCAAATAAATCCTGGGAAGGTCTTGGGGTCTGATTGTCTGCAGTTCCCCAAATGACTCCCCACCCAATCAGGTCCCCAAAGAGGAGCCTCATCTCTGCTCCTACATGGATGCTCCCACCAGTCCCTTCCCTGAAATACCTTCCTTCCTCCTCTCTACAGAGTGATGCCAAACTGAAGTAGGAAGAACTCTAGAAATGGAGTCAGAAGCTCTGGGGCCTAATCACAGCCCTGATCATTTCTAGGACCCTGTGACAGTCTCTTAGGAATGATAATGGTAATCCCTATCCTGGCTGTTTGGGGTTCAAATCTTCAGATCCTCCAGCTGGAGTATTTAGGTGAAGATTGCTGCCATTCCCTTCAGCCCTATTGCTGCAGTCACAGATTGGGATCAAAGATGGTGAGGTGTGTCCATTTACGGATAAGAATGATTGGCCGTACTGTAACCTAAAAGTGCAATAAGTGTAAGACAGTCAAGGCAGGAACCAGCTGTCTAGAACACCTTCTTGACCTTGGTAGGGAGGGGAGGATTTTCTCTCCTCTCCCCCCATTGGCTATGGCATCTAAGAGCATAGCTGTTAGAGGTAGAATCTATGCATAAACACATATGTATACATACTTGCACATACATACATAATATATTAGGATAGAGTCTGAACTTGGAATTACATTTTTATAAAGAATACTCATGAAAGGAAATTCTCTCTAGCAAGGCAGGTCAGCACCATTTTAGCAGCTATTAGTCTTAGAGTTTCTTAAGGCAATAGGGAATGTATGTGACTTGTCCAAGGTCCTACATCCTCTCTGAATACACACAGTTATATGTATATATGCATATTGATATACATATATGCAGAAAAATCTAGATATATCCATGTAGCTTGATGGATTAAATGTCCTTATGTGCATGTGTGTCTCTATAAATTTTTGTCTTAAAAACAAGTTGTGGTTAAAAAAAAACAACAAAAAGCACCTTACATCTTAGAGGCAAGAGTCTGATTCTAAATATGGTGTTTGTGTTCAGTCAATTTCTGTCAAGAGGAAGCATATCCCTGGGAGCTTTTCAAAATGAATTCATTCAACAAACGTTTATTGAATGCCCCAGGCTTTGCCCACATGGTGCCAACAGAGTGACTGCCAGATACCTCCTATGGTGGCCCCCTGCCGTTCCATTCTTTTCCGGAAGTTCCAGTTTTCTGAATGAAAGTAATAGTCCTATTTCTCTAATTAGAATTCCTGCCGAAACATCCATTTTGTCATTCACTGTTTAGGGAGAGAACAATCAGCAATACCACAGCCAGATGAAAAAGGCACAGTTGGTTATCATCCTGTATGGAGGGGGAAGTGATTCCCTTTCTCCCAGTTCAGCTGATGTAGTCACACATGATTGAGGTTTTAATGTGTTAACAAGGTTTAACACCTTGCAATTTCCTTATGAGATTCGAACACTCTATGGTTGAGTCAAAGAAGGAACAACAGGATTAGCTGACCAAACAAATGAGCCTTCCCCCTAGGTACTTTGAATAGCTAAACCCTGAGCAAATTTCATGTTTCAGAATGGGAAAGATTAGTATCTGGGAGCTGCCTTTGGAGGCAGACAAATGTTTTTCTTCTCATGGCTATGGAAGAGTAAATTTTCCCTTCTCCTTCCTCCACTCACATCTACTGTTTACCTTTGAAAGGGAGCTCTTGAACTAGCAGGAAGCAGAAAACAGTCACCCAAAAGAGAAACTAACCTAAGGGAGCATGATTCCTGGCAGCAGAGAAGAGAGCTGGCTATAAATTCAAGACTGAACTAACCTTGGCAATACAGAGTCAGACAGACCATGGAGAGAAAAATGTGGAAACTCAGAGGAGTAAACCACTCAGCAAAGACACTGAACCAATGGGGAGCATCCTGGGAAGTCTACAAAGACAGAAAATGTAGAGCTTGTCAAAAGGCTTTAGCAAAAGTATCTTGGGGGTAGCTCGGTAGCTCCATAGCTCAGTGGATTGAGAACCAGGCCTAGAGATGGGAGGTCCTAGTAGGTTCAAATCTGGCCTCAGACACTTACCAGCTGTGTGACCTTGGGCAAGTCACTTGACCCCCATTGCTTAGCTCTTACCACTCTTCTGCCTTGGAACCAATACATGTTATTGATTCCAAGATGGAAAGTAAGAGATTAAAAAGGACCTACATTCCCCTTAGACACCATATATATATTTGTGGGAATAAGGTATGGTCCAAGTTTATGTATGTCATATTTTATACCAATTATCCTTAATACCCCACCTTAGTAAGTTCCTTTGCTAGGATCTAATTTTATCTACTAATTCCTATTGGGAAATGCACCAGTTGGGACTTATGAACCGTATTTTTTGCTGGAGATATTCATAGGGTTATTCTTAGACTCTGATATAGTTGCTTCCATGGAGACCCAAGTGTGAGGCTGGAGAGTAACTCAGGGGTGATGTTACACTTCCAAAAAAGACAAAAAGATTCAAACGAGTAGCACTATCTGTTTCCAGGAAAGCAGAGCAATCTTTAGTATGTGAAATCCTTGTTGCTACCTGGTAACAAATTATTCAATCAACAAGATTTTTATGATTAAGTGCCTGCTACATATTACACTCTATGCTAGATGATAGGGATAAAAAGCAAAAGTGAAATGGTCACTCAGCTCCAAAACGTTATTTCCATTTTCTTCTCCACTCCTATGGACTCCTCTCATTTCCCATATATTGAGATTTTTCTCCTCAAATACACTCCCATCCCCAGCTCTTCAAGCAGATTCCTGGATTCCAGCTTCAATGAAAAGTCTGAAGCCATTTGATAGTAGCTTCCTCATCTTCTCTCTTGTATTTCTCATAACTCCTTGGCATTAGCACCCAATCTCTCCTTCCCACTATCCACAAAATCTATCCTTCAGTCAGGATCATTCCTTTCCTTCCACTCTTACTCCATTCCCATTGTCCCTTTCTAGAATCCTGCTCCAGAGTCATCCCTTTTGCTCATTTCTAAAACCTCTTTATATCACTAATGATTCCTCTTCATCTTCCTTTAGGACATCTCTTCTTTTTAAAAAATAAATTATTTTTCTTATCATGCAAAACACACTTCTGTATTGGTCATTGTTTTAAGAGCACATTCATACAAGATCAACGTCCCCCCCCAAAAAAAACCCATAAATACACTGATGTTAAAGATAGCACTTGATCTTCACCCATTCTACTCCAAAAGTTCTTTCTTTGGAGGTGCAGAGCATTGCCTATTATAAGTCTTTCAGGATTGTAGGACATCTCTTCTTAAAGAAGATGTGTACAGCAAAGTTTTGTGTATCTCATTCATTATTTTCCTTCCTAGTCTCTTTAATCCACTTACCAATCTATGACCCTCTGTCTTTTCAGGGATCTGCTCCAGAGTTCTGTCCTGAGACTTCTTTTTTCTCAGTGATTTCATCAGTTCTCATGTAGTTTCTTATAATTTCTATTCACATCCCTTTAATATCTACTCATCCCAAACTCTCCTCTCTTCTGAACTCTAGTCACACATCTCTAGAAGTCTGTTGGATATCTCTACCTGTCCCATATGTATCTCAAATTCCACATGTCCAAAATAATTCATTAGATTTATCCCAACTTCACCCTTCCTCCTAACTTCCTTCCTTTTTATAAAGACACCACCATTCGGTTACCCAAGCTGTGATGTTAGAGTCATACTCATCATCTCCTCACTTTAAAGTCATATGTCCTCACTCTTCAAGTCTCATCAATTGCCAAATCTTGTCAATTTGGACACAGATGTTATTTCCAGCTCTAAAATTAGATGATTCTGATTTTCAATGTCTAGTCATCAGTCTCAGAATTAGCTGAAACTGGAAAGGAGAGCAAAGTATTACAGGAAAAGATTTTTTTGTAAATCCATGTTGGTGGGGACAAGAAAACAAAGATAAAAAAAAGCTAAGAGTACTGCTCAAGATGGATGAAAGGAAAATCACTTGCTAGAGGGAGAAGACAGAGCTGTTAGATTTTTATTTTGCTTTGGTTTTCTTTTGCTAAGAAGAGTCATCTTTGAACTGGAAAGATGGAGGTGGAAAATGGTTAAAAGGAGTATATACGAAAGAGAATTAATAATATCGAAAGAAACAATCTCATTAAAGTCACCTGTGCAACATCAATAACTCACCTGAGTAAGATGGACTCTATCCTTAAGTACTGGCAGAACTGGTAGATGTGATTGATAAATGATTGTAAGGGATCTTTGAAAGATCATGGAGAATGGGAAAGTTGCTACAGGAGTGTAAAGGGACAAATCTTTTCTGTTTTTGAAAAAAGATTTAGAACTGGAAGAGACCAAGAAAGAGATCTACAGTTTACAGCCTAGTGAGCTTGACTTCTTTTACTGGCAAAATTTTAGCATATATAACACTGGTGACTGTGAGTAAATAAATGCTGTGAAACATGTACGTGGCTCTTACCACTGCCTTCTCCTCTCTAACCCCTTGGTTTTTGGAGATTTAATCAGCCACAATATGATGTCCCTTCAGATGCAAGTGGTCTACTCCTTTATTGTTTTATGGCATTTACGTCAAACAAAAAGTTAAAATAATTACAATAGCTTAGAGTGCCTCGTTAGGAAAGTTCCTAACATTTAAGTAGAGACATGGATGTCTGCTATAATTTAAATTTCAGGATATTTATAGCTAAACCCTGCTCCCTTTATAGTTGAGGCAATATTCAGATAACCAGAAATATTTGGGTAAATAAATGGGGAGAATATGTTAATGGATGAGCACTGAGAAGAGAAGTTGGGGAAAAGCAACTCTTTTGTGGAACTTCCCTCAGTCTTAAGAGGTGGGTACAACTGGTGGTGTCAACCAGTGAGTGGGTGCAAAGAAGCATTGCATTCATTTTCTCCAAGTGCTTGCCATATCTTCTACATAAGTTCATCTAAGCATATTTTCCAACATTCTTCCCTGTTTCTGCTTCTCTTTAACATGTAAACATGCAAATTTTCAGTTTCTGATTTTGGTGTTAACTCCTTTAATAAAGTCTAACCAAATCTCATACCTGGTCTTCAAAATAGCAAAGGGGCCTTTGGCATCCACCTTTCAAATTGCACTGCCAACCCTCTCCCCATCATTTTGTGGCTATGTCAGGTGCCACTTTGCAGGCATGTTCTGTATATGGGATTAGTGATTGGTTTGTAAGAGTCCTACCTTTCTTCCACCCCATTTCATTTGATAGAGTCACATAGCAAGATCCAACATGGATGTTTGGGGATCTGGATCATAGATCTCATCATGTAATCATCTCCCCCAATCAACCCACTCATTTTCAAAATTTTTGAATTGTTCTTGAAGGCATGACCTTCCATCTAGTCATCCAAGTCTTCACAATCTCTGTCATCTGTGACTCCTCATTTTCCCTTCACCCCACTTTAATATCTCCAATCAATGATCACTCCTTGTTCCTACATCCATGATATTTCTCCTTTCTGTTGCCTTTTCTCCACTCACTCAGTTGCCACCTTCATTGACCTCTCACCTGGACTCTAGCAATAACCTCCTAATTGGCCTGAACTAAACCTCTCTCCCTGTTCCAGTTTATCTTCCTCTTAGTTGTCAATGTGATTTTCCTAAACCATGGGTCCACCATGTCATTACCTTTCTTGGTAAACTCCAGTGACTCCCTAACAACTCTATGATCAAATACTTTTTCAATTTTATTTTATCCTTTTAAAAATATATTTTTGCATAAGTTTTATTAGGCACATAGCTGTCGGCACTGTATTATGTGCCAACAATTTAGAAATAAGCAAATATACACATAATGGAGGCATTGCTCATTTATATTTTTTGTAGTAACAGGGATGTCTGAACAACAACAACAACAACAAAATTAGAGACCACTGGCCTATGGAATAGTATAATTAGGTGGGTCAGAGCTGCTTGAGTAGTTGGACCAAAGAGTAGTCATTGTTTTCAGGTTGATTTCAAAGGAGTCTCCTCTTTATGGATGGGTCTTTGATCCTGTGTGTTGCTTAGTGTCTACGAGTAACTTGAATTAAAGATAGCTAGTACTGTATCAACTTTGGGGGTCATGCAAAACTAGGAGTCACAGCTCACTTACTGAATTGCATTATCCAAAAAAGATCTCAGTAGGCTAGGACTTCAGGCCAAATCTAATAAGATAACATTTAGAAGAGATCAATATTAAGCCATAAGCTAGGGTTCAAAAAATCAATTTTGCTAGTCCAAGATGGTAGGCAATGGCTGGAAAATAGATGTTGTCTAAAATGTTTGAGGAGGCTTAGTGGAATGCAAGCTCAATATGTGTCAACAATATGATTCGACAGCTACAAAAGCATGCTGTCCAGCACTGATATAAAGATATCCAGTGAAGGGAAACTCATTGCATCCCCAAGTATCACATTGAAGTTTGTCGTAACCCAATCATTGTTCCACAAAATAGTCCTTTAGATATTAAAGACAGCTACCATGCCCCCTATTCATTAAGTCTTCTCTTTTGACTAAACATCCTGTGCTCAATTGACCTTCATATGCCATGACTGCCAGACCCTTGGGCATCCTTGCTTTCTTCCTCTAACCAATCTAAAGATGGCCTATTATTTTTCCTGAAATATGGCACCCAGAACTGTGCACAATATACCAAATGTGGTCAGAGAAGGGCAGAAAGCAGAGAGAGCTGAGAAATCTCAATCCTAAAATGGTCTTCAAATTTCACTAATATGAGCCTAGGTTTTGTTTTGGGTAAAATAGTGATTTTGTCATTTTAGAGAATTTGTATTAGAGGGAACTTTAAAATAGAGGTATTGATACCTGTACTTTATAACTTACTAGGCTAAAAAGATAGGCTTTTTGTAAATATTGAGGCATTCTCAAAGTGTGAAATATTATTCAAATTCAACATTTTCCCAATTCAGACTTATGTTAGGTTTAAGGCTCTAGGGAAATATGAAATAGGGATCTAACTGCCCAGACATCCATAGTTAGATTACAGGGAGTTCATAAGCTTCAATGGATTTTTAAATGGTCATTTTTTTCAATAATAAATGTAAATGGGGACAACTAGGTCACTCAATGGACTCAGAGACAGACTTAGAGCAGAGGTCCTGGGTTCAAATTTGAACTCAGACACTTCCTAAATATTTTACCCTGGGTAAATTAATTAACCTCCATTTCCCAACCCTTACCAAAATTCTGCCTTGAAACCTATATACAGTATTGATTCTAAGAAGAAAGATAAAGGCTTACAATAATAATAATCATTAATAATAAAAATAAATGTAGGCAATAAACCATTATTCTGATCAAGGGTTTATATGAGGTTCCCCAGACTGCCAGAGGGTTTGAGACACACAAAAAGGTGGCGAAACCCTGATGTGGAACAAGTGTGAAGTACACAAGACAATCATCAACATATGATACTAACCAGAATATTTGGGAGCAGGGCGCCATGGGTGAGCATTGACGATCAATGCAATTTTAGGATTGGAAAGTAAGAAGGAACTTCGGTGGCCCCTAGCAGCAGCGCTACTATAACTGGGATTTCCTTACTTTTGACTTCGTCCTAAAACCAAGAGAAGGGAGTTTGGACTTGCCCAGGTTCTGGATCTACTAGTCTAAAAGAATGCCATTGGGTACAATATGGAAATCAAAGAGCGGCTATTATAGCAGAGTACTGTGGAAAGAGCTCTAGACTAGAAGTCAAAAGATCTTGGTTTCACCCTAACTTAACTACCTGAGTGACATTAAACAAAGCATTTTACCTCTCTCTTCTTTATTTTTCTTCCTTTAGAAACTGACACGGTTTATAAAGATAATACCTTCTACAGTCTTTCAAGTTATGACATTCTGGGCTCTAAGATGGCTTCCAGCCCATAAATTCCTGGTTCCAAGGTGCCTTCCAGTCCCAATATTCCCTGTTCTAAGGCCCCTTCCGACTCTGACACTCTGTGCTTTCAAAATTATATTATTTCTTTGACACTTGGAGTAGGGACTTTCCCAATACTCCTCTGCTGATAAAACCATCGAAACTAAAAAACAAAACCCACCTCTCAGTGCCAGACCTCTAGCTGATTTCTGTAGATAAAAAAAAAATTGGTGGCTGTCATTCAAAACACTTGAGGACATGCTCTACTGTCACTGAAGTCTACGGTTGCCTTAACATGAATCAAGACCCTTCCCTTGGCTTCTGTGCTGCACTTTCCCTCTGTATTTAGGGGAGCGCTTTTTCTAAAAGATGTATTAAAAGAAAACAGCCTCTCATGCATCCTCTGGGACAAAACCACGGAGGATCTGATACAAGCCCAAGGACAAAACATTTCCCCAGAGCCGAGGGGATGCTTTCAGCTTTCAGTCTTTCTATGCCTGGACCCAGCCTTTGAGGAATCAAAGGTAGTCAGGCCTGAAAGTGGGGGCAATAGTGAAGTGAGGTGAGGGAGTGAGGAGAGCAATGCACAAGGACATTGAAAGCATCCAGTCTTCATACAGAAGGGTTTGAGGAAAGGTCATTGACTGTAACACATATTATGAAAGCCAGTCAGCTGGGGTGGAGGAGGCAGGGAATGGGTTCTTTCTGTTAAAGGAGGGAGAGAGAAATAGAGACAGACAGAAACACAGCCTCAGAGAGAAACAGAGAAGAGGCATAAAGGGAGATATAGAAGAGGGGAGAAATAGATGAACAAGAGTAAAAGAGTGACAGAGAAAGACATAAATGGGGACAAGGAGACAGAAAACATAAGAAAAGGAAGAAAAAGAAAAAAAACTAGACAGAGAAAAATGGAAAATAGGAGGCAGAGAAAAGAAGGAATCAGAATCAGAGGGAAGAGACAAAGAAACAGAGAGAAAGGAGAAGAAAGCTACAGACACGGAATCTTAAAAAGAAGAAAATTGAGAAAAGAAAGAAGGAGGGAGGGAAGGAAGGAAGGAAGGAAGGAAGGAAGGAAGGAAGGAAGGAAGGAAGGAAGGAAGGAAGGAAGGAAGGAAGGAAGGAAGGAAGGAAGGAAGGAAGGAAGGAAGGAAGGAAGGAAGGAAGGAAATTGAGAGAGACAAGAAGAGGAAGGACAGAACCATAAAAAGAAAGTAATAAAGAGCCAATACAAAGAGGGGAAGAAAAAGATAAGTAGGAAAAGGAGTGACAGAAACAAAGCATTGAAAGAGGGGAGCAACAGAGAGACAAAATGACAGAGATGATGAGACAGATAGAGAAAAAGAGAGACAGATGGAGTGGGAGAAAGGAAGGAAGGAGAGACAGAAAAGCCTGCTGAAACTCTATTTATCAAAGGCAAGGAAGGTGGCTTGTTTTGTTCTTTGCAGGTTAATATGCAAATGCCATTCTGATTTATTAACGGTCTCAAGCAGATGAGGTGATGATTAGCACATTTCCATATTTATAGGAAAGCAGCACGAAATTTCCGGATTTATAGAAAATCAGCTCTTCCCAAACAGCAAATTGGCCCATTATCGACACAGGGTTTTCTATCAACAGAGGACTGAGGTAATTATCCCAGGGACAATTTGTTATTTAGCTCCTTTTAAATATTAACCAAATTGGCAGCCCAGTTGGTTCTGCAATGCCTAACTGTGCATCACAGAGGCAGAATTTCTGTGAAGAGAAGAGGCTCATCCTAAGGCTCTGTCCTACAGACCCAGGGATGAAAACTAGAGAGGGATTCTAGGTCAGCATTCTCTGTCCTCAGAGTAGAAGAAAGCCCTGAACTTGGAGTTAGAACTTTGCATCCAAGTCCTAGCTTTGATCTGTGCTACCTTAGATAAGTCACTTCCTCATTAGCTTTCATGACTTCTTCCATAAATGTATTTATAAAAATAGACCCCCTCCCAGTTTTCAATCCTCTGGTGTGGGTTCAAGTCCCAGATCTACCATTTATCATGTTTCATGAATGGAGTAGAAAGAAACAGTCTTCCTATATCTAAGCCACAGTTGCCTCATTTGAAAAACTGGGTTCAATAAGACTTACCTGTGGGGGAGACCATGAGGAAAATATTTGTAACCTCTCATGTACTCTCAAAATATGAATTAGTTTAAGAATGATAACAAAATAGAACAACTTTTCAAGGCTCTCTGTTGCAAAGGAGAGACCAATCATCATAGGCAGAAGGAATTTCTTTACTCCTGGGAATCTTCCTTCTCAGTGAAATCAAAAGATGGATCCAAGAATAAAATAGGAGATGAGAACATTTGACCCAACTAATTTCCTGAGTAGACTGAGAACCCTGTGGGTTAACATGGATGGATGAATGTGAGCCCTAGTTCTCAAAGCATGGAATGGGCTAGTATGTGAGGTAGGAAGTTTCCCATCCCTTGAGGTCTTCTAAGAGAGATATCATGATCATGCATCATATATGTAATGGATGGGGTTATTTATGTATGTATTTTTCAAGTCATTCAACATAGGCACTAAGTTATCTTCCATCTTTAGGATTCTATTATTTGGCAGGACATATTCCAAAGAGTTAGACTTGGATTGAGGAAGACATAGACTCAAATCTGACCTCAGATACTGCTTAGTTCTCTAGAACTGGATAAGTCAAGTCTTGAGGTGTAAAACAGAAACTGAGTCCATGATTTCCCTAATGTGAGTGAAAAAAGAAAATTCCCTACACCAGGGTAACTTCCCTGAAACTCAAGGAATTGCTTATCTCTCTGAAAGGGGACTGACTTTCTCAGGGTCATACAAACAGGACTTCAACCTGGATTTCCTAGGATGATTTGCTAAATACTAGGCCACATCAAATCACAGGATCTCAATGATATAAAAAGGGGAACACCAGGCCTGGAGTCAGGAAGACCTGGGTTCAAATACGTACTGAGATACTTACTAGCTGAGAAACCCTGAGCAAGTCACTTCTCCCTGTTTGCCTCAGTTTTCTCATCTCTAAGATGAGATAGAGAGGGAAATGGCAAACCACTCTACTACCTTTGCCAAGAGAACATTAATGGGGTCATGAAGAATTGGAAAAGATTGAAATAACTGGACAACAGTGACAGGTTTTGATCAGGCTCAGATGAGAAGAAGCATTCTGTATAAAATTCTTTGTATAACTTAAAGATGTTTGGAATATCAACTTTTAATAGGGATTCTTACAATCTAGTTGCCCCATCCAACATTACTAACAGATGATGCTTTGGAAATATGAAAAATCAATGCTAAATGATTTAGTGCAGGGAGAGGTCCTTGAAGCAGGGACTTGAAGGATGAGAGTTATACCAAAATAAGGCCAAAAGGCATAAATGATTTAAATATAAAGAGTTATATAAATAAAGAGAGGGAAAATTGACTGATTAGGTCTATGAATAAGGGAGGAGGAGCTTATAACTAAATAAGAGATAGAGAGGATCATGGGAAGTAAAACAGATAACATGAAATGGAAAAGGTTTTGCACAAACAAAATCAATGTAACCAAATTAGAAGGAAAGGGGGAAATTAGGAGAAACATTTTCCAGCATTTCTCTGAAAATGTCTTTATTTTTCAAATATTTGATGAATTGAGTAAAATTTATAAAAACAAGGACCATTCCTCCACTAATAAATGGTCAAATGATATGAAAAAACAGTTTCAGAAGAAGAAATCAGAGCTAGCAACAGTCACATAAAAATTCTTTAATTAACTATTAATTGAAACAATTTTGAGGTATCACCTTATACCTATCAGATTGGGTTATAGAAAGAGAAAATGATAAATTCTAGAGGAGAAGGAGAAAATATATGTATACTAAATGCAGTTTGGGTTGAGATGTAAACTGGTCCAACTATTCTAGAAAAGAATGTGGAACTATATCCAGAAGGCTATAAAACTGTTTATACTCTTTGACCCAGCAATATTATTACAAGATCTGTATCCCAAAGATATCAATGAAAAGGGCACAGCACCTATATGTACAAAATATTTATACCAGCTCTTTTTGTGGTGACAAAGAATTGGAAATTGAGAGTATTCTCATCAATTGGGGAATAACTAAACAAGTTGTGGTATATGACTGTGATGAGATACTATAGTTCTATAAGAAATTATGGTGGGAGCATGTTTAGAGAAACTTTGGAAGATTTGTATGAACTCATACAAAATGAAGTCACCAGAATCAGGAGAACATTGTATACATTAACAACAATATT
This sequence comes from Monodelphis domestica, assembly GCF_027887165.1. Lineage (NCBI taxonomy): Eukaryota > Metazoa > Chordata > Mammalia > Didelphimorphia > Didelphidae > Monodelphis > Monodelphis domestica. Next base: position 21,359,411 of record NC_077228.1, read on the forward strand.
GTACAATGATTAATTGTGAAAGACTTAGCCATTCTGATCCAAGAAAATTCCAAAGTGAAAAATGCCCTCCATCTCCAGAGAGAGGACTGATGTATTCTGAATGCAGATGGAAGCATAATTTTTTTTTTCATTTTTTTCTTTTACTTGCTTTTTTCTTTTTATTTTCATAATATAGTTAATAGAAAATATGTTTCGCATGATTTCACATGCATAATTGATAACATATTGCTTGTCTTCCCAATGAGGAAGTGAGGGGATGGGGAAAGAATTTAGAACTCACTTTTTCTTAATGAGTGCTAAAAAATAAGTAAATATACACATAGATAATAACTGATTAAATAAATAAAAGAAAAAAAGGATAGAGATATTTAGACTGACAGAGGAGGGATTCTAGGGAAAGTGAATTACTCTGACAAAATCATAGGAGAAGGAAACACAAAGGTATGCAATGAAAGGAGAAGGCAAAGAGATTGGTCAGCCTAAGTGGTAGAAGTCTGTGTATAATTATCCCCAAATCCAAGGTTTAAAATCTTTGAGAGCAATTTTAGGAAAAGAAAATCACCCATACCCCAAATCAAGAAAGTGGATCTTTTGGAGAAGGTGCCATGAGAATGCCTACAGAAACCATACACTACATCAAGAGATCCAGAGTGACTATGGGATATAATGAACTGAACTGAAGGGAGTTGAACATGTCATTCATTCTGAATGTAAGCTCTTATGCCAAAGGGGAGTGCCCCCAATTGGCTTTTTGTCAATGCATCTCTCAGTCATTTTTGTATTCTTTCTCCTTTTTCTTTTCTTTCACTCTTATTCCAAAATTGTTGTAATTCCCTCTTTGTAAACTTCAATGTTTTACAAACCTCTAGTAAGAGAAGCTTTGGAGGTATTAGCTACATATGTAGAATGATTCACTGGGTAGACAAGATATCTCAATCTCCTAGAAACCCCAAGGGAGGAGACTTTAATATGCTGATCTCCCAAAGAATCAAAGGGGGGATTTTGTGAAGGGAACAACCCCCTCCCCCAGAACCATGTACTAGGGTCTCTTACCTGTGTCCAGTGATAACTTTACATCATATTACTGTGCCAGTGTGGGTCAGCACATTGACCTGGAAAGGATCAGGTTACAGATCCAGGGAGAAAGAGAAGGAATAAAAGAGGAGGACCAGGAAGTATGCTCTGGCTATTCCCTTGGATGCAGCAGTGAAAGGACCTCCATGAGGTGGAGAGACATGTGGCAAGATTAGAAAAGCCTTAAATAGCTCTATATCTATCTGGTAAATATTAATAAGCTCTATGGAAACTAAGATCCAGAGTATTAACTAATCTAGTTTTTATACCTGTGAGTGAGAAATAAGAAATTCATACAAGGAATTCGAATGAATGAAAACAAAAGCCAAAAATTCCATTTAATTCCACCGAGTCTCTATTATAAACAATGTGCAGATAAATATGTCTATATCTTCCTATATATTAATGTGTGTTTGTCTATGTGTATGTGTGTATATATATATATGTCTGTGTATATGTTTGATTAATATATTAATAGTAAAATTATAGAATATATGATTATATATGATATAATTAAATTATTTTATAACATGTGTATTATATATACTTATGTGATGATGTTATAATCATTTAATTACATATGTGTGTGTGTATAGATGTGTGTATAGATAGACAGAGAGAGACAGAGACAGAGAGGGGGAGAAAGGGGGGAGAGAGACAGAGAGACAGAGAGAGAGAGACAGAGAGAGAGACAGAGAGGGGGAGAAATGGGGGAGAGAGAGAGGAAAAGAGGGAGAGAGAGAGAGATATATAGAGACAGACAGAAACAGAGACAGAGAGGGGGAGAAAGAGAGAGCACCAACCTTAAAGCCAGAGAGACTTAGGTTTGTCTTCCTTGGGACACATTGTGACTGTGTGGTCTGGTAAGTTGTTTAACTTCCCAGTGGTCTAAACAACTGCCTAAGACTTAGTTGAAGAGGAGGTGCTGTCCTGCCTTGATAGAGGGAGTTACTCTCCCAGGAGTTCCCTCTGCCAGTGAAATCACAAACCAGTTCCCATCCCCTCTGTGCTAGGTACAACAGTAATCACTGTAGATACAAGTATATTAATCAAATAATCCCTCCTCACAAGGAGTTTGCATTCTAATGGGGAGACAAAAGACTTTTGATGCTGAGGACAAGCCCTAGCAAATAGGGATGATGAGAATTAATTGGGAGTGAGTTAATAAGCAAACAAATAGTGAATGGGGGGAGGACTCATTCATTCAACAAATACATATTAAACATGTGCCAGGCACCATGCTAGGGACCGAGGAGAGAAAGACATAAATGAAAGAGTCCCTTGGCTTATTGAGATAAGGTTAAGTTCAGGATTTACAACAGTGGGGGGAAGGCAAGGCAGTGATTTGAGGAGGAAGAAAACCCTGAGTCCTGGGAGCATGAGGAACAGCTTGTCGTAAGAGGTGGCACCTGTGTTGAGCCTTGAAAGAACTGAGAGATGCCAAGAAATTGGGGTAAGGAGGGAGTGCTTTCCAATACTGGAAAAGAGCCAATGTAAAGACATAGAAGTGGGAGGAGTGAGCGGGTTGGTTTGGCTGGGACAGAGAGTGAATGAAAGGCATTAATAACAATCATCAAAAATAACATTTTGAGGTTTGCCCAGTGCTTTCTGAATACTAATAAAATTTAAAAATTGCACCAGCTTTTGGAATATCTTGCCTTATCTTATTTGTGTCTCCCGACAACCTTGGGAGTTAAATGCTATCCCCATTTTACAGATGAGAAAACTGAGGCAAATAGAGTAACTTGCCCAGAGTCACAAAGCTTTTATCTGAGGTCAAATTTGAACTCAGGTCTTCCTGAATCCCAGTCCAGGGCTCTATCTGATGACCATCTAAGTTATGAGGAATACCTGGAAAGGGAGACTGGAGCCTAATTTACTCAGTTTTAAATGATATGCTGAGTAATTCATTATTCATCCTGGAGGTTGGAAGGAACCCTTGAAGATTCTTGAGCATGTCATGATCAAGCCTATGCTTTAGAGAGAACTATTTTGTCAGCTGTATAAAGGATGGATCAGAGGAGAGAAAGCAGGAACAAGGAGATCAGTAAAGGGGCTCTTTATTAGAGAGGTGATGACTATCTGAACTGGGATCATTTCATGGCTGGAAAGAACAGGACAGATATAGCTATTGTATGTGTCCAAAATAAAGGAGGAATTAAAAAGTTGATCTAGAAAGCATCAGATCGACTCTTGGCTTCAGCCGGGGTCTGATATTAACATTAACATTGGATTGTCATTAGAAATGTTTCCCATTAAAAGGTTTTAAAAAGTAAAATCTGAAAACCTACTACTCTTTGCATATGGTAGTCGTGTGCTCCAGCCACCGTACCCTGTGATCCCGACTACTCACTTTTTGTTTTCATGACTTCCTTGTTGATGACTAAAATATATTCAAAGATGCCTCCCATGGCCCCAGAGGTGATGTAGTGAGTGCCGTAGTCATTAATAAACTTGGTGTACATGCCATAATCATACTGGTCAGGGAGCTCAGTGATTGCCTGAAGCATATCCTCAGCCAGGACAATGTTGTCTCTCCTCATCCTGAATTGAGCAGTGTGGGCTCTTGTGTAGGCTCGGATGAAGCCATATTCCTGAAAAGAAACACAGAGTTCGGTGATGGCAGAGGTTTCAGAATGGGGGAAAGAAGAAAGGAATAAATAGGGGTGCTGTGCATGCTACCATACACCTATGTTTGCTCAGTGAACATTGTCTGAATAACTACTTTGTCCCACAATTATCCCAAGTGTTGGTTGGGTGGGGAGAGGAAAGATAGAGGAATAGAACAACATTGTGGTACAATGGAAAGAGCCCTGGCTCTGGGGCCAGAAGACCTGTATTCAAATTCTTCATCTGTTAAAAAAAAATGAGAGAGTAGATGCCCAAAGTCTCTTCCAAGGTCTATGACCTTATGAATACATCATAACAGGTCCTTAAAGAGGTCCACTCCATTGCTCCACACTATTGTATCTTTTATCTTGGAGATTAGCAAATGGCAAGGTTTTTGAAGCAACTAGGTGGTGCACTGGACTTGCATCATATCACTGGGTCAGCCTGGGTCCTTCAACAATAGTAAACCCTTATTTCTAACTTGGCCCTGACACTACACAATTTTTAACCAGAACTCTGATTTCTTGATGTAGGGAATCTCAATTCTAGAAATTTCTTCTTACAATAAAGACTGTCAACTGTTCTGCAGTTTTGTGAGTTAGAGGCAAAAAGAGGTTTCTCTCTGACTGATCTAGGGTCACACAATCACTATGCAGGAGGGGTAGATTTTAATATAGACCTTCCTGACCAAGAGGACAGTGCTCTATACATTATACCAAACTGTGGATAGGTATATCTGTATGCATGTATATATTATTCTATAGAGATATCTACATACATGCATATTTATCTATGTACACATATACATATATGTCATATACTCATTGAGAGCTATACCTGACATTTGTAGCTTCTTTAAAACTTTAAAATCATTTATACATTAATTATCTCATTTAGTCCTACTAAATAAATGAGAATGGTGATTGAGCTGATGATGGCTTGGAGGAATTAGAGATGTATAGACTTGAGAAGAGAGTTGAGGGGGACATCGTAGCTTCAAACACCTAAGAGTTATCATATTGAAAAATGTCAAAACAATTCTGTTTTGACTTCAGAGGGCAGGATGATGTGTGCAAAGTAGGGAAAGACAGATATAGGCTCCATAAGGGGGACACGCAGAGTTTCAATAGGAGAGTTGTCCAAACATGGAGTGAGCTGATTTTTAGGGAGTGAGGTCCCCTTCACTGCAGATCTTCAAGCATAGATGAATGGCCACTTGTTGGGGTTGTCACAGAGAGGGATTCTTACTCATGAATGATTAGAGATCGTCTGAGTTGACTGCTGATGGAAATTCCTTTCCTCTATTAGAACAATTAAGGATAGATGTGAAAGGGATGTTAGAACCTAGAAACATCATTAGAAGGACACTTATAGGGCATTTCTTCCAATCAACTCACTTTACAGATGAAGAAATAGAGGTCCAGCAAAGACAAATTCTTGTCCAAGACCCACACAGCTATTTTGCATGGGACCATGGGGCATTCTTGGTACACTGGCAGATTTGTCATCAGGTAGACCTGGGTTCTTCCTGTATCTGATCAAGAATAAAACACTTAACTTAGCTCTAAGCCCCAGGTTCCTCAACTGGAAAATAGGGGTAATAACATTGGTAGCATCTCTGTCACAGAATTACCAATGAGGTAATTAATGAGAAGATTGCTTCTAATGTTGTTTTATTTCTAATTCTAAGTAATGCTCTATCTGATTTTTCGATTGACTTAGTCTCTGCTTCAAGATTCTTTCCTCATTCCTTTCTCCTCATGTTCTCTTTCATTCACTGCTCTTGAGCCTCTTCTAAATTGGAATAAAGGTTGTGTACTCCATCTTGTTTGGAGCCAAGTATGTCTATGGGCAGCAATGTCCTTGAGTCTCCCATTGCTGTGAGCTATGGAGCTAAAAACTTAACCAATTCGATTTTCCCATCTAGATTACCAAGGACAATTTGAATCTTATGACCAGATATGACACCCCACTACCACTATGAAAGAATCAGGGAAAGACTGGAAACAGGTAATCTTCTACCTCATTAAGTATTCACCAGTTAGAGATGTCTAGGGGAGGAATGAATAATGAGCTTCTGAAATTGTATTTAATAACTCAAGATGCTGAATATCTTTGTCTTTTATCACCAAGAGAGATCACTGGGCAACTACCATATGGTCATTGCTAACCTGATAAATAAATTCATTTCCTTACCTAGAGCCCAGGGTTTTGCAATTTTTAACCATCACATTATGAAAAGCAGTTCACAAGCTTAGATGTGCTACTCTAGAAATCAGTTATTATTTGCTATAGAACCTAGAACCCTTGACTTCCTATTCGTGGAATGATTTTTTCCATGCCATGCCATACTTGGGGAGAAGAAAGAATAAAAATGGGGCAAAATAGAAGAGAAGTGATAAAAATGGAGGGGAAATTAAGGCGTTTTCCTCTACAGCAAATATATATATATATATATATATATATATATATATGCGTACATATATAAATATATACTGTATTCCCTAATAGAATGGAAGATCCATGAGGGCAAGGGCAATTTCATTTTTCCTTTGCATCCCCAGCACCCAGCATAGTGACTGGCAGAATAAACATTAACTAAATGCCTATTCATTTTGTTCTGCTATATTCTAGGCATGGGCTAAGGGCTGGAGATACAGTGGCAAAAATAAAACAATTGCTGCTCTCCAGACAATACAGAGAAGTGGTCTAAGTCAATATTTATTCTTACTCTGGTATAATAGGATTTAGATCAGGGAGGGACTGGAGATCATCTCGTCTACTCTTCATTTATACCCCCCCCCCCCCAGATAAGGGAAGGGATTATTCCAAGATCACATAGGTAATAAGGGTCAGAGGCAGGACTCAAACTCAACTCTCTTGACTCATGGTCGGTGCTCTTTCTAATGGCTGTCTTGTCATTCCAAGCATTCATTAATTGGCTTCATATAGCAGTGAACTAGGAAGGGACTGGTTACTGGGGAGGGGAGATGGCATGAGGCTTAATCTTGTAACTCAATTATTCCCATCATGATGATTTTGAGTACAGAAGTGTAATAAGAAAAACAAACAGGATTATGGCTGATCAGACATTTCCAATTACATGAGCAAATTAAGGGACAATCACTACTGTATTTTTTAATGCAATTAAGGTAATACATGAATGCAAGTCCCAGAAAGAAGCCTGGTGGTGAGGAGACAATAATCTGAGCATCTGAATACGTACCTCCTCTGTGTACTTGGTCAGGTTATTCAGGGAGCCCTTTCCAGAGGCTAAGGAGACTCCTATACCCAGGATTACAGAGTAGATGGGGATTCCAATGGAGACACTTTTACTACTGAATTTTTCCTTATGGAGGGCTGTAGTTAGCTCTTCAACATGACTATAAAAATGTGAGTGGAATTCGGATTGGGCCTGGGTCTGAAAAGGAAAAGGAGACACACAGAGCCAATCAACACTCAGAGCCCCCTACTTGATGCCATTCAATTCTCAACTTCTGGATTAAGTACTTGCCTGGTAGACACTTCCAGGTCACTAAGGGCCTGAACACTAAGGATATAGAGGCTAAAATGAAACAATTCCTGCCCTCTGGTGACTTCTAAGAGGGGGAAACCTTTGCGCAACAAAGTATGAGAGGTGGCATATCATAGTCTTCCCTGGTCACCATTCCCCTGTGCAGATTCTTTTTCTGTTTTAGAAAGCTGAACTTTGGGGGCAGCTGCATAGCTCAGTGGATTGAGAGTCAAGCCAAGAGACAGGAGGTCCTAGGTTCAAATTTGGCCTCAGACACTTCCCAGCTGGGTGACCCTGGGCAAGTCACTTAACCCCCATTGCCTGCCTACCCCTTACCATTCTTCTGCCTTGGAACCAATACACAGTATTGATTCCAAGATGGAAGGGAAGGAAGGAAAGGAAAGGAAAGGAAAGGAAAGGAAAGGAAAGGAAAGGAAAGGAAAGGAAAGGAAAGGAAAGGAAAGGAAAGGAAAGGAAAGGAAAGGAAAGGAAAGGAAAGGAAAGGAAAGGAAAGGAAAGGAAAGGAAAGGAAAGGAAAGGAAAGGAAAGGAAAGGAAAGGAAAGGAAGGAAGGAAGGAAGGAAGGAAGGAAGGAAGGAAGGAAGGAAGGAAAGAAGGAAGGAAGGAAGGAAGGAAGGAAGGAAGGAAGGAAGGAAGGAAGGAAGGAAGGAAGGAAGGAAGGAAGGAAGGAAGGAAGGAAGGAAGGAAGGAAGGAAGGAAGGAAGGAAGGAAGGAAGGAAGGAGGGAAGGAAGGGAAGGATGCTGAACTTGAGAGCAGGGATTGTTTTTGTCTTGTTTTAAGATTTTGTAAAATCCCAATCCAAATGATTCATTTACTCATTGTAAAAATTTAATAATTTGGCCTTGTTCAAAGACCTTCATTGTTGGGGAACTGGTGACTTCATGACGACTATAAATAACCTTTTGACATCCATGTTTCTTCTTTAGCTACATATAAGCATGTCACCTACCCTACTAGAATGCAACCTTCTTGAGGACAATATCTATTTCTCCTCTGTCTTTATATTTCTATCATCTAGCCCAGAGCCTGGCCTAAAGAAGAAGGGGCTTAACTCACTCTTACTGGCAGAAAAACCAGCCAATTCAACTTGTGTGCTGTTTTAATTGAAAGGATTTTTTTTCCTGTCAAGTCTAAATTTGTTTCTTTGCAACTCTCACACTTATGTAGCAAAAATAATATTTTTTCTTTATTAATAGAATTCATTTACAAGTTTCTCTTCCCCTTCCTCCCATCTCCACATCATAAAAGACATCACCAAGCAAACAGACACACATATAGAGATGCGATCTTTCATGTTTCCATTTTTCAGTTCATTCTTTGGAGGTGAATGTTCACATAAGTTATTCTTCAAGTATTAAATCTTTAGCTATATATTATGTTCTCCTAGTTCTACTTATTTTACTGTTCATTATCTCATGTAGTTCTTTCCAAGTTTTGTTTTTTTTAATTAGCCTGCTCATCGTTTCTTATGGCACAGTAGTATTCTATCACAATCATATACCACAATTTGTTTAGCCATTCCCCAATTTCTGGCATCTCCTCAATTTCCAATTCTTTGCCACAACAAAGAGAACCACTATAAATATTTTGCAACATATAGGATATTCTCCTTTCCCCATATCTCCTTGAAAAATAGACCCAGCAATGCTATTACTGGGTCTAAGGGTTTGCATAGTTTTATAGCACTCTAGGTACAATTCCAAATTGCTCCCCAAACTGGTTAAATCAGTTCACAGTTCCACCAACAGTGTATTAGTGTCTTCATTTTTCCAAATCCCCACCAACATTTGTCATTTTGCCCTTTTGTCACTTTAGCCAATCAGATGGGTGTCAGATTATATCTCAGAATTGTTTTGGTTTGCATTTTGCTAATCAGTACTGATTTACAGCATTTATTCATATAACAATACATGGCTTTGATTTCTTCATCCAAAAATTCATTCTTTTGTTCATTCTTTTGCCCATTTATCAGTTGGGGATAGCAGTTATTCTTATTAATTTTACAACATTCTCTATATAATCTTGGATATCAAACTATTCTCCAAGAGACTGTCCATAAAAATCCCGCCAATTTTCTGCTTTCCTTCTAATATTGGCAATGACAACAACAATAATAATGTGTTATTATCAACATCCTTGTCATTACTCCCACCAAACTTGCCTTACCTCAAATTGGTACTTGATGAAGTTGTATGGTCTACGGAAATACTTCTCATCATAATCAAGGTTCTCACAAACAGGATCATATCTGAGGGACTTCCAGTCTCCATTATAGACACGTTCACACAAGCCCCCAAAGAATACAGGGTCATAAACATACATCTTTTCTTCTTCTGTCAGAATGTTATACCTATGTGGAAAAGGCATTAACAAAGAGATGGACATATGTCACCATTCTCATCCAATAGCCATACACTGCCTCATCCACCAACAAGTGCTGCTATGTAGTAGATCACTGAAGTGAGACTTTATTATGAAAATTGTGGTATCTTCTGTTAACTTCATTAGAGCTAATGCATTAAACCATGGACAACTTCAGGAATTTCTGTCTGAGCTAAATGTTGCCTATGAAGATGTTCTATACCACACAGAAGTCCATTGGCTGAGTTGAGGGAGAATTTTGAGACATTTCTATGACTTACTTCCACAGGTTATAGCTTTTATGCTTTCAAAAAACAAAGAAGTACCGGAGCTCAATGATGCAGAATGGAAATGGCACCTCACCTTTCTGACAGATGTAACAGAGCTACTCAACAGGTTCAATGTGCAGCTTCAAGGAAAAGGGAAGTTCATCTGTGATATGCAATCACATGTGAAAGCATTTGAAGTAAAATTAGGTCTCCTTATCAAACGAGTGAAGGAGGAAATTTTCTGCCATCTCCCCTTAACTCAAAATCGGTTGGCGGAAAAACCCTTGATTGCATTCCCAAAAGAAACATGTGTGGATTCACTGCAAAAGTTGCAAAAGGAGTTCCAATTCATATTTAAAGAGCTTCATCTCCATGAACAAGACATACAGCATTTTTGTAACCCATTTTCTATTGACATTGAAAATGTGGATACAATTTACCAAATGGAACTGGCTGAACTGCAGAATTGTGACTCTCTGAAAGACACATTCAAGTCAAGCAACTTGCCTAATTTCTATGCATCTCTCCCCTCTGAGACATATGTTAATTTCAGGAACCATGCACTCAAAATGGCAACCATCTTTGGCAACACTTATGTCTTTGAACAGACTTTTTTCAGAATGAAACATCTGAAATCTCCAACCAGAGCTAGACTAACTGATGCACACTTGCATCACTTTTTACAGCTAGCAGTGATAAATATGGAACCAGACACTGACCATTTCATTAGCCAAAAGCAGGCCCATAGTTCCCATTGAAATACTGGTCAGTTTGATGATTTAAATTTACTTGTTCTTCGTTTTAAATATTGTATTTGTTCCCATTTTTTTTTATTTAAAATGAGATCTGTGCAGTGTGCATAGGGATTTGTTCATAGTTGTTGTTTTTTTTATATATAGTCTGGCCCTCCAACGTTCTGAGTGATAGTAAACTGGCCCTCTGTGTAAAAAGTTTGGGGACCCCTGGTCTTGAGGTTGCTACAAAATTGAAATGAGATAGCATCTTTAACATGTTTTGTGTACCTTAAAATGCTATGAAAATTCCAACTACAATTATATTTACATTGTCTGTAAAGTTCATTCCAAGGCTGAATGTGCTATCATAGTATTATTTACTATTATTTTTATTGTTAACTGATATACTGACTCATTTCTCGACATATGGAACAGAAGGGTCTGATGCAAAATTTGAATCCAGAACTCCTTGTCTCCAAGTCCAACACTCTCTCTTCTAAGATATCCTGACCCATTGCAGGTTGGTGCTTTTTTGACCTCTAAAGTTCCCTCTAGTTCTAAATGCTATACTTTCCCCAAAAACACTTGTCCAATTTTTCCCCCATATCTGGCACTGGGTAGAATTTAAAAAGAAAATATGTCTCAAGCACAAAGGTTATAACTTTAGATACATTGTAAATTATTATTATTGTTGTTGTTGATGTTAAAACATGTGATAGTATTTAAGGATGGCTACTATTCCCAGAACCACTGGCTGTTCTTTAGTCCACTTCTCCAGACCTAAGCCACTCTATTGGAAGCAAGGAAAATCTCTCCCTGTTCCCTCATCTGTAACATTCATCTGATCACATTGATTGGCCTCTCTGTGGAGCAGGAGTGGGAAAGACACCCATAACGGAAAGGCCCAGGGCAAAAAGCATACTCCACAACAGCCTAATAAGTCAAAGTTCCTTGGCAATCATTACTCACCCTTGGGCTGCCATTTCCGACCCAGGGATGGGGTTGAATTCCAGACAATCATTTTTAAGGATGCCAGACTCTTCACAATCCTCTTCATCAGATCCATCATTACAGTCTTGATCTCCATTGCATAGAAAGCGTCGTTTGATGCAACGACCTGAGAAAAAAAAAGTGAGTTATCAAGTGACCTCCCTCTTTTTGACAAAGCACCAAATGCTTCCTTCATCACCCATCTTTTGACTGTGGAAGGAAAGAGGGGGGTGTGTAGACAGCACAAGAGGGGCTCTTATGTGTGTGGTTTTGTTTATTATCATTCTGAGCCAAGGAAGGCAAATTAACTTAAAAAATTAGTCATCAGAAATCAGGCTGAAGATGAAGAGCTGGTCAACACAGATGTTGATGAGGGAGGAAAGTGCCAAAGTAGACTTGTAGTGATGAAGGGAGATTTAGATCCCATCTGTCAGTTATGAGAATTAGAAGGAAACAGGTACATTAGGGAGACCCAGAGAGAGTTCGATAAAGTCAGGAAGAGAGACCAAAGCTTATTGGAAAGATCAGAATTGTAGGACCTTAGAAAGAAAAGGATCCACAGGAGCCATCTAGTCCAACTCAGAAGTGGCCAAGAGAATTCTCTGCAACCTTTTTAATGTATGATCATGTAGTAAGAGAGAAACCATTCATTCATTCATTCATACAAACAAGAATTTATTAAATTTTTCCTATGCTCAAGGCACATGGAATAAAAAAACAGAAAAGGAAATTTTAGAAAGGTTTGATGGTTAGGAAGTTTTTCCTTATATCAACCAATAAAGACTCCCAGATTTCTGATTCAGCCTTCTCTTGGAGAAGCTTATGAGAAGACTGGATCAATTCACAACCATTTCAAGATTGAAGATGGTGGCCTTCAAAATAATAGTTGGTAATAGCCTCTGCTCTCTTCAGACCTCATTTCAAGGACTTTGACCACTCCTGGACACCACATTTCAAGAAAGGCAGTGACAAGCTAGGAGAAAGCATCTAGGAGAGGAAAGCAGGCTGGTAAAGGGTTTTGAGTTCATGGCAAGGCCTGGATGAAGGAAATGGAGATGCTTAGTAAGGAGAATAGAAGAATTCAGAGGTAAGGGGGAGAAACAAGATAGGTATTCAAGTAATCCAAGAGCTGTCATGAGGAAGAGATAGTGTTAGCCTTAACCTCATTTGACCCAGAAAGCAGAGCCAGGGACAAGAGGAGAGGGGGAGGAAACGTTGCAAAGAAACACATTGAAGCTTGAAGGTTTTGTATCCCCAGAGCTTAGCCTGGTTCCTGACAAATGGTAAATATTTAAGAAATGCTCTCTTTATCAAATCTCTGTCCCTTTCCATATATATATTCAACACAAAATATATTTATAGATATATAAATATACACATATACATATATGTATGTGTTTGTTTACTTATACATATATGGACAGTGAGGTGGCATTATAAATAGAATGTTGGGCCTGAAGTTAGAAAATCCTGAATTCAAGACTGGCCTCTGACACTTACTAGCTGTGTGACCCTGGGCAAGTCACTTAATCCTGTTGGCCTCAGTTTCCTTATCTGTAAAATAAGTTGGAGAAGAAAAAGACAAACCACTAGAGTCTCTTTGCCATAAAATTATCAAATTGGCTCCCAAAGAGTGGACATGACTGAAAAATGACTGTAGAACAACAAATACAAATATACATGTACAAAGGCTACATGGTACCTGCTCACCCATCTTTGTGTCCTACTCACCTGATTCCTTACACTGGAAATCATAGCCACACTGGATTTGTGCCGTACAGGCCTCAGGGCTGGTGCAGGCTGCTTCATCCCAAAGGTCGCCAAGGCACAGATTTCCCCCAAACTTGGATGGTTGTAGGAGATTTCTGTATCGATGCTAAACCAGATTTTTAACCAGGAATTTCTCTGCATCTTTTCATCATACAAAAGGAATGAATCAACTAGCATCTCAATGCAAGGTCTTGTGCTAGGACTCCAGGTGATATAAAAGCGAATAAGACTTGGACCTGCTCTCAGGAAGCCTAGGGTCTAGTTGGGGAGGAGGGAGGACTAGACATTGTTGGAGGAATTAAAGAAGTAAATACTCATGAAAGGCACAAGAAGAAAACAAGTGGAATACCTATAATTTCTATTCCTATCATTTTAGTAACGAGGATACATGGGACAATGAATGGAATACTGGTCAGAAGGGGAGAAAGAACTGGCCTTAAATGCTGCTTTTGATATTTATTAGCTATATAACATGGCAAGTCACCCTTCTTCTCTCAGAGTATCTGGCACCAATATAGGATAAAGATCAGGCACTGGATAAGACCTGAAGAATCATCTGCTCTCACAGAGAAGGAAACTGGGGGCAAGGGAGAATAATTGTCTTATTCAATGTTACATGAATGATGATTATCAGAGGGTAAATTTGAACTCATGTCTTCTGACTCCAGAAAGAACCAATGTTCTTCCCATTGTACCACAATGACCCCTACCCTACAAGGCTATCATTCCCTGCCTTGGTTGAAGGAGTCCTTGAACTAGGTATCCTTAGAAAACAGTCCTCATGTGGCACATGGTCTCCTTGAGGTTCCAGTGGGAAGGATGGAGTTGGCTTTTGTATCCCGATTCCCAGTGCCTAGCTTAGTGCTTTGTGGGGAGTGAGATGCTCATAAAATATTTGTAGGGTTGAATTGCATTCCAAAGTGACAATATAATCACCTAAGGAGTTAAGGTCTAACCAGTAAATGTCTAAAAGACAGAACATTGTTTCCTTAAGTACAAAAGCCTAGGTTCTAGTCTTAGCACTCTCATTTCCTAGCTTTGGGAGCTATAATAAGTCCCCTGACAATCTCTTTCTTGCTCTATAAAATGGGATAACACATCTTAGACTACTGTCCTCACTGGCTTTTTGATAATGGATGAAAAGTTCTTTGTTATCAAAAATGACTATGCAATAATAACTCATAGACAGGTACAAGTAGCTAATCTCCTCAGGTCCACCCAGAGAGAGAAAAGCCACAGCCCCCATATTCATCTGTCTCTCTAAACCTCAGTTGTTCTACCCCAGAATTTCAGAACTCTGCACTCTGCTGTCCATCTGCAAACTCACATACCTAACTTAACTTTTCCTATAACATCAGGTACAAGTATAAACAGTATTTGTATTAATATGTATTCAGATACTCAGATAGATCTCTGATTTCATTAATATGGACTTCTGTTCTAGGATACAGAGTGAAATCCATTCATGGTATGTTATGCATTGATGACAGTGAAAATAATAGGTAGCAATAGCACATTAGGATTTACAGTGCATTTTATACATGTTATATCCTTTTATCATCACAACAACCCTGCTATTATTTTCCCCATATTATAGATGAGGAAATTGAGGCAGACAGATGTTAAGTGACTTACCCAGGGCCACACAGCTAACAAGTGTCTGAGACTGGATTTGAATTCTAATTTTACAACACTCTTGTACCACTTGACCAGACTATAGATCCATTTGAGTATTTCTATTTCTCTAACTATATTTGTATTTTTTTTCTGAACTTGTAGTTTTTTCAATGCAAGGAACTCACAGGGGAGGAAACCTTCTACCAATACATAGCAGCAGCTTTTCTGTGATGCAGCATCATAGTTAAGTGCCTGCCAATATGAGCCAGAGATGGGACTGACTCTGACT
This sequence comes from Monodelphis domestica, assembly GCF_027887165.1. Classification (NCBI taxonomy): domain Eukaryota; kingdom Metazoa; phylum Chordata; class Mammalia; order Didelphimorphia; family Didelphidae; genus Monodelphis; species Monodelphis domestica. The sequence continues at coordinate 21,374,660 of NC_077228.1, forward strand.
GTCCTGACTCCAAAGCCACCTCTCTATCCCTTACACCATGCTCTCTTGTTATGATTTTATAATAATCCCTTCCACTTCCCAGGGGTTAGGAACAAGGCATCCCAATAATTTGGAGAATCCACATAAACCTATTGGGTCTCCCTTCATACCAGAGAAGGAGTCTATTTTTTTCTTTTTCTCTTATGGAGAGATTATAGCACTTGATTATAAGTTTGGGGTTAAGTATGCACTTCTCAGTTTCTAATGTTTTTCTATGTTCTCTGCTGGCCTTCATGTGTCATCTTTGGCTTCCACAAAATTCTCATTTAATTTCTTATGATCTCTTGAAACCACACTAGGAGAAATCATGATGTGAAAGGGATAACTAAAGCACATTTTAAAAAATTGACAATGTCTTCTCCCCTTGGCCTCAAAATAAACCCGTGAGCTAGGTAGGCTGGCAGTACTCACACACCTTTCTTGATTGAGGAGACTGACAATCAGAGAAGAAAATTAACTGAGTTCGTGCATTCCAGGCCAGGAATTGCTAGTTCCAAGGCCAGCAGCCTTCCCACTACATCATGTAAGATGTTACTATTACGTGAGAGTCAGGATTATATCAGAGATTTAGAGAACCAGGCTCAGAGTCATGAAGACCTAGGTTCTTCTCTTCCCTAAGACGCAGTCAGTCTGGGTAATCATGGGCAAGCCACAGAATTATGGTTTCCCACCTATCCCTCTGAAGCTGTAAGTTACAGAGGAATTGCTGATTTGTATTGGCACAGGAAATTTCTGTGCCAAGAATTCCCAATATAAATCAATCAGTCAATCAATAAGCATTTATTATGATATGCCAGACACTGTGTTAAGTACTAGAGCTACAAAAGGGCAAAAATGAGTCCTACCCTCAAGGATCTTCAAGTCTAATGGGAAAGCCAATAAGCAAATAATTACATACCAGCAAGTGATAGAAAAAATAGGAAATAATTAACAGAGTGAAGACACTAGAATAAAGTGGGGCTGGGAAAGACTTCCTGTAGAAAGTAGGATTTTAGTTGGGTATTAAAGGAAGTTAGGGAATGAGTGAAATCAATGAAGTCCCAGGGCTGGACCCATGTAAATATCCCAAGTGAGGCAATATTACACAATGTACATGTATTTGCATCTATATAAATATTTCTCAAATGAGATAATGAATAGGAAGCATTAGATAAAATTTAGCCAGTTCTAAGCCCAGCAACCTTCCCACTACTTCATGTGAGCTGTTACTATTACATGAAAGTCAGGATAATGTCAGAGATTTAGAGAACCAGGCTATTATTAACTATTATTAGCTATTACTTAATTATTGTAGTTATTATGTTGCTTATTATTATTTTCATCATCATAATTATTATTATATGGTTTTAATCTTTAATTTAAGGGAAATGATCCTGGGATGATTCACTGCCTACTGCTATTTCTGATTGTCATCTAATGGCTGGAGATCTCTTGCCCAGGTAATGGAAGGATTGATTTTTGTCACTGAATGAAAGTAGTGAGGATGTGAATCCGCATCCTGTGGAACCTCTAGAATGTAAACTCCATGAGAACAAGGATCCCTTTCTTTGTATCCTCAGTGCCCAGCATGTTAGGTGTCTGGCACATAGTAGGGTCACTGAATTTACAGAAAATAATTGAATAACATGATAATTATTGCTTTTATAATTATTGATAAGAATAATACAAAGTATAAAAAAGCCTCCAGCAGAGAGAGGTGGGTCACATTTTCTCACCCACCCATTAGACTATCTGGCTACTAAATCGTTTCTGTCTACATTTTCAGAAATCCTTCTGTGCCAGGGTGATTCTAAGGCTGGGAACTGGGTGAGCAAATGATGCAGTTGCCCAGACCTTTCCTTCCTTCTCTCTCCTCTTCTCTGCTTTTTGGTTCCTTTGCTGCTCATTAGCCAAGTAAGCAGAGGACCGCAGAGGAGGTGAAGTTCAAAGCCATCCATTTGCCTCCCAGTTAAGCAGTCGTGATAAAAAGGTTTATAGCCTGTGTTGTAGGAGGTTGTAACTAATGACCAATTTGGGACTGTGGGCAGATTTTAATTACCCGCCCACTCCCTGTCCCTGTTGTGATAAATAAAGGCCTGGTGCCTGTATAGGGGCTGGATTACCAATCTCTCTCTCCAAGGCTGGGCAATGGCCTGGAAAGATCCCATTGCCAAATCAATGGAAGGGGCACAGACTATTTCCTGGGGAGTTGGAGGGTCAGGGACAAGAGGACAGAACAACTGGTGGAGTGTATTCCCTGTAGGGGCAAAAGTCTAGAATAATGCCTTCTGCCTCTGATTCCTTTCTCTAGCTGAGTGAGAATAGAATAAGATATATACCTGAACACATCACAGAAAATAGAAATTGCTTATTCTATGTGATAGAGGGTTGTGAAAAATCTCCATTTACACCATTCATCCATTCATTCAAAAGGCATTCATTACATGGATTTAATAAGTACCCTAGAATAGACTCTTAATATGTGCATAGTGTCTGGCACATAGTAGGTGCTAAATCAATGCCTGTTAGCTGAGTTGATTGAATCAGTATTTTCTAACTCATATTCTGGTATATTGTACTATACTCTGATCCCAAACAAGTTTAATGGAGGGACCTACCCTCTATTTTGGGAGAAGCATAGACATTCCTCTGCTGCATGCTTTTATTGACTGAGTGGTCAGATCTGAGAGTACATCCAATCGGTCTCTTTCTCTGATTGCAACTGAGAAGGATGAGGTTTGGGGGAGGAGGGAAGAGGTGATTCTTTAAGTTCTCTTTGGTCTAAAAATTCCTAGTTTCTCTAACTGACCAGACCTTCCACTATTCTGATCAGCTTCTTCTAGATTAGGGGTTCTTTACTTGGGGGGGGGGGGGTCCTGACAATTTAGTGAAGTCCATGTATCCTTCCTCAAAATCATGTTTGCTGCCTCCATTCATTATGGGAGAGGATGATGAATTTCAGTTTTGTTAGCAAAAATATTTATTTTTTCCAATCCAAGTTTACGGACCCCTGTTCAGTGGATAGAGTGATTATCCTGAGGTCAGGAAGACTTGATTTCAAATCCAGACTCAGAAATCCATTTGCTGTGTGACTCTAGGAAAGTCACTTTCTCAACTTCAGTTTCTCAGCTGTAAAAAGGGAATGATAATCAGATTTATCTCCAAGAGTATTGTAAGGAGCAATTGAGATAATATACATATAAAGCTCATAGCACAGCATCTGGCATATAGTATTGCTCAGGTGGATTTTTAATACATGTTTATTCCTTTTCTTATTCCCTTCCCTTCCCCTTCTTCTAGACACTCTTAAAATATCAATCAATTTTACTAGTTTTCTTCCTCTTTCTGTTTTCCTTTAAAGAAAAGAATATTGTAATGCTGAAAAGTGAAATTTAGGCAATATAAAGATGAAAGACATTAATGCAATGTATTTTAAATATATATGGCATGTAGAATTAAATGCAACACTATAGATATAGTCCAGCCAGTGCCAAGTACAAAGGGATCTCCCCAGTCCTGGATTCTATTCCTCTCAATGAAGCCTACAATCAACTTAACTTTTTTTGGCTTCCTTGTCATACTACTCTCTCACATGGAAGGGGTAGTCCACTAAAATCCCAGATCTTTTCCAAATGGATTGCTGCATAGCCATATGTCTTCCATATTTTACTTGTGACTTTGATTTTTTAGATTTTGCATGTAAGCCTTTACATTTATTATTATTCAATGAAATCTCACCAGTGGTCTAACTCAAGATCATAACAAATGAGAACCAATTCAAATGACTATAAATGCTTTGGGGTATGGGGAAGGGGGCAAGACATCTGTCTTTGCCAAGTATTTGGAAGGCTGTCATATAGGAAAAGGAAAAGACTTATTTTCTCTCGATCCTAGAAACAGAACAAGGAGCATAGTTTGGAAATTTTATTGAAACAAATTAAGACTTGCGGCCAAGAAAAACTTCCTTACAATTAGAACTACTAAAAAATAAAATGGGCAACCAGAGAAGGCAGTGAGATTTCCCTTATTGGAGGTCTTCAAGAGGAAGCTGACTGATCCTTGGTTCATTGGCCAGGGAAATTGTAAAAAGGATTTTTGGTCAGGTATCATTTGGACTAGAAGATCTCTGGAACTCCTTCCTCCTGAGGTTCTCTAATTCTGAGATCTAATTTCCTCTTCAAACTGCTAGTTTCTTCTGCCAGTAGGCTTAGCTCTGGTAGGGTAGTTTAAGGGGAAGAACATTACTGTGCAAAAGGACATTGGCAGTATTCCACTGAAATAATGACCAGAGCTTAATAAATACAAAAATATGTCACTTTAAAGAAAGGTCAGTCTTATTAGCTCCAGGAAAAAATGATTCAATTATGATCCAGACTGTAAGCCCTTTATCTAAGTTATCTCCAAAGGCAACAATTGAGAAAAAGTAGTTTTAAAAAGTCAGAGGAAAATGAGAATTTTTAACAAAGTTATTTTTATAAGGGAAACCTCAGATATTCTCTATGTCCTTTAGAGTTGTAGGACATGCCTTTGGGATCAATGGATCTAGTTTAAATATTGATGTTATCGTTTACTAGCTGGGCTAGTAAACTAGTATTGGAGAATACTAGTAAGCTAGTATTGGAGAAGTCAATTGGCTTCCTAAACATTCAGTTTCCTCATTTAAAAAATTAAGGGGCTGGACCTGTGTGGACCTTTCTTCCTCTGCTTTTGTAATCTGAATATCCTCTAACTTGCAATGTAATGGGTGGAAGTTGAAAACAAGTAAATATATGTATATGCATAAATATGTTATGCATACACATATATTCTAGAGCTGAGCACATTACTTGGCATGTAATAGGTACATAATTAATATTCATTGATTACTCCTAATCCTACCAGCCACTCTGGAACCAATCCATCTTCTAAGTAATAGTCCTTGAGATAGAAATTTGAAAATAGCTATTTTATCTCCATAATTATTTTATTTTATGGAATAAATACCATTCCTCTCTGTTCCTTTAATCAATACTTAGGAGGTATGGATTCCAGTCCCTTTCACCATCCTGGCTGCCTTCCTCTGGAGACTCTCAAGCTCATCAATATTATTCCTAAAATATGCCACCCAGAACTCAATACAGTATAGCAGATGTAATATAACCAGGACCAAGCAAAGTGGCACCATTGATTTCCTAGTGGTGGGCGCCATGTCTCTTTTAATGTATCTTGACGTTCAATTCATTGGACTTCACTCACCAAGAAATCCATTGAAATACTCAGATTCTTTTTCCCACTAAAATATTATCTAAGGCAACTCGTGAAGTTGATTTTTGTACCCAAGTATAAGATTTTACATTTGTACTGATTACATTTCATCTTGTTAGATTCAGCCCCATGTTCCAACCTGTCACCGTCTTTTTGAATCTTGGCTTTGCCACTAAGCCTATCAACATTTCTTTCCATCTTCGTGTCTTCTGCCAAATTTGATGTGTATGCATTCTGCGACTTCATCCAAGTTATCAATAAAAATGTTAACCAGTCTAAAGCAAAGCACAGACTCCTGGAACACTTTTCTAGAGATCTCCATCCAAGTGAACATGAAACTTTCTGACTACTCCTTAGGTCCAGCCATTCAAGTAGTTCAAAAGGCAATTAATTATACTATCATTCAGCCCCCATTTATTCCTCCTTTCCACTTGACTAGCATGAGAGTTAATGAACTGCTATGCTAAAATCTAGGTAAACTCTATTTATAGCATTCACTTCATCTACCAGTCAAGTAACTTGGACCCTTAACAAAATGCTAAGAGCCATGTAGAGCTAAATGCCTGTCCAAGTCAGAACTAATCCTACTGCCTTTTTCTGACATTTAAAGTTGTCAAAGGCAAGTTCTCTGAGCCAGAAAATCTTATGAGCCACTTCTATTGGTTCTCTGTTTATGGTTGTTTTTTGTTTTTTCTGCTGAGTCTCAATCATCAGGCAGAACCACAGAATTTTTGCTTTGGAAGTGACCACTAAGGTCATTTAGAGGAGGCTCACTATAACAATTTAAACTCATATTTAAGTACTTCCAAGTAGATGACAGTAGATGATGGAAAGAAAATAGGACTGTGATCCAGATGGCTTAGATTTAAGATGCAGGTTCCTAGCGATGTGAACTTGGACAGCTCTCAACATCCCTGAAGGTGGGACAACAGGGGTTGTGATTTCAACCCCAATCTTAGGGCTGGATTGCTAAATTAATTCTCAAATAGTAACACTGGAAGAAACATACTTATGGGATTTTGAGAATCACATGACCTCTAAGAGGTATCCCTAGATTCCTGGATTTCTGGTGACTCAACGTTTGTGAGAGTAAGAGTTGGTACAAGGGTACAACCTAGGCTGCATTTTTGTTCTGTTTTCTAACCTTCTATATTTTATGCTACCTTTGAATATTAACAATCAATGTTCTGAGGTACCACACCTTCTCTCTTTAACATCCTATATTCTAAGGTCTTTTCTAAATCTAGTTCTTGTTCAAGAGTTAGGAAGACTTCAGTTCAAATCCTCTCCCAAATATTTATTATTTTTTGACTCAAGTCACAATTTCTGTCTGCCTCAGATTCCTCATCTGTTAAATTAGAATAATAGTGGGGTCTACCTCCCAGGGCTGATGTTTATTTGATGATTAACAAATGGAATAATATTTGTAAAATGTTAGAGAAAGCCAAAATTATTATAAAATTTCTAGGTGTGACTAATATTGGTATTTTTCTAAGGTTCTTTCAATGATACTTTATGCTCTAAGGTTCCTTTCAGCTCTGATATTCCGTTTTCAGCTTTCTCCCAACTCTGACATCCTTCTCTGTTTTAAGGCCCCTGTCATGCCTGATCATCTATATTCTAAGATTCATTCTAGCGACAACGTCCCATATTCTGTTTTAACTTTCTGTCCATCTCTAAACTCCTATATATGTAGGTTTCTTCTCCCTTTCCTAGTCTGTTCTAATGTTCATTCCAGTTTTAATACTTTCTGTTCTTACACCCTCTTCACTTTAACAGGCCATTCTTCTATAATCCATAAAGGCAAAACTATATCAAAACAGTATATTGACCAGAATTTTCTTACCTTTTGACCCAGGCAAGGAATGCATTCAGTCCATGCTGACCACTCACTGAGTTGGCAATCCACTGGGGCAGGAGTTGAGGGTTGATCTGCCCGCTCTATTCTCCTAAAGAAAAAAGATCCCCCCCAAAATTTTTAAAATGAAATCAATACAACAGAGCTTTTAGAAATTTCCCTTGCATGCTTTCAATGCTGTTTGACTATGACTTATTTGAGGACAGGGTCTCCTTATCATTCTTTTTATCCCCAATCCTTAGCATAGTACTCATCATACAGTTGGTGCTTAATAAATGCTTATTGACTTGATAGTAATTAAAAATAAGGAGATAAAATATATACAGCCCCCATTGCTTATTTGTCTGATGCTTTGCAGGTACAAAGCTCTTTACCAATATCTTCTTGTCTTGTCTCCCAATAACCTTAGAGGAATTAGTGGATTGTTAAGATTCCCATTTCATAAATGTGGAAACTGAGGGTAAGAGAGGGAAAATGTCTTTCTGGATATTGGACCACTCAGAAGTAGCTGAGTGTGGGACTGAAAACCACAGCAAGTCATGGGATTTTTCAAAGGGGCTAGAGAAACAGCCCTTATTTGTAGAGTTGCTACTCTAGCAGAGGAGAGACCAAGCAGGGGAGGAAAACCAGTTTACAAAAGGCCGGGCTCATTAAGCAATAGATTTCTGCAGGCTTTTGAGGTGTGTGTGTGTCTTCTTTAATAAAGGACAATACTAATGATCAGGGACTAACAACCACTTCCATTCCTGTGCCTTGTTGTTCACAAAGTACTCTGCTTCCAACTGCCCTGGGAGCTAGGCTGCACAAAATTCTTGTTCCTCTTTTTACAGATTAGAGATAAGTCTGGGATCAAACAACCAAAGAATGGCAGGAACAGGATTCAAACCCAGGTTCGAATCCCACACCAACCCTCTTTCTATTTCAGACTGGAGAACCTTTTTTATTGGGGTAATCATATATGTCCATCCTGGAAAGTAAGTCGAATTTTAACCTCTTACATCAACTTCATTCCGGGAGGGGAGTTATTCGAGAGTAATGAAGCTGACTTTCATGCACTGAGTCACCAGAATAACAACTGATTTTTTGATATAACCATTTATTCACTCTTTTGCTAATTAATCTGTTATTTTGTTATTTCATTTCTTCAAAAATTCATAACAGGAGTAGAGCTACTCAGGGTTAGGAACTTCTATTTTTTTCTTTGCATCCCCAGAACTTGGCATACAGTAGAAACTTAATAAGTATTTGATGAGGTACAGCTAGCATCAAATAATTATTAAGCTTCTAGGGTTGGGAGAATCTGGATTCAAATCTGACCTCAGACATTTCCTAGCTGTGTGACTGTGATCAACGCAATTAACCCCATCTGCCTAGTCCTTGCCCTTCTGCCTTAGAGTTGTTACTAGAATAGAAAGTAAGAGTTTAAAAAAGGTGTTTGGTGAGTGAATGATAGGTTGAGATATTAAACACCCATTATGTACAGACCCTGAGCCAAAGGCTTAAAATAGAGAATGAGAAAGAGAAGGGTCTGTGTGTGTAGTGAATCTGCTCAGAAGTATGAAGGGAAGGAGCTAAGTGGCTCAGGGAGTAGAGTCATGCCTTGGAGACAGGGGGTCCTGAGTTCAAAACTAACTTCAGATACTTCCTAGCTATGTGATCTTGGGCAAGTCACTTAACTCCAATTGCATAGCTTTTACTATTCTTCTGTCTTAAATCTGATACTAGTATTGAATCTAAGAGGGAAGGAAAGGGTTGTTTTTTTTTTTAAATACAAGGGGCTCATGAGTTTGGGCTAAAATTAGGACTTTGTTGGAGACTTAGATTTTAGAAGCTGTATTCTCTAGGAAGGAGGATAGTGAAAATGAAAAAAAAATAGTAGAGACTCCAAATATTGGGGATTAGATATGAGGAAGCAGCATGTGCAGATCCATTGAGAAAAATGCTAGACCAGGATTTGTGAGAAGAGTTCAAGTCCTGCCACTTACTAACTGTCTCATCCTGAAGAAGTCATTTCTCTGTGCCTCAGTTTCTTCATCTATGAAATGGAGGGGTAGGGTTTGATGACCATTAAGGTTCCTTCCCTCCCTAAAGCTGTGCTCCTATGATACTAAACTCAATTTAAAAAAAAAAAAAGCAAAAAGTCGAAGGCAGGGGGGCAGAGTCAAGATGGCCCCTTAGAAACAGCAAAAGTCTAGACCTCTGTGAAAACCCCTCCACACCAATCAAAAACAAAGTGCTTTGAGGGGGACAGAAAACAAAATCTAACAACAGGACAGAGCTGAAGGACCCTCCTGCTTAATTCAACTTAAAAGGTACTGGAGGAGGCTGAATTCTTGGATTTAAGGAAAAGGAAGGAGGAATTTCATCTGAGGACCCCCTCCCTCACCTACTGAGCTGAGTCTCCCATAATCACTTAAATCTCAGGGTGAGGGCTCTGGCCCAGAGGGAGTGCCTTACTGCTAGAGCTGTGCCAGGCTCAGGGCTCTAACAACAGCCAGAAGGGTGGCAGCTGAAGGAGAGAGGAAGCAGGGAGGGTAGCCTAGTCCCAGCCGCTACTATTCATTTTGAGCCTCCACTCCTCCAGGTTTTGTCCTTAGTGCACATACATATCTGAAGATAAGCTCCACCCTGGCTTAATCTAGTCTATCAATAGGGCAGATAAGAAGCCTTCAGAAGGCAGGGAAGCTGAATCTCCAACCCCCCTCCCCCACCAACTGAGCTCAGAGCTGCAGTAAGAATTCTGCTGACTGGGATGCCAGGGTAAGGGCTACAATCATGACAGAATACCTTGATAACAAGTTGGGAAGTACAGCTCCCTTCATCCTCCACATCTTCATCTACACCTTTAACTTCTGCTGCCAGCTGGGGAAGATCTGACCTTAGGGCTCATTAATATTCCATCAGGCTAATTTAGTCAATCAGCAAAGTAGAGAAGAAGCCCCTTCAGGACAGAATAGCCCAAACCTACAGATCCAGCAAATAATCAGAGGAGCAAGATGACAGTGAATTGAACTCAGGCTTTGGAAGAACTCAAAACACAATTCAAAAGAAAAATCAAAACAATTAAGAGACGCTGAAGACAATTGGGAAAAGAACTTAAAAAGCAAAATAAGTCATCTAGAAACAGAAGCACATGAACTAAAACAAGAAAATAGTGTCTTAAAAATCAGAATTGACCAGCTTGAAATTGAGGCAAAGAAAGTGAAAAATGACCTACAAAGAAAAACAGACCAGAAGGAGAATGACCAAAAAGCCAGGGATGAAATTGAGTCTTTACAAATTAGAATTGGGTGCAACTGGGTGGCTCAGTGGATTGAGAGACAGACCTAGAGACAGGAGGTCCTGGGTTCAAATCTGGCCTTAGACACTTCCTAGCTGTATGACTCTGGACAAGTCACTTGACCCCCATTGCCTAGCCTTTATTGCTCTTCTGCCTTGGAATCAATACATATTATTGATTCCAAGGCAGAAGGTAAGGGTTTAATAAAAAAATTAGAATTGAACAACTAGAAGCAAATGACTTTACAAGGCAGCAAGAGTTTATAAAAAAAAATCAAAGGAATGAAAAAATTGAGGAAAATATGAAACACTTCATTGATAAAACCACCAACATAGAGAATAGATCCAGAAGAGAAAATTTAAGAATTATTGTACTACTAGAAAATCATGACAAAAGAAAAAGCCTGGACATCATTCTACAGGAAATTATCCAAGAAAACTGCCCTGACATTCTTGAACAAGAGGGAAAAGTGAAGATTGAAAGAATCCATAGATCACCTCCTGCATTTAATCCCCAATTGACAATGCCCAGGAATGTTATAGCTAAATTCAAGAACTACCAGACCAAGGAAAACATACTACAAACTGCTAATAAGAAACTATTCATATATCCTGGAATCACAGTTAGGATAGCACAGGACCTGGCTGCATTCATAGTGAAGGACCAGGAAGCATGGAATATGATATTCCAGAAAGCAAGTGAACTGGGTTTACAAACAAGAATCAACTACCCAGCAAACTTGACTATATTCTTACCGGGGAAAGTATGGTCATTTAATAAAATAGGAGACGTCTAAGCATTCCTAAAGAAAAGACCTGACTTAAACTGAAAATTTGATACCCAAAAACAGAACTCAACAGAATCACCAAAAAGTAATTAAGAAAGGGAGAAAAACAAACAAACAATATTCTTTTTAAAAGACCCAATAAGTTCAAATTATTTGTATTCCTATAAGAAAAGATGATATTGGTGACTTAAAAATGTTTATGATCATCAGGGTAGCTAGAAGAAGTATACTTAGAGTGAACAGTGACAAACTGTATACGATGAAATGTCAAAAAAAATATATATATATATATTTAAAACTAGGGGTAAAAAAGAGAATAATACTGAGAGAAATGGGAAAAGAAATAAAATGGAATAATTTTATATTTCATAAAGAAGGAAATGGGGAAGGGGGAAGAAGACCAATACATTGGAAGGGTGAAAGAGGTTGAAGACAATCTCCAAGAAAGTTTTAATCATAACAGTGGGAAGGGTAAGAAAGGTTCAAATGGAAGGAAAACCTCCACTCCAAATCAATCATCAACATCAGCATCAGCATCATCAACAACAACAACATTGTCAACATCATCATCAACAACAAAAGCATCCTTATCATCATCATCATCAATATCTAATTATCCATTTTTTCCTGGCCCAGGAAAGATTTTTGCTGGGTGGCCTAACCTAATAGCATAATATGCAGAGTACTGGATGAGAGTCAAAAGACCTAAACTCTAGGCTCAAGTGCCACTATATGTCCTTTGAGTGTAAAAAGAAAGCCTTATTTTTCCTTGACTCAGTTTCCTAATTTATGTATGAGTGAAGCTTAACTGGACTCTGCATTAAGTTAATCAATTAAATCAAAGAGTAAACAAGAAAAAATGAGTACATTATAAATTTTAGGTAAAGTGGCTTCAGACAGTGATGTCCAAGCTAAAGCCTAAATTTCTGCCACCACTGTCTTCCAAGTTCTTAGCTTTGTAGTCAAGAATGTTTATAATCTACCTCTCTAGAGTCACCTCCCATAATTTCCTTGTACCAATCCATAAACAGCACTGGGGAATTTGAAGGATATTGGCCATTTGGGAATGATTGGACCCTATCTAAAAGCAAGCCTTCTCTATTCACATTTTGGTGTGTTCCCAAATCATTTCTGTGACCTCATTAATATAAAAATCACTCTATATAGACCTGCTACCATAACACTCAAGCCAAACTGGCCTGGTTACCATCTCCCAGAAATACCATGGACCTATCTCTGTGTCTTTGCTCAAATTCTCTCTCACACTTGGAATGCCTGTCTCACCACTTCTACCTAATGAATGTTATCCATGCTTAAAACCAGGTCAAATACTACTTCTACCCTTCATGCCTCACCTGTTAAGCAATGCTTATCTCAGCTTCTTTAAGACATTTTGCCTGTAGGACAGTGTCTGTGGACTGATAGAAGAAAGTGAAACTAGCTGCCTTTATTCTACTAATAACTCAGGTCCTTCATATCTTTCTCGTTTAACCTTTTATTAAATTTGTCTAGCTCTGAAAATGATTCACTGATCTTCAACTCTTATGAGTTTTGCTATCTGTTCCTTCCTATTATTCACTTAGGTTAAAAACTAATTTAAAGAGCCTTTCTCCTAAATGTTTAGATGCTGGCATACAGTACATATTTTTTAGTATTACCATCATTTCATTATTTATGTGTCCTTAAAGAATAATGTAATTTCCCCATTCGTTTATTTTAAACATTTGACTTATCTAAAATCACAAATGCTACATCTGATTTTTGTATTCATCTGTAGTATAATAAATTCTACTTCTACCCTTTCTATTTAATACAATGTGAAAAAAAATCCAAGGGCAGTTGGTATTCCCTCACCCAATGCAAGATTACAGTCAAGTAATCACCTGGCCAGTGGGGATACAGAGAAAAGGCAGTGGGCAGTGGGTAGCAGACTCACTCAATGAAGGAAGAAGTCAGAAACTCTCCCTGCTGTATATTTCATTAGTTTTAGATAAAAATGTGTCAGTTTTATATGAAGAAATTATGTTACTATAAATTTAAATGAAAATAAATTAAATTAAAGTGAGGAGATTAAGTTAAATAATCTCTAAGGTTGTTTTCTGCTTTGAATGTGGGTCCCTGAAAAAAGATTGCTATTTCCATTCTTTAGATTCCAAGAGAAATGCATGAAGACTAAAAATGTGGTGGCATTTGGTTAAGACAGAAAGGCAAGCTCTGCCTTCAGAGGGCTTATATTTTTTTAAACCCTTGCCTTGCATCTTAGAGTCAATACTGTGCATTGGTTCCAAGGCAGAAGAGTGATAAGGGCTAGGCAATGGGGGTTAAATGACTTGCCCAGGGTCACACAGCTAGGAAGTGTCTGAGGCCAGATTTTAACCTAGGACCTCCTGCCTCTAGGCCTGGCTTTCAATCCACTTAGCTACCCAGTTGCACCCAGGGCTTACATTTTTAATGGAGAAAATAATCTTTTCTTAAGTTGAATTCTAAGACAAGGAAACATGGGTTCCACTACTATTCCCTTATTTGATCCTTAAAACAATCCTTCAGAGTAACTTCTGTTATTACCCAATTTTGCAGTTGAAAAAAAAAAACTGAGGCAGACAGGTTAAGCAATCTTTTCAGGATCATATAGCTAGTAAGTGTCTGAATCTAGATTTGAACTCAGGTCTTCCTGACTCCAGGCCTAATGTTCTACCCATGGCACCACCAATTTCCTTGAAGCTTTTCCTTTCTTCTAAACATAATCACTCTAAGACCAGAAGAGTGAGCTGAAGTCTAGAATGAATTATAAAATGAGGAGGTCAGACTACCTGGCCTCAAAGATCCTTTCCAGATCTAAACTAATAATAATAATAATGATTATGGTGATGGTGATAGTGATGGTGGTGATAGCAATTATATATAACACTTCAAAGTTTGCAAAACACTTTATATATATATATATATATATATACATCTATATATATATATATATAATGTCATATTATCCTCACAAACCTAGAAAGTAAGTGTTATTATTATCCCCAATTACAGATGAGTAAACTGAGGCATACAGAGGTGAGATGACTTGACCAAGGTCATATAGTACACATATGAGGAAAAACTTGAAGACCTAACTTCAAGTCCAATACCTTGCCTATTGCTCCTTCCAGCACTGTATGATCCTATGGGAGATGGCACAGTAGCTAGAGCACTGATCCTAGAGACAGGAAGACTTAAGTTCAAATAGAGCCTCAGATACTTTTTAGCTTGGTGACCCAAGACAAGTCAGTTTACCTCTGTGTACTTCAGTTTCCTCATTTGTAAAATGGGGATAATAACAGCCTCTACCTCCCAGAGTTATTATGGGGATCCAAAGAGATCAAAATTGTAAAGGCAAATCTTAAAGCTAATAACTACTAGCTACTATTACTATTATTAATAATTATTGTATATTAATTAAGTAAATAATATAATTAATATTACTATTATTAAAATAATAGAATATTAAAATCAAGTCAATTCAATCAGCATTTATTAAGCAAGGAAGAGAAAATGGAACAAGCATTTATTAAATGTCCACTATTTACCAGGCACTGCTAAATAAAGCACTTTTCAAATATCTTGCCAAACATTGGGATAAACACTCAAAATTGGAAGGGAAAAACACAGTCACCTTTGTCCTAAAAGAACTGATCCTCATAGCCCTAGAAATGAAAGGACCCTTAAAAATCATCCAATGCAATGCTCCCATTTTACAGAAAAGAAAACTGAGCCCCAAGGAGTTAAGCTGATGACGAAATTCACACAAGGAATATGTGGGATTGCTAGGATTTAAACCCAGGTCTTGTGATTCCATGATGAGAGCTTTTCCCACTGAAATATATTATTATAAGAAAGAGAAAATTAGGAATAAGCTGATGATCTGATAAGGCAGGGGAGAAATTGCTTTTTGGAGTGCTTTAGCACATCCAAGTAGAATTGTCAAGATGTCATTGCTGGTCTATGGAGACCCCATTAAAATGTAGAAATGAGGGAAAGCGCATTAAGGGATGTAACCAAAAGCTCAGGTAGATTGAAACTTTTGTCATTGTGGATTTAAAAGCTCTGTGACAAGATGTCAATACAAAGGCAAATACAAGAAGCCATCCCCAACAGAGAGCCAGCAAAGCTGGGAGCAGAGGACTTTTTTGGTGAGTCACTGATATCTCAGCTGAGGAGCTCTTTGCACAATGGTGGGCCTTCTAATGGCCAAGTGAGATGAGGATCAAGTGATGTAACTGGCCTGAGTGATCTGGAGTGATCTCCCTTCTCATCTCTGCCTCTCAGGATCTCGGAAGCCCTTCAGGACTCAGCTCATACCCCACCTCCTGAATTCAGGAGGCACAGAGTTGATCATGACTTGCATGAGAGGATTAGCATCTTTCCATTCTGTATGCTACCTCGTATGTTCATAATACACAGAGAGACAGACACAGACAGACAAAGAAAGAGAGAGACAGAGAGAGGGGGGAAAAGGAGAAAAGGGAGAGGGAAAGAGAGAAAGAGAGGGAAGGAGGGAGAGAGAGAGAGAGGCAGACAGAGAAAGAGAGAGAGAAAAAGGAGAGAGGGGGAGGGAGAGAGAGACAGACAGAGAGAGAGACAGAGAGAGAGAGACAGAGAGAGAGAGAAAGAGAGAGAGAGAGACAGAGAGAGAGAGAGAGACAGAGAGACAGAGAGACAGAGAGACAGAGAGACAGAGAGACAGAGACAGAGACAGGGACAGAGAGAGAGACAGAGACAGGGACAGAGAGACAGAGAGAGGTGTTAAACTGATGACTTAATTCCTCAGGACTTTTCTCTATTTCTCTACCATGCCAGAGAAAGCTCTTCCCCTGGAAGCCCCCTCCACTTCCTGCCCTGAGACCTGGACCTCTGATTGGCTGATTCCCTAAGAATCTCCAAATAAAGGAGGAGGGTCAGGCCAAAGAAGGGCAGAAGACTTTCATTCCTTCCAGGCTGGAAAGGAATTCATCTCTAGGCTCCCAGCCATGGACCTTCCCCCTTCTCCCTTTCAGCTCCTTTTTGTGTTTTGTCTGCTCTTCTCAGAATGGAAGCTCCTTGAGGGCAGGAACCGACTTTCTTTCTGCCTTTATTTTCATTCCCAGCTCAGCACAGTGCCTGGCATTTAGTAAAAGCTTATTAATGCTTCTTGCCTGACTGTGGCAAGACCTCTTCCAAGGTAGAGTGTGATTCATATCAGCATTTTTATATTGGATTTTAAAAGGTTCAATATTGCTGGGGGAGAAGAGCTGGTCCCCATATGAAAGGGAGGGTGGGGGATGGGAAACTTCCTCAGGATCATTCAGGGAGCATGTGTAGCTCATAAGCACATAGTAGGTTCTTTACTGAGTAACTACTATGGGTAAGGGGGAACATGGCAGAGTGGATAGGGCCAAAGTTTGAATCAGAAATATTAGTTTTGGGGGCAGTTGGGTAGCTCAGTGGATTGAGAGCCAGGCCTAGAGACAGGAGGTCCTGGGTTCAAATCTGACCTCAGACACTTCCCAACTGTGACCCTGAGCAAGTCACTTAACCCCCCTTGCCTAGTCCTTACCACTCTTCTGCCTTGGAACCAATACACAGTAGTGATTCCAAGGCAGAAGGTGAGGGTTAAAATATATATATATATATATATATATATATATATATATATATATATATATTAGTGTTCATGTTCTACAGCTGACACACATGGTGGGGCTGTGAAATCCTGTCAGTGCCCCACCCCCACCCTGAGCCATGATAAGTCAAACTCCCTCAACTGCTACCTTCTCTCCAAGCTTCATGGAGACAGTCCAGGACCCTGAGCTGAGAGCCCTAGGAAGGGCAGTGACATGAGTCCTAGACGTATGGTCTTGTGTCTGACCCATGGTCTTCAAGCATCTTTGGGGAAGGAGCCTTTGTGGCCAAGGGGGTACCATCCACAGAACAACCACCCTGGGCTGCTGAGTTCAAGACCTTACCATCTACCCCAGTGCTATCATTTATTCATCCTTTCATTCATTTCATTCATTCATCTGCACATGCCTTTGTTCTTGACCATCAAAGAAATCACAGGTCATCAGTAATGCTTCCTTCCCTTCCCTCTTCCTCCTCCCCCTCCTCTCCCTCTTTCCCCCCTCCTCTCCTTCATCTCCTTCTCCTCTTCCTCTCCCTCCTCTCCCTCCTCTGATTACCACAACACCTGTTACTACTATTATTACTACAACTGCTACTGTTGCCACTAATCATCATCATCATCATCATCATCATCATCACCATAACTATTACCATCATCTTCCTCATCAATAATAATAGCAGTACCTCCCTCTAGGACCTGTTCTGAGGATCCAATGCATTACTGTACATAAAGTGCTTTACTCTACAGAATTGTCTATTCTTGTTATTTTTTCTGTCTGAGTGAACCTCAGTTTTCTCATCTGTAAAAAGGACATGATAATTGCTTTTCCAACTTCCTCACAGATTTAGGCAGAGGTCAGAGAGAGGGATGGACTGGTCTATGAGCCACTCAGCCTCCATCAGAGTCTGGATTCCAGCTATTTCCATTACCCATCATGCTATCAATTTTTTTTTTCAATTTTATCAGCCAACCTAATGCTACCAAGTAGAGCTCAGTGGCAGAGATTTTTCACAGAAAGCCAATGGCCTAATGGCTTAAGAAAATGTCTCTTCCCCACTCCAGTGGCTAAGACACACTTTCCATTTTCATTGCCTGCTTCCCACCAAGCAGATGGGGAACTGGGGAGCCCTTCCCCATGAAAGCATCTATAAATGTTTGAACAATGAAGTTGTCAAGATGATACAAAGATTTGACAGATGAACATCTCTAGGCATGCTGACTTACTACATGGCCAAGCTCAGTTTTCAAAAGCATCTGCTCCCTAAAACAAGGGAAAGACTTTGAATGAGTGTAGCTACAAACCTCGAACACAGTCTTAGCCTTCTGTAGCTAACCTTCAAAGGCAGGGAGCCTAAAGAAAAAATCAATATCCTTCCCCTTCCCTTCCCTCTTGCTATTTGCATGGCAATCTGGGTAGATCTAAAACAGACAGTCAAGTCATAGCAACAAACATTTAAGCACCTACTAAGTTCCAGGTTCTGGGGAGGAAAATATTTGGGATACAGAAAAAAGCAAAATACCATCGCTGTCCTCAAGAAGTCTATTGGGAAGGCAACGTACGAACACTGATAGTGATAGGATCTGGAATCAGGAAGATCTGGGTTGGAATTTTACCTCCAATTCTTAGCAGTGTAACCCGGGGCCACTCACTAACCTCTCTCAGTCTTTAATGCTGAGGGCCCCCCTATATGCTGGATTCTACATTAACATTCCATCTCCTTGAATCTGATTCTAGGACTCTAGAGAGAGAGGCCTGATTGATAGGAGCATGTCTATCCATCAAAAAGAGCTGCATCACTTGGCCCACAATCCCCCATTAAAGATGGCAGAAAGGATCTGCCAGGCCAGCCTCCAGACCAGTTCTGGCCCCATCCTCCTACCCTAAGCCTGCCGGAGTTCTTTTCCTCCCTGACAAAGAGGCTGCTGATTATCTCCGGCAGCACTGGGCAAAGGCTTTAATTGGTTCTCCTTTTGCCTGGACTTACGATTTGCCTCTTCACCGGGTCTGTCTTGTTTGATAAGTTCATCAAATATTGAGACTCTTTGTTCGTTTTCAAAAGGGATTACAATAATAAGCTTTTATAATTAAGTGTATCTCGGCAAAGGTTTTCCCTTACCACGGTTTCCCTGGCCTTCATCTTCTAATTATTAGTGATGAATTTTCTGATTTTTTTTTCTAAAGTGTATTTGCTTTAAATACAAGTTGCAAATTAAATGTTGCAGAAAATGGGCTCCTTTTTTCCTCATTGAATTGTAGCTAAAAGGAAATATCTCTTACTATAACATATAAAAGCTTTAATGATATTAGATTTAAAATTTTTGTATGTGTGTGTGCACATATATGGTATACAATCAACATTAAAATAAAGAGTCTTGGGCAGACTCAGTAGACTGAGAGCCAGACCTAGAGACAAGAGGTCCTGGGTTCAAATTTGATCTCAGATAATTCCTAACTGTGTGACCCTGGGCAAGTCATTTTAACCATAATTTAAAACTGATACTTAGTATCAATTCGAAAATAGAAAGTGAGGATTAAAAAAAATAAAAATAAAGAGTCTTGGTCTAATCTCTGCTCTGTCCATGAAAGGCAGCTAGATGTGCCAAGGGTAGAATTGGGAATATCAGGAATTTCTGGATTCAAATCATTCCTCAGATTTCAACTAGTTTTGTGACTCTGGATAGATCACATCACCTCTGTCTGTCTCAGTTTCCTCATCTGTAAAATCGGGATGACATTAGCACTGATCTCCCAGTGGTATCACTTGTGAGGATCAAATGAGCTACATGTGTTGCAAAACTTCCAGTGTGAGCTGTTACACTTGCCATTGTCATGACTACTCGTTACAAGCCAAGGCATTCAACATCTCTCATCCTGAGAATGGCAGACCCATTCCACTGGTCTCCTTGGCAGAGCCAGATACAATCACAGGTTCCAAGCAGCTTTGGGAAGTACCCGGTGCAGGTTAGCCATTTTGGATGGGGAGTCCTTGCTCCCCTTGCCCCCTTCCGGAGCTGTGAGGTGTAAATGAGATGGTACCCGGTGAGTTTTTGTGACTAACCGCCCCAGAGAAACATCTGGTAGAGTTCAGCCCCTCCATTAGATTGGGAGCTCATCAGGAGGGCAGGGAGGGAGGGAGAGAATCTGGATCACAAAATGTGACCAAATGAAGCCTCAAAATTCTTTCTTTATGAAATTGGGGGAAATGCCAACGGATTGCAAGATCCTTGAGGACAGGGACTGTCCTTTCCTCTTTTTATTTCCCCAGGGCTCGGCGCCATGCCTAGCACATAATAGCTACTTAATTAATGTGGGTTTATTGATTAAGTAGACTCTTTCCTGGAGAACAAGGACTACTTCATGTTTTTGTCTCTGGATCCTCTGAATCTAGTACTATGCAAGGACATAGATGTATAATTTCACTGGTATCGAGAACTCTCAGGTCTCAACGTAGATAATCACTTTATTTTTATGTTTCATAACCCCTTACCTTCTGTCACAGAATTGATACTGGGTATTGGTTCCAAGGCAGAAGAGCGGTAAGGACTAGGCAATGGGGATTAAGTGACTTGCCCAAGGTCACACAGCTGAGAAGTGTCAGAGGCTAAATTTGAACCCAGGACCTCCTGTCTCCAGACCTGGATCTATCCACCTAATTGCCCAGGTAGTCACTTTCTGAATAATTCATTCTTAGGGAATTGGCCCAGGCATCAAAACTTGAAATTATTTTATTGAGGTCACATAGGCAGGATAAGCAGCACTTGACCTCAGCTCTCCCTGATGACCTCCCTGAGGTCATCTTTACATCTCTTATAACAGACTTAACCATTGTCTAATCAAGAGAATGTAAACGCCTTTAGGGCTGGGACCATTTTACAGTTGTCTTTCTATCCCAGCATCTAATCCAGTGCCTGGCACATAGTAGGTACTTCATACTCAGTAATATTGATTGATGGTTAAAAATCTTCAGTTTGAGGCAAAGTGCCTGCTTTTAAAATCCCCCAAACAAGAAACAGGGAATGAACTAATCAATGCAAAATGGGTCTCCTAAGAGGTTTCAGTGGAAAGAGGTTGGGAGCCGAAGTCAGGAACCCTGGACTCAACTCTCATCTCTACCTCCTCATTCTTATGATGGCTGGCAAGTGCATTCTATTCCTCAGTTTACTCATTTAGAAACGGGACTAAAATTACTGGCACTTCCAAGATCACAAGCCATTGCTTGAATAATGAGATAAAGTGTCAGTGAGTGTATTGTGTGTTTTCCTGGAGTGCAAAGCATGAATAAGTATGTGATGCATGTTCCCTGAATCTAAGTTAAAGGCAGGCCTAGAGAAGAAGAGATGCTTGACTCCGGATCAGGATGTCCAAAACAAAGAAATGGGGAAAAAAGCAATTACAGAATCAAAGAATCTCAACAGACAACTCCAAAGGGACGATGAAGTCAGTGCGCTACAATCTGTGTCTGAATGAATCCCCAAACAGTTAGTGAATAAGCAGCAGGTCCTGGTCCTGATGCTGGGGACAGAAAATCAAAGGCAAATAGTTCTTGCCTTCAAGGAGCTGATACTCATCAGAGGAGAAAATGTGTAACTGTGTGTGTGTGCGCATGTGCATGTGCCTGTGTGTGTTTGTGTATGATATACAAAGATAGAAAATAGATACAAGATAGGAGAGGATCACTAGCATGTGTGTGTATGTGGGGGGGGGGGTGTCTAGGAAGGTCTCCTGGAGAAGGCAGAATTGGAGTTAAGGTTTTAAGGAAATTACTAGACATTCCAAGATGGTGGTGACAAGGGGAGTGTGTTCCAAGCTTAATGATCCATGTTCTGCTTGAAAAAGAATACATGGGGGCAGCTGGGTGGCTCAGTGGATAGACAGCTAGACTTGAAGAGGAGAGGTCCTGGGTTCAAATCTGACCTCAGGCACTTCCTAGCTGTGTGACCCTGGCAAATCACTTAATCTCCATTGCCTAGCCCTTACCACTCTTTTGCCTTGGAACCAATACACAGTATTGGAGAAAAGAAAAGAAAAGAAAAGAAAAGAAAAGAAAAGAAAAGAAAAGAAAAGAAAAGAAAAGAAAAGAAAAGAAAAGAAAAGAAAAGAAAAGAAAAGAAAAGAAAAGAAAAGAAAAGAAAAGAAAAGAAAAGGAAAGGAAAGGAAAGGAAAGGAAAGGAAAGGAAAGGAAAGGAAAGGAAAGGAAAGGAAAGGAGAGAGAGAGAAAGAGAAAGGGAGAGGGAAAGAGAGAGGGAAGGAGAGAGAGAGAAAGAGAAAGGGAGAGGGAAAGAGAGAGGGAAGGAGGGAAGGAGGGAAGGGGGAGGAAGGGAGGGAAGGCGGGAAGTTGGGCAGGAAAGCAGGGGGAAGGAGGGAAGGAAGGAAGGAAGGAAGGAATGAATGATAGAAGGTCTTTCTTCTATCTATCTCCTCTATAATTCCATCCCATTCTTTCTAGTTGGCACTTTGGGCAACAAGGAAACGAAGTTGCCATCCAAACAGTTCAAATTCCTTCTCCACACATGACATCCCTTTTAAATATCTAGAGATAGTCCCCATGTTATCTCTGAGCCTTTTCTTTTCTTTTCTTTTCTTTTCTTTTCTTTTCTTTTCTTTTCTTTTCTTTTCTTTTCTTTTCTAGGCTAAACATCATGGTTTTCCCTAACTGATCCTTATGAAAGAGGCAGCAAGGCATAATGAAAAGGGCACCAGATTTGGAGTGAAATAAGGCTTGGGTTCCAATCCTTCATCCAATAAATATTGGAGCCAAATGACTCCAAGTCAGTCACCTTAATGAGCCTCAGTTTCTCTAACTATCAAATAAGAATAATAAACTACCCAGAGTTGTTGTAAGGCACAAATGAAGTGATTTGTTTAAAGTGCTTTGCAAAATTTAAAGTACTATAAAATTGTGTGCAAAAAACCAATATAGCATGCCCAGATCCAAGATTAAAAGCTGAAAGGAACCTTGTAAACATCTAGTGCAACTTAGAAAGTAGAAAACTGAGGCCTGGGAAGTTAATTTACTTTCTCAAGGTGACATTGGAAGTGTCAGAGGCAAAATTCTTGAGGCCCTTCATCATACCGATTGCCTTCCTCTAGATTAATTACCTTGCATTCTTCGTAACCCCAGTGCCTGGTATATAGTAAGTACTTAATAAATGATTAATTGGTTTATATTCCCCAGCTGATTAATTTCCTTCCTTAAATGAGGTGCTCTACCTTTGATGTGATCTGACCAAGCAGAGGATAATGCAGGGGTTCTACATAGAACTTTATGACAGTCTGGTGGACCCCCTGAATTCCTTCTCAGAACAATGTTTTGAAATATTTGAAGGAAGTACTAAATTTCACTTAGAAATTAGTGAAAATAAATTTGTGACCTTTTCCCCTTCTAATTTCATGGACTGCCTGAAATCTCTCCATAAATCCCTTGGGGGTCCAGGTTGGGAACCTTTGGCATAACGGTACTATCATGGCACTAGTCCAGGATGTTATAAGCCCAAGATTCAGCCCAGGATCACATTAACTGGGGAAGAATCAATTCCTACAAATTAAAATGCTTTCTCCACTCATGACACCTTTGGCAGGAAAAGCAGTTTCCAAAATGGAACCCTAGTGATAATTTGGAGAAAACCTCCCATTCTGTGCTATGCTATATGATCCTGATGGTCACAGCACATAGCATTCAGTCAGGCTCTCCTCTGGGCAGAGGATGAGCCAGTTCTATATGGAATGCTGGCCAGAGGTTAAGTTCACTTACCTCCTGAGCTTATCCTGTGCTGAT
The DNA here is from genome assembly GCF_027887165.1 of Monodelphis domestica. Taxonomy (NCBI): domain Eukaryota; kingdom Metazoa; phylum Chordata; class Mammalia; order Didelphimorphia; family Didelphidae; genus Monodelphis; species Monodelphis domestica. The sequence goes on from NC_077228.1 coordinate 21,398,264, forward strand.
GTGAGATACTGGCCTGACATCGGGCAGAAGGCGAGGAAAGCCAATGCCACTATCCCATTCAGGAGCCATTGTCCCATTGCTGTGGAGGAGGAAAGTTGAAGGGATTAAACAGGTGTGATTCTTACACCTGCATTGAAGTCTGCTTGTCTTTTAGGAGAATAATTTTACAGGGTCCACTAAACGGAGAGTTACCAGAACACATTGGCTTGGCCTCCCAAAGTTAATCATTGAGAGGACTATTGATCCATGAGGTGTCCCCAACTCACCAAAGGCTCCTGTCCTTCTGTCCCTTAGGAAAGCGGTGAGTAGCATAACCATTGAGCAAGAGGCAATTTGAAGTCAATTTTAGATGGCAAAGATGTAGGGTTACCTCAATACATGAGGGCAAAAGTCCAAACAACAGTAAGTCCAAAAAGCTTGTCTACTTTGGCTGTCTCTCTCTGTCTCTCTCCATCCCTATCCCTGTTTCCCTCTCTGCAATTCTCTCTGTTTCTGTGGCTCTGACTCTGCTTCTCTATCTCTTAATCACGATCTCTCTCTACGTGTATCTCTGCCTTTCTGTGTGTCTCTCATCAATACAGATGTGTTCACTGCATCAAATACAGCAAACATTGACTTTAGACACAAGATTCATCTCCCTCTCCATAGGTTAGTGCTCTCCCCAACTCCCAAAATCATTTTGTATTTACCATCTATATATTTCATGTGGAGAGGTAGTGGGGCATAATGGATAGAGAGCTGACCTCTCTAGGTTCAAATCTCTCCTCTTATCCATGCTGTCTGTGTGACCTTGAACAAGTCATTCAGCCTTTCAATGCTCCAGAAGACTCTCTAAAGCCATAAATTGAAAAGAAGTTTCTGACCTGACTTGGTAGAAGCAGTTTATTTGCATGAGAATTCCTATACACAATCCAGAAGCATTTATTTTTAGCATGTACCAAACTGAGGATACAAAGAAATGCAAAAATAGGTAGTATGTGTCTTGTCTCACAAGCTGCCTTCTTGGGAGGGGTTGGAAGGAAAGGGAGGGGAAAAAAGAATGAGAGAGGTTTTTGGATATAACTAATATGAAAATGGGGTGTATGGGGTACTCAGGGAGGAGTAATATCTTTGGTATGGAGGGCTTGTAATGCCCTTCTAGGGCAGCTCTCCAGCCTCTGGCCCTCACCTGACACCTAGCTCTCACTTGTGGCTCCCAGTAGCTGCTAGCATGCAGCAGCGGCCACACCCCGGGCAACGGCTTTGACAGGCCGGCTAAACCTTGTGAGGGTAGCCATCAGGTCGTGGACCCCTGGTGAACCAGGGCTTTGCTCACCCAGCATGTGAAGACTGCTTCAGCAGAACAGATGGAAGAAACCAATAAGAAGGTTCAACGGCTGAGATGGCGACGCAGCAAGGCACTGTGGAGTGCTTAGGGCGTGTTGGAGCACAAAGGACAACACGGCCATCCAATGCAGCTGAGGAAGTCTCCAGGTGTAACGACTTTTCGTGCCACTGGACCCAGGCTTCACCAACGCCGAGAGAGTGGGACTGTCTCTGTGCATCAACTTTTCCACTTAAATCTTCATGCACAAGTGTCTTTGTGCACAAAAACGCACAAAGACAATTGTCTTCCTCAGTTACCGAGAGACTACTACTAATATGAAAATGTGTTTCTCCTGGATAAGCATATTTATTATAATTTGTTATATATTTAAAACAAATTATATGCATCATAATATTATATATTATGTTACATTACACTGTATTATAATATATATAAAATGAAAATAAATGGTAACTAAAAAAATTCCTTTCTTTCATTCTTTCATTCTTTCTTTCTCTTCCTTCCTTCCTTCCTTCCTTTCTCTCTCTCTCTCTCTCTCTCTCTCTCTCTCTCTCTCTCTCTCTCTCCCCTTCTTTGACAGCCCATGTGCAAAAAAAAAAAATGCATATCTAGTTTCTATACCTAACCTTTGTACACACCTCTGTGTGTATGTACAAAGTGTATACTTGGTAGATTGGAAACCCCATAAGGGCAGGGATGGTTTTGTCTTTGTATCTTCAGTGTCTAGCATAGTGTTTGCCAGAGGAGCAACTTGTTGAACTGAATGAACTGAAGCTGTCCAGATGAAAAGCAGAAAAACATAGCCACCATGATGGCATTTGGAATGTTCTAAATGATGGCTGACCTTTCAAAGGGATTAACTAATGGACGTCAGACAATCAATCAGATCTAGTCTTTGAGTCAGATGACATGGAAGGGTCCAGATGTTCTTCTTCTCAAACCTCAAGTCAATGAATTGTAGTGGGAGATATTTGATCAGATACTTTGCTAAAATATGGGTAAAGTATAGCCACAGCTTTCCTTTTATCTAGTCATTTTAGTCGCTCTCTCAAAGGAGGAAATTGGGTTAGTTTGACATGATTCCTTCTTGATGAAACCATGCTGGCTCATACATCACTACTCAAAATAGAGCAATGGAAAGAGGGCTGGATTTGGGGTCACATGGGGAAATTCTTTCTCCTCCCCAGGTCTGAGCTGCTTCTTCAGTGAGTTGACCTGGATGATGACTAAGGCTCCATTCTTCTCTAAATCTTCTAATTGTATATCTGGATTGGGGAACTCTTATGATATGCATATCCTTTTACTCTTAAGGATATATTCATGGAACCATTCAGTTATCCTAATAAACACAGAGATTTCTTTGGGTAGAATCATTAGGCAGTAATGTAATGTTCAATAAGAAATATGATAGATACCTAGAATCTTAGAATTAGAGTTAGAAGGGTGCAAACCATCCTCTAGTCTCATCCATATACAAAGGAATCTCTACTAGAATATACCTGACAAGTGGTTGTCTGGTTCCTAGTTGAAGGACCCTTCAATTTGGGATTGGAGTGTGGGTATAGTAGAGGCTTCACTAGCTCCAAAGGTGGCCCAATTTTGGACAGCTCTAACTTAGGAATTTTTTTCTTACAATAGTGACTTCTCTCCATTGTTTCTTATTCTACCATCTAAGAACAAGCAAAACTAATTTAATCACCTCCTTCATGTTCAGCCTTTCAAACTCTTAAGCAAAACACCCCACGGGGTCTTCTCCCAAGGCCATATATGGCTAGTTCCTTAAATGGCATCTCGTAGATAATAAAATTAAGGCCCTTCAGCATTCTGGATATTCTTCTAGTCATCAATCCTTAAACCATGGTGCCCAGAGTTGAACACAATTCTCTAAATGAGGTTCAAGTAGGACAGAGTACAGTGAGGTTCTCTCTGTTCCCAGAAGCTGTGTTCCAAGATTGCATCAACTTTTTTGGTGGTCAGTCATACTACTGAATCACTTCTATTGTGCCTTCAGTCTCCTAATATTCCTATATCCTTTTCAGAACATCTGTCTATCCATGCCCCATGTATATTATACTTGTGAAGTTAAATCTCTTTGTATCAAAATGTGACTTTACATTCATCCCTACTGAATTTTGACTTAGTCAGTATAGACATTGCCCCATCCAGTAGAGAGTCTTTTGATTCTTGACTCTGCCATTCAATGTGTCAGCTATCCCTCTCAGCTTGGTATCCCCTACAAATCTGATGAGTACACCATCTATGCCTTTAACCAAGTAACTGATAAAAATGTCAAATAGCACTGGCCCACATTCAGCTATCTGGGGTACTCCACCAAAGACCTCCTGCCATATTGACAGTGAACCCATTAAAAGCAACTCTTTGAATCTAAATCCATCTGACTATTATCACCTAATCCATATCTCTATCTTCTCCACAAGAATAGTATGAGATATTTGATCAGACATTTTGCTAAAATGTAGGTAAACTATAGCCACAGTCGTCCTTTTATCTAGTCATTTTAATCATCCTATCAAAGAAGGAAATTAGGTTACTCTAGCATGATTCCTTCTTAATGAAGTCCTGCTAACTCATATACCAAAATGTAGCACAATGGAATTCCATAAAATGCAAAGGAATCATATGGAAGCTAGTTTAGTGCCTCAATCTGAACCATGAGGTATTAATTCCTTTGGAAACAGAAACTATGGTGTTTTTCATGTTCATAACCCTAGAACCAAGAACAGTACATTATACATGGTAAAGGTATAATAAATGCTTGCTGAATTCATAGAATCACAGAGTTGGAAGAAATCTCAGTGAACAATTAGTTTAACTAACCTGAAGAATAACGGTCTATACTTTACCTGATAAGTGGTCATATAGTCTTTTCTTGGTGACCTCCTTGGGGTGGAAGGAAGGAAGGAAGGAAGGAAGGAAGGAAGGAAGGAAGGAAGGAAGGAAGGAAGAAGGAAGGAAGGAAAGAAAGAAAGAAAGAAAGAAAGAAAGAAAGAAAGAAAGAAAGAAAGAAAGAAAGAAAGAAAGAAAGAAAGAAAGAAAGAAAGAAAGAAAGAAAGAAAGAAAGAAAGAAAGAAAGAAAGAAAGAAAGAAAGAAAGAAAGAAAGAAAGAAAGAAAGAAAGGAAGGAAGGAAGGAAGGAAGGAAGGAAGGAAGGAAGGAAGGAAGGAAGGAAGGAAGGAAGGAAGGAAGGAAGGAAGGAAGGAAGGAAACAATTTTTTTAAGAACTTGATAGGTGCCATACACTATATCAAATGGTGGAGTATTCCAAAGTGATAAAGCATTTGAATTGTGGAATTTCAGTCTGGAGAGAAGCAGAAACACATCTGAGAAAGGTATTAAAGGGAAAAGGACAATTATGGAAATAGATCATACCATAGAGTACAGGCACCTACTATGTGCCAGGCACTATGCTAAGCATTGATTTCAGGTCTATCCATTGAGCAATCCAGTTACCTCTAAGCAAGCAATGCAATAATATATCAAAAGGGGGCAAGGTAGATTGGAGCCAGGTTGGGAGGTTGGGTAAGGGGTTAAATGTCCAATAGAGAAGTTTATATTTGATTTCAGAGGTAAGCAGGAGCCACTGGAGTTACTGAGTAGAGGGGGTGGAAGTGATATGATCAGATCTATACTTTTGGAGAATCACTTTGGCAGCTGAGTGAAAGGATGAATTGGAGAGTGGTGTGGCTTGAGACAACTAGGAAACTATCACAGATATCTAAGGAAAAGATGACAAGGTATATACTAAGGTCATGGTTATTTGCATGAAAAGAGGGACAGAAACAAAAGAGTTTATAAAAGTAGGAGTGATGCTATTTTAACAAATGATTGGATGTGTAGGATGAGGTAAAATGAAGAGCCACGATGACATTGAGGTGGTGAATTTGGGAGGCATTGAACAGGTAGGTGACATGGTCAGACCTATGCTTTCAGAATATCACCGTGACAGCTCCTAGAATATATGGAAGGCAAATTATATGTTTTGGGGAATGGGAAACATAGCAGGGAAAATGGGCAGAAGAGTAAGAAGGCATTTCACACAAAAAGCATGATACGGAGAAGGAGGGCCTTAGAGAGATAACTAAGAGGACAAAGGACAAATAGTAGGACAAAATGAAGCCCTTAAGTAACAGCCAAGTTTGGAACTCATTGATCTCTCTGCACTCAGGTTAGTGCCTCTTCCCTCACCACCCCACTCTCTATGTGGATGCATCAATATTTAATATTCAGAGGTAACTGTCAAACACTAAAAAATCCACCCTTAGGTAATGGGTTTTCTTTCACTTTCAGGGCTCAGTTTGAGATAGATTGGGCCAAAGAGCAGAATGGCAAAAGAAAAAAAAACAATCCATTTAGAGAAGGCTTCACTTGCTGCATTGGCTTCCTGTTCATGGCAGGCATGAGTTATTGCCTGGCACATTCTGCATATCATGCATGCTTGTATTCATGGCACTGTCAATATCTCTCCTAAGACTATAAAGAGTCTGGAGCATCAAGGGTGAGATGTACTGCCTACCTAAGACCATGAAACCCTTAGAACATAATAGGTGTTTATAGATTTCTTGATGATTGATTGACTTAAGGAAGGGAAATTATTCAATTTGAGTCGAACACTTAACATGCAACTACATGAAAGTGGAGATATCTTGGTAGAGAGCCAGTCATGAAATCAGAACACCTGGGTTCAAATTTGGTTTTAAACATTTTGTATGTGGGGGTAGCTGGGTAGCTTAATGGATTGAGAGCCAGGCCTAGAGACGGGAGGGCCTAGGTTCAAATTTGTCCTCAGACACTTCCCAGGTGTGACCCTGGGCAAGTCACTTAACCCCCATTGCCTAGCCCTTACCACTCTTCTGCCTTGGAGCCAATACACAGTATTGACTCCAAGATGGAAGGTAAGGGTTTAAAAAAAAACATGTTGTATGTGATTCTGGACAAGCAATTTTCCCACTCAGTGACTTAGACCATCTCCTAACATCCAAGTTGCAAGTTGAATATCATTGGTAGAGGGAGTTCCCTTACTCATAGGATCCCCAAGGCCAATACAATAAGTAGTCTGGTCCAAGAAAAGAAAAGAAAAGAAAAGAAAAGAAAAGAAAAGAAAAGAAAAGAAAAGAAAAGAAAAGAAAAGAAAAGAAAAGAAAAGAAAAGAAAAGAAAAGAAAAGAAAAAGGGAAAGGGAAAGGGGAAGGGAAAGGGAAAGGGAAAGGGAAAGGGAAAGGGAAAGGGAAAGGGAAAGGGAAAAGGGAAAGGGAAAGGGAAAGGGAAAGGGAAAGGGAAAGGGAAAGGGAAAGGGAAAGGGAAAGGGAAAGGGAAGGGAAAAATACCCAATCAAAATTTTGTACAAAGTCTTGTGACTGATGTGAGAGATACAAAGATGGATGGCATTACTCCTGCCCTCATCAAGCCTGCCATCTGGTAACCCAATATCAGGGTAAGAACATACTGAAAGAAAGTGAAGGGTTCTGTATACATCGGGTGTTTAATAAGTATTTGCAGAACTGACATATGTTCTTAGAAGTTTCATCAAAAAAGTTAGTCAATAAACATGTATTAAATGTCTACTATGTACCAGGTACATAAGCTGGCAATATAGACCTGACTATAGAGCCCCTTGTTGAGTGACCCACTTAGCATGGCTACTCAGTGTGCATTTGAGCAAATCTTCTCTTCCTTTTGTTTGATTCCATTTGAGATTTTGCATCTTGGAAGTCACAGTAAGTATCAACAAAAGAGCATTCACTGAAATTGAAATTAGAGACACCTAAGTTCCATTTTTAGCTTGGATTCTTTCTTTATTTTTTGAAACCTTTTTTATATCACTTATATTTCTCCCTGTGTAATTTCCTTCCTTCTGGAGAACCAACTGATATAACAAAGAATAAGCTTTTTAAATAAAAAAGGGAAGAAGAGGGGGAAAAAGGAGCAAAATTGATTCACATGGTGAATAAAAACTGAAGATGTCAGTTCTCCATACCTATGGACCATCTACCTCTGCGAAGGAGCTGGACGAGGTGTCTTCTCATATTTCTTCTTTTCTTTGTAACTTTGCAACATTTATTTGGAATTGGTTTGTAGTTGTGTTCTTTTCATTCACATTATTGTAGTCATCCTTTGTATTATTTTTTCACCTCAGCTTACTTCACTCCGTATCAAGTCATAGAAGACTTTCCACATTTATCTAAATTATCATTAATCACAATAGTATTCCATTGCATTCATGTACTATGGTTTGTTTAGACATACCCTATCAGTTGGCATATACTTTGTTTCTACTTCTTTGATAACACATACACACACACAAACACACACACACACTTCATATAGATTTTTGAGTCACTAATGAGGGACTTTTTTTAACAATGATTCCCTTGCAATATATACCTAATATCAGAAACTCTAGGTCAAAGATTCTGGACATTTTGTCACTTTATTTGCATAATCCCAAGTGGTTTTCACTAAATCACCACTCCACCAACAATGCACTAGTATTTCTATGTTCTGACAATCCCACCAACATTTGGTATTGCTATCTTTTTCCATCATTGCCAATTTGCTCAACCCTAACTCCTTTGAGTTCTATGGTCTTCTCACTGAAACTCGGTTTCCTCATCTGTATAGACCATGACTATGTAATGATACCTATAGAAGCATGGACACATCATACAAGTTTCTAATGGTATTTTTGAAAAGTACAGTAGCCACAATCACATAATTTAAACACAAAGGAAATAAGGCTGAAAATCCAAAGTACTATAGCCAAGCTGCTGTAAACTTCTCAGATATACCTGCTAGCTACCTCCTGACTTTCACACAAATGGGCTGTTGTCATTGCAAAAGATCAGCTAGTTTGACCAGGGTACATAAACATTCCTTTAAATGTCATGAGTGGGACCAGTGATATTCATCAGCAGTGAACAGCCCCAACTGAGCTCTTTTACTCTGATGTTCATTATTAACAACAGGTAAGATTGACCCTGCCCCTGAACACAGAACAGAATTAATCTTTATGGAAATATTCTCCCACCTTGGGCTAGGAAATTCCTCAGAGCTAAGGCACTAGGAACCCAGGGTAAAAAAAAAAAAAAGCAGCATATATAACCGCTGTAATACTTTTATTCTGGACATGCTTTCCCCTGAGATATTCAATACCGACAGTCTGTAATTAGACTTAGTACATTTCTCCTGAAGTCTTTCTGTGCAGGACTAAAAACAGAGAGGGATTAGCACACTGTAAACAAATGTGGTCAGTCACATTCCTAGCTGGTCTCAGTTCCAGCTGAATGGATTCTAGTGACTCCTGGGTGAATTTTAATGTCTTGCTACAGCTGCCTGGAAAAAAAAAATATGCCTGACTTCACTTTCCTGGCATCAACCTGGATTTTATTTCTTTTCAAAAGCATTTCAAAATTAATGCCAAACATTGCACGATCTTTCACACAGAAGAAAGAATTCATCCATCCAACCATCTATCCATCCATTCATCCATCCATTCATTCATCCATCCATCATTCATATGCTAGGTAAGATCTACCAAATGAGAGAGCTGACCATACATTGCCCACTTTAGAACAAAGAATATCAGAACTGGAATGGGTCTTGGAACATAGAATGTTGGATTTGTAGATCAGTATGAGAACATAGAATGTCAGCACTGGGAGGAACCTTAGAACATGGAATAGAAGAAGTGGAATGCACCTTGGAGAATAAAATCTCAATTCTGGGAGAGATCTTACACCACAACCTTACTCATCAGACTTAGTTCATTATAAGCATTAGAGCTGGGGGAAGCTGGGTGGCTCAGTGATTGAGAACAGATCTACAACAACAGGTAAGATTGACACTGCACCTGAAAACAGAACAGTTAATCTTTATGGAAATATTCTCTAGGCAGGAGGTCCTAGGTTCAAATCTGGCCTTAGACACTTCCCAGCTGTTTGACCTTGGGAAAGTCACTTAACCCCCATTGCCTAGCCCTTACTACTCTTCTGACTTGGAACCAATACCCAAGTATGGATTCTATGATGGACAGTAGGGGTTAAAAAATTAGAGCATTAGAGTCCTGATGTTATTCTTACAGGATTGTACCCTCCTTTTGCATTCATCTTATACCCCCTTCTATTTCCGTATTTTTTCAAATCTAAGTTCATCAATCACATGGTTCACTGATGAAATCTTTTCTGCCATATTTATCTCCCTTTGGAGGAAGCTATGTGGTCCAGTAGATAAAGCAATGGCCTTTATTGGAAGACATGCTATCCAATCCCACCTCAACATGCTCACTAACTGTGTGATCTTAGGCAAGCTCCTTAAATTCTGTCTACCTCAATCTCCTCATCTGTAAAATGGGGCTTTTGTAAGGATAAAATGAAATAGTATTTGTAAAGCACTTAGTACAGTGCCTTGTAAGCAGCAGCCACTATATAAATGTTTATTCCTTTCTTCCTGTTCTTTTTCCTCTTTCCCTTCTTTTTTGTAATTCTTGGATAATGATGTGTTTAGCTTGCATGCCCTCAAAATAAGCTTCCCCATTGACTTTTGGGTAGCATCTTCAACTTTGCATCTTGAAAAAGTATTGTTGTTTCACAACTCAGAGCTTTACAGAAAAGCCCAAAGAGTGTTATTGTTAAGGATGAGTCTCTATTCTGGAGAGAAAGTTGAGGTGATATACAGACACTGTGTAATTTCCTAGAAGAAATTGAGCCTGCTTTCTTCCTGTTTCTGCTTTGGCCTCCACTTGTTGCCTCTGGGTAATGTCTATTCAGAGTTTCTGTACTGATGTACAGAACACTAAACTCCCAATGACCTCATGTTATCATTGTCTCCCCATTCTTCAGCCTACAGGTCCCCTCCTACTCCACCCAACTGGACTTGTCTATGTCCCATCATCACCAGCCGTAGACTCTGGTTTCAAGATTGTCTAAACTCTTTCCACTCCCCAAATCATTTTGAAGGACTCTACTGTAAAGTAAGAAATGATCTAGCCTTGGAGTCAGAGGCAGTGGATTTGAATCCTGACTCAATCACTGGCAGTGTTGGACTTTGAGCAAATCTCCTCTCTGAGCTTCCATTCACCAAATGTATACAATAAAGGGACTGGATTCTATCATAAAATCTCCAAGTTGAAAAGGACCTCAGAGACCATCAACTGAGACTGTCAATAATGTCAATAAACATTAAGCACCTACTATGTGCCAGACATTGTGCTAAGCACAACTCAATTCAATACCATATGCATTTATTGAGTACCATAATGATTAATTCAATCATTTTTATTAATCTCTTACTATGTATTATGAACTGTACTAAATCCATTTCATCTCATTCTATATCATCCTATAATTGTCTGTACAACATCAGTTTGAAGCCCATTTTTGCACAAGATAGCTCAAACTGACAGAAGCTGTTCATTCTTTCAGTCCTTCATTTGCCTCTGCAACTTTTCCCCATGCTTTTACCTTGGCTCTTCCTGTTGGGTCCAAGTTCCACGAGCCCTTCAAATACTTGAAGACTCAATGGTGTCTTCCCTGAGTCTTCTGAAAGGGAATCAACCCCAGTTCCTTTAATCATCCCTCATATGCCACATTTCCTAATGATCCTACTGGCTGTAATACATCCTTTGGAAAACAAATCCTAGATGAGATATTAACAGTTCTAAAGGTTGAAACTATTTCCCTTACCAGAAATAATGCTTTATACTCTCATAGACTCAGAGTTGGAAGGAACATAAGAAGTTCTTTAGCCCAAAACCCTATCAGAAGCATTCTAATTTAAATCATTTAACAGTCATTTATTAAGCTTTTTTTTTTTTACTTGATCTTTCATTTCATCAGGTTAGGAGACTCTCAGCATGGAAGCTCCTTGCACCAATGAAGATTACCAACTCCTTTGTAACTTATATTCCTAGAGAATTCCTTGAATATCAACAGATAAAGGGATTTGTCTAGGGTTACCCAACTGACCAGTATAAAAACCATAATGGAATGCAGATCCTCCTGACTCCAAGATCTTTCCCCTTTTCATATTATCACTCCATCTCTCATATGAAATAACCACTAGTGTGTCGCTCCCATTGACCATAGTGTTTATGCCTCCTGAAAAATCTATGGAGAACAGACAATCGGATTTGGCTGGAATACCTTCATTGTCAATGAATCCACTGCCTATGCCATTCCATTTATAACAGTCATTCCTGAGCAGTACATCTAATGAGGGTCACTTATTTTTTTCACCAGTTTCACCGAATTCACTTCCTTAATCAATGCTATTTTAAAAAATTTCTATCATTTCCCAAAGAGTTTCTCTAACTCAATAAAACTTTTTTCATTATAGTTATATAATCAAGTAAACTAAATCAAAACACTGGCCATGTTGGTTCTCGGTTCTGTCACTCACAGCCCATGCGGCCTTGGGAAAATCATTTCAACTTTCTGGGCACCGTTTCCTCATCTGAAAATTGGAAGATTGGACCATTGTTGTAGGTAAAAGTTAAATGTGTGTGAGTTTGCAGACTGACAGCAAAAGAACAGAGTTCTGGAATTCTGGGGAGAGCAGCAGCTGTTTGGAGAGAGACATTTAAGCAAGCCTAATGGCTGTAGCTTTTTCCCTCTGGGTGGACCTGAGGAGAATTAGCTTTTCCCTGTGGATTTGACTGCTTGTTCTTCACATCTAATTGTTGTTTGAATTATCCTGTAGGAGGTGAAGTCAAGATGGAGGCATAGAGGCAGCGAAAGTTCAGACCTCTGAAAACCCTTCCTTATTGATTAAAAACCAAGTGCCCTTAGGGGACTGAAAACCAAACCTAACAGGACAGAACCAAGGAACCCTTCTGCTAGACTCAACTTAAAAGGTACACACCCAAAAAGCCTGAATTTGAAAACACTCAGGTTTAAGGGGAAGGAAGAAGGAAGGTCCCAGGACCCCTCCTCCACCTACAGTACTGAGCCTCTAGCAGTGGCTGGAACCTCTGGGTGGGCAAGGGCACTAGTCTGGAGGGAGTACCTTGCAGGCAAAGCTGTGCCAAGCTCAGGGCTTTGAACACAGGTGGTGGGGAAGCAGTTGGAGAAGAAGCGCAGAGCAGGCAGCCTAGTCGCAGCCAAGACTCTCCATATTGTAGCCCCCCTTCCTGAGTTTTTTACCTCAGGGCACATCCATCTCTGCAAATTCAACTCTTCTGGGCTTAATCTTATCAAGCCTCCAGAAGTCAGGGAAGCTCAAGCTCCAACACCCCTCCCCTACAGATTGCTCTGAGAGCCTTGCTAAGCTCCAAGGGTGAAGGTTGACAGAAAAGCCCAAACCCACAGATACAACACATAAGGAGAGGAGCAAGAGTGCAGGCAACTGGGGGGGAGGGGCAAATATTAGCAAACAACAGAAAAATAAAAAAGAAATTACAATTGATAGTTTCTATCCAGACAATGAGCAAAGAGCAAATGTAACAGAGGAAGATCAAGGAACACCAAGCAAAAAATACAGAAACTCCAGCGAATTGGACACAGGCTTTGGAAGAACTCAAAATACAATTCAAAACACAATTAAGAGAGGATGAAGACAACTGGTAAAAGAACTTAAAAAGCAATATAAGTCATCTGGAAACAGAAAATGGTGTCTTGAAAGCCAAAATTAATCAGATTGAAAATGAGGCAAAGGAGATGAAAGATGAGGCAAAGAAAATGAAAGATGACCTCCAAAGAAAACAAGACCAGAAGGAGAAGGGTGACCAAAAATCCAGGGATGAAATTCAGTCTTTAAAAACCAGAATACAACAATTAGAAGTAAGTGATATCACAAGGCAGCAGGAAACTATAATACAAAATCAAAAGAATGAATTATGCTGTACCTGTTGGCCTTTTGACACCTATTGAGTTCCTGTTCTGTGAATCATGAGACTATGACTGGCCCTCTCAGACTTTCACACAGACCCTTTCATTTAGATTACCAAAGGATTGTTTAGCATTAGTTAGTTAAGCATAGTGTCTTTGGTGTTATATAGATAGTGTAAGAATAGAGTAGGGAACCACTCAGAAGCAATCTCTGTGGAGAGATTTGTAGATCTGGGGAGGTATAGATATTTATAATAGAATAAGATATAACCAAATCCCTTCCAACTTATCCTTATTGTATTAAACACCTGTAATTTATAACATAGAGATCTGTGTGTGTGTGTTTGTGTGTGTGTGTGTGTGATCTCAGGGTCTGGCTCTGCCTGCACTCCACTTGAATAGTCTTCCCAAACCAGGATACTGGACTAAGTTACCATCCAAACCCATCCCCTGAAACCCAACAGTTATATCACCATCAGAGTTTCCTTCAAGCTTTAAATCTCTGACTCTAAGAAGATGTATGCCTCACCATGAATATTTCAGAAAACCTCTCCCTGATGATGATCAATGTATTTGTAATTACGGGTGACCCAGGGAAAATATTTGTTGCTATGATTGCAAGTAGATGTCACTACACCAGTGATGGTGAATCTTTTAGAGACCATAGAGACAGAATGCCCAAACTGCAAACCTCACAGTGCTTATGAGTCCTGTCCCCAACTTCCCCTAGATAGGAGAAGGAGGAAACACTCTAGTTGAGCTGCTGGGAAGAGGGGTGGGTCATGTGAGAAATGTCTTTAGGTGCTCATGGAGAGGAGAAAGGGAATAGTCCCCTCCAGCACGCTCTGGTATGCGTGCCATAGGCTCATCAACACAGCTTTAAGTTAACTGTGTCTTCTGACTAACCCAATCGATAGAGTGCTGAGTCTGTATTCAGAAAGACCTAAGTTCAAATCTAGTTTCTGATACTAAGTGTGTGGCCCTGGGCAAGTCACTTCACCTCATCTCCCTTGGTTTCCTCATTTGTAAAATGAGGTTAATAATAATACTTATAATCCAGGATTGTTTTGAGGATCAAACAAGATAATATTTATAAGGCATTTAGCATAGCTCCTGGTACATAATAGGTGTTTAATATATGCTTGTTTCCTTCCTTCCCTCCCTCTTTCCTGCCTCCTTTCCTTCCTTCCAAGGCCATTTCTTTAATACACCATAGTTTGTTTGGCCATTGCCCAACTGATGGGTATTTACTTTCCTTCCAATTGTTTACCACAACCAAACATACCACTGAAATATTTTGGCATAGATAGGACTTTGCCCTCTGTCTCTGCTGTCCTAAGTATCTATGACCAACAATGACATCACAGGATCAGTGAGTAGCCCATATTCTATTTTGCTCCAGGGTGCAAGAAATCACTCCCTTTCTCCCATCTCAGTACGCACTCCCCAACCCCCATGCTTATCACTCACATGCTTATCCAAGGGCTTTCTCCTTAGCACCTGCCTGAGTCCTATGCCAAGAAAGCCACCTTCAGCTGTGCTGCATAAATCCCCACTCATCACTAAATTGGGTGCTGTCGCCCGCTGGGAAGGAACTTTACAACCTCCCTGTCTCCAGCCAAGATAGATTCTGCTTGTTCTTACAAGATAATTCATCTCTCCGTCGGCTAGCCTAGACAGAATCTCCCTTCCTTCTCCACTAGAGAATGACCCCTTGGGCTGAACTGGAGCTGTGTCAGGAACAGAGACATCTCCACACATCCCTCCCCAGCACTGCAGCCTCCATGGGTGTCCCAGGTGTCACTGGGTGACTGTTTCATATTTGCACTCCATCGGAGGATTGAAGGTGTGGAGAGGACTTGACAAGCTACCTGGGGTAGACATAGAAGGTCGAGGAGTCTGTGTTTCTCCCCTTTTACTTTTCAAAGGAGAATAGCTTTCTTTGTGAATAGAGCTCTGGTGGAAGTCTCCACACAGGAAAAGGCTTTCTAGCCTCCTGCATCCCCAGGGAGAACTGTTCTCTTCTGATTTCACTACTGACTTAGTATTCTCAAACCTGAGCCTCACAATGGATTATTCCACCCCCAGCAACCCAGAGAGGTGGGTTTGTCTATCAACAAGCCTTCAAGTGGGGGGAGGTCCTCAGCCAGGGATACTGTCCTGACCATTGGGCCCAATGGCATTTGGGGCTTGACAATTTCCCTCTTCAGCTTGTCAAGTCACATAAACCTTTTCAACAAGCTAAACTGTCTAAAGCAGAAAAATATAGACCCTGCCTGCCCCATCCTCTGCCCAAAGTCACCAGGGAGCCAGAGGGCTGATGCAGTTGTCAAAAAACAGGCTGCTAGTTGCACTGATCTAAGAAAGAACATCTAAGCAGCTTTCAGACAGCAATAGATACGGCACGGGATGGACCTGCAATGTGAATGGAGTACTCAATGAACCAGCAAAGCTCTCCTCATTATACAAGTGGCGGTGGCCCTGACCACTGCAATGCTCCACTGCTCTGGTAGCCATGTTAGGATCCTTAATGGAGAAAGAAGATGAATATCCTGGGATGACTAGCAGAAGGGACACAGGAATTCACAAGATTAATTCCACCATCCTAAAGATTTGATGCCTAGAACACTAGGCATGAAGTCAGGAAGACCAGTGTTCAACTCTGACCTTAGAAACTTCCTAGATGTGTGACCCTGGGTAAGTCACTTAAACCTATTTGCCTTAATTTTCTCATCTTTAAAATGATCTGGAGAAGGAAGTGGCAAACTATTCCAGTTTCTTTGCCACTATAACTTCAAATGGGGCCATGAAAAATTGGACATGCATAACAACAATCTTAGGAAGAGTCTTCTTAACTCCTCTAAGTCTCCTTGAACTTTGGGACCCTAATGATCACCTGGGCCAAGCCATCCTCCTTTTCCTCCATAAGGAACCTGAGGTAGTGAGGTGACTTACCATTGGTAGTAGGCTACAGAGGCAGAATTTAAACCCAGGTCCTCTGAATTTAAACCCACTGCTCTTTTTACTGTATCACACTATCTCTCAAATCATTCTTGAAGCCAGAAAGTCATAGGATCACATATCTAAAACTGGACAGAAACTTTAAGGATATCCAGTCTAATTTCTACCTTTTAAAAGTGGAAGAAAGAGACCATTGAAGGTTAAGTGACTTACCAAGGTCACATGGATAGTTA
This sequence comes from Monodelphis domestica, assembly GCF_027887165.1. Lineage (NCBI taxonomy): Eukaryota > Metazoa > Chordata > Mammalia > Didelphimorphia > Didelphidae > Monodelphis > Monodelphis domestica. The sequence goes on from NC_077228.1 coordinate 21,414,623, forward strand.
ATAAAAGAAGCAAAATTCAAACTCAGATCTTCTGACTAAACCTAATTATCTTTCTCCTCTACACCACCCCATATGGCCTCTCTAGCCATTGTTGCATCAAAAAGGTCAACTAAAGAGAGAAAGGGAGTCCAAGTTATAGAGCTTAATTTAAGAATTCTGGTACATGTGTCACATACTTAAGGAGCAAAGGAGGTCAGTACACAAGACATTTGGAATGTCCCTCCAGAGATGACCCCATGGATTGGGAGAGTGAAGATAATAGGATCTTGAAGAAGATCTTCATTCCTATGGAGGGCCTCAAAGAAAGAGACATGGACATCAGTCACTATAGTAAGGAAGGTTATGTACCCTGGGGCAAAGACCAAGTGACCCTGTTATAGTTATGCTTCTGCATAAGGGCCAGTCCACGAAGAGAATACTGACTACTTAGGGTGGTGATGGCATACCTTTTAGAAACTGAGTGCCCAAACTGTCATCCTCACACTGTGTGTGAGCCCCCACCTTATCCTAGACAGAGGAGGGAGGAAGCACTCCTATTGGTCTGTTAGACAGAGGAGTGGATGATGGAAGAAATGTGCTCAGGGATGTGGAGAGGAGGAAGGAAGCAGCCCTCTCTGGCACACATGCCTTAGGTTCACCAACACAGACTTAGGGGATGTTGGACAAATCAATCACCCTCTATGGCTTTCATATCTTCATCTATTGAAATAAGGAATCTGAATGTGATGGTCAATAAGGTCTCTGACAGATCTCAATCTATGATTCGATGGTCCACAGGCCAAAATCTTTAGGGCAAACAAATAACAAGTTGTGACTATCAAGGTGCCAACAAAGTCTCAACTTGTGAATTTGTCATCCAGTTTTTCAGGCCAGAGTCTGAGCAGAGCCTTTGACTACAACACATGGGGTGAGTCTGTATGGACTAGTTCCCAAGCCCTAGGAGGAAATGTGCCATCACTTAATGGCTATGCTTCATTCTGTGTAATTAGAATTTGCTCCCCAGGACTCTAAATCCCAGCTTCCCATCCCTTCTTGCATTACATGCTAACATGGGGAGGATATATTTTGAATGTAACTCCGCCCTCTTTTCCCCCCCAGGAATGCAGTTTGTGGCAGGGTGAGTGCCAGGAAGGAGAATTTCACTCACAGGGCTTTTACTCAGGCTTTTATTTTTGATCTTTTATTTCTTCAACTTCAAGTGATTATTAATAAACTTTATAAAATATAACAATTGCAGTTATTTGGATATTAATATTAATCTTACATTTTAATGGGTATTTCTTAAAAACCAACTGAATGCCAAGCACTGGTTCCAGATGGTAGGAATCTAAAGAAAACAATGAGACTCTTCCTAAATAGATCTCCCACCCTCCATCCTGGCATATCACCTGAGATAAGGTGGTTCCTGAGCTAGTCAGTCAGTCAACAAACAGCAGGTTTTAGTCAGTAATGAGAGATTAGAGATCTTTTCAGTCAGGATAAGAACCTGCCTGATGAAGTCCCCAACCTGCTCTCGCGGGGGTAGTAGGAAAGGGGAGAGGTTTGAAATCAAAGGATATGCCTTCAAATCATCTTTATGACCTTGGACAAGTCACTTTCTCTCTGTGGGCTTTGGTTTTCTCATGTGTAAAATGAAGAGGTTGGGTGAGATGCATCTGGAAATCCCCTCCAACCCCATGGTGACGGAACCCTTTGTGACAGTCAAAAATCTCAAAGGTTGGCAGGAGTGCAGCTTGAGAATGTAGAAAGAAGTGGTGTGTGCTTGGGGGCCCTTGCAACTCTGATGTTCCCTGTTCTAGGTCCTCTCTCAACTCTGACATCCCCTGTTCTAAGCTCCATCTCAGCCCTGACATTTCTCATTCTAAGCTCTCTTCCTAATACCCCTCCCAGTTCTGACAAAGTTGGCTCTGGAGCCTCTCCAAACTAACTTTCTATATTCAAGGGTCCTTGGCAGAGCTACCGTTCTATGTTCTTTGGTCCCTCCTGTACCTGACACCCTACAAAAAATCTCCTGCTACAAAGAAGGAAAACAAATTTGAGTCTCCTCTTCTCTCCTGCTCATAGAGGTGCTCATGAGGCAACAGCTAGGTGGCAGAGTAAGCAGATAGAGCTCTGAACTTGGAATCAGGAAACCCCAAGTTCAAATTCTGCCTCACCTACTGGTTGGGTATCTCTAGACAAGTCACTTAACCTCTCTGTTCTTCAGTCTACTCATCTGTGAAATGGAGTGGTTTGACTTGAAGGACCTTACAGATTTTAGTCTAAATCATGTGATCAGTCTAAAAGTGCTCTCCTAGGAACATGGCAGGCAAGTGGTCAACTGCATAAGGCATGAACTCAAATATCCACTTATAGGCATCCCCAGGACTCTCTTCTTTAGGTGAACTGAAGTCATTGGTAGCTGAGCAGCTGTGTAATCTAATCCTAGATTCCTGCAGATTACCACTCTAGGCTCCCTTTCCTGCCTTTGGCCATCCCCTCTTCCTTTCCTCTTCAGTAAAACAATATCATTACCAGCAAGACATTCTGGCCAGTGTCAAACCTCTGAAATTAAGTGGAAATGCCATCAAAACAGGAGAAGATGCCAATCACCCACACCTGAAATGCTCTCCCTCTGGCTCTCTGCCTCACCCTGGATTCCTTTAAGTCTCATCTACATGTGGTTGCTAGGAGAGGAAACCCCCACTGATGTAGACTCTAACACAAATGGTCTGAGCCTCTGCTGGATTCATGATTTAATCAGCTGATAAAGATCCAAGGTGCTTCACCCTATCCTAGCCTGGGTGATCTTGCCCCTGCTTCCCTAGAAGTTCTCTCTCCCTTGAGATGATCTCCCCAGTAAACCAGAGCCTAACCTAAACCTGAAAACACTGTTGCCATTTTCTATTAGAATGTTAGCTCCCTGAGGGCAGGCACTGCTTCATCCTGGTATTTGTATCCCTAGCATTGGGCATAATATCTTTCCCATAATAGTTATTGAATTCACTTGAGAAGCAGGATAGTAGAATAGAGAATTGGTCTCAGAGACCAACCCAAAAGCTTTGGGTTCAATTTCCACTCTTGACTCCTATTGGATGTCTAGCCCTGGGGAAGTTTCTTAAACAATCAGGACTCTATACCAGTGATGGTGAACCTTTTAGAGACAGAATGTTGGGTTCCACCACCACCCCCAGACCATGCCATGCCTGCCCCGCACCATGTTCCCTTCCCCACCAAATGTTTGGCATTCCCTGCCCTTCCACCTTTACCCCACCAGGGGAGGGATAAAGCACTCCCATTTGGCTGCTGGGCAGAAGGGCAGGTGATGTGAAAAAAAAATATCATCATGCACAGAAGAGAGGGGGAAGGGAGCAGTTCTGCCTGAGTCCCTCTATCTTTCTAGTATGGAACTCTGAGGGTGGGGAGAGGGTGACCGAGTGGCCACAGAGAACACTCTGCATGCCCTCTTTGGCACCCATGCCATAGGTTCACCATCTATACTCTATATACATCTATACATCTATACATCTATACTCACCATCACTGCTCTATACTATTTGTAACAGAGAAGGTGCTGATCTGTACTGGTAGCTGGAGTTCCCTTACCTGGGAGTTCTAGAAATCTCAGGAATCCTAGCTCTATTCCCTGTCCCTATATAAATATGAGTTATTATTGTTATAATTAGCTCAGGGTTTCCCACATGACCCTTAAACTGTCCATCTGTTGCCTTGTTCTTGCTCTTCCACTGACCCGCCTCATTTTCCCGATGTATACAGCCAACAGAACACCTTCTGGGATGTTTCGCCTGCTGATAACAAGTCATCACAGGTCCTCTGCCGTAGCCTGCTCACAGCCACCATGCCCCTTGCCAGAGCCCACACCTGCCACTGGAATTCGACTGAGATAAGGATGCTCCATGATCCCCAGCCATATGGCATTGCTGGGAGAATAGTGAAGTTGACAATGGACTTCTGAGGCAACAACCAGCTTGGAATCATTGAAAGTTCTGCACAGTTTCCTGGATATGTTCTCCCTTGATCTCTGCCTCCTATTCAATTATCAGCCCAGCTCTCCATCTATTCACAGTACAAGGCCAGTGAATAGGAAGTGATGCCCTGATGGAGCAGGCTATTCACACAGGTATGTGCCCAGGTCAAAAATATATGTTTCTTTAAAAAAAGAACAAAAAACTACCCTTATCTTTTGTCTTTGTGTTGACTCTAAGACAGAAGAGCAAGGGCTAGGTAAACGGAGTAAATGGAATCAGATTTGAACCCAGGTTCTCCTGATTCTAGGATTGGCCCCCTATCCACTGAGCCACCTTACCTGCTCCCTCCCAAAAAGAAACTTGTCACTTTTCTTTTTGCTAAATCGCAATCTTAAAGATACAAAAGGGACTGGTGCCTTCATTGTACTGCTGGAATACTGAACCCTGGGTGAGGAGGGAAAATGAACCCCTAACTGACTCACAAAATCAGCATTTGTAAAAATTCAGGCACAGTCTATACTATCGGCTGGACAGAGATAGGTGAGGGCAGAAGCTTTTTTTCTAAGCAAATCAACAGTGGGAATGAGATTGGTGAGAACATGCAAAAAGAATAGAATTATTGGGTCTTTGAATTTGAGCTAAAAAAAAAGACCTCCAAGGTCATTTGGTCATTTAACAAATAAAGAAATAGAAGGGTTAAGGTATAGACCTTCCCAAGGTCATACAGGTAGAAGATAGAAAACTAGAGATTCAAACCCAGGTCCCAAATCAGCACACTTTCTACATGCCCTGCTGACCCTCAAAAAGCTTCAAACACATAATTACCCCCAGGTGCAATTAGGGTGCTCAGAATGGCAGAGGGAGGCCAGAGACTAGCATTCTATCCTTTGCCCTTTCTTTATATATGCAGCCATGAGTTTCTGCTCAGAGCCTCAGTTTCCTGATCTACACAATGACTGGGGAGGAGGATATATTGGGGATAATATCTCAAGTGCCTGCAGCTCAGTCATTCTATGAGCATATTAAAGCAGGATCCAGCCAGACCTCTCCTTGGCAGCCTCGTTAGCTCTTAGCCTATATTAATGAATGGAGTGTAATTGAAAATAATAAAACCACATTTCTTTTTTCCCAAAACAAAATCTATAATTCTGACTTTTCATCAATTCAGCTAGGCCCCTGCCTGATTATTGTGCCTTGGCTCAATTGGACAGAGCTGATCTAAGAAGAATCTACCTTGGTTCAGTGCTAGGCTCCTCCCCCCTTTCCATTCATCCTCATCCCCCTCAACACCATTAAGCTCCCCCTGCCTTCAGGGCAGCTCTCTGATGCCCAGTGGGGCCAGGTATCAACCCTTCAGATCAGGGCTTTCAAAGATCCAGCTTTCCATTGTTTTACCAGGCTCCCCCTTCTCAGCTCCCATTTTCTGTCCACAGAGCCTTTTGGATAAAGGGTGTAGGTCTCTAAGCCACAAAAGATTACATTTGAAATGAAAAGAAGTGCTGATAATTACCTCTTATTGGACCCACAAATAGTTCATCAATCAGAGACAAAAAGAGACAGGGCAAAAGAGAGACAGAGGAAAGAAAGAGGGACAAGAGGGGAGAGAGAAACAGAGAGGAAGGGAGGGAGGGAGGGAGAGAGGGAAAGAAAGGGGGAGGGAGAGAGAAAGAAATCAAGAGGAAAAGAGAGAAAGAAAGAGAGAGCGAGATGGAGGGAGGGAGGGAGGAAAGAAGGGAGGAAAGAAAAGCAAGTGAAAGAGACAGGAGCGGAGAGACAGAGAGGAAGGGAGGGAGGGAAAGAGAGTAAGAGATGTAAAGAAATGGGGGAGAGAGAGAGAGAGAAAGAAATCAGGAGGGAAAGAGAGAGTGTGTGAGATGGAGGGAGGGAGGAAAGAAAAGCAGGTGAAAGAGACTGGAGGGGAGAGAGAGACAGAGGAAGGGAGGGAGGGAAAGGGAGGAAGATATGTAAAGAAAGGGGGAGGGAGAGAGAAAGAAATCAAGAGAGTAAGAGAGAGAGAGAGAGAAAGGGAAGGAGGGAGGGAAGGAAGAAAGAAAAGCAGGTGAAAGAGGAGGGGGAGGAGAGAGAAAGACAAAGAAAGAGAGCAAGAGGAGAGAGATGGAGAAGAAAGGAGAGAGAGAGGGAGGGGGGGGAGAGAGAGAGGGAGAGAGAGAGGAAGAGGGAGAGGGAGAGAGAGAGAGAAATAGTTCCATAGATAAGATCAGCAACTAAGCGGCTCAGGGATGAGCCACGCGCTCCCCCTGGTGGCCTTGTGACAAGACTACAGGCTCCCTCCCCACAGCAGCAGGGATGGCATTTCAATAATTCCTTCTCCCCTAAGTACACAGGGAAATTTGATTTATTCCTAGAAGTCATTTCGACATGACAGAGTGCTTCTCCCCAGAAAGTCCAGCCGCTTAACTGGTAAGTAAATGCTCAACCTTTCCTATATCCCTGATATACGTTAATAGGATGTGAAAGCTTCTAATATCAAGTCCCTTCTCTGACAACGCAGGGATTGTGCAAGCTTCCGCAGGCACTCAGGCACACAAGAAAACAGGTACAAATTGGCCTCTCTAGTAAACAGGCTGCCTGCTTACTGGAAGAAAGTAGGTTTCACTGGGTTTCAGCCAGGGGGGTGGGGTGCTACAGCATTAATAGAGCTGAATTTAGAATCAGAGGATTTGGGTTCAAATTCTGACTGTCACTTATTTCCCAGGTGATCCTTGGCAAGTCACTTTGACCTCTTTGTACTGAGAATCCCTTGCTGGAAAAATAACAAGGAATGTGGAAAGAGCTTTTGGCGAAATAGAAAATATATACATATATATTTCTGTTTAATTTTTTTTTCTAATGAGAAGCTAGAGGAAGAAACAGACTTCCCATGAAATAACAGTCTATATTTACAAGCAAAAACTCCCATTATTTGTAATGAGGATAACCTTACCAATAAAACCCAGGGTGACATGGGGATGTCCATTGTCACTGATTCTCCTAAACAAAGTCCTAGAAATGCCGGCTAATGTGACAAGGAAACTGGGAGAATAAAAATTGAAGTTATGGAAGAAATAAGCTTGCTTATGAATATTTCTTACAAGTGTTTTGTTTTTCTTTTTATTTTCCCCTTTTAAAAGGGGTTAGGGGGGGCAGCTGGGTAGCTCAGTGGATTAAGAGCCAGTCCTAGAGACGGGAGGTCCTAGGTTCAAATCTGGCCTCAGCCACTTCCTAGCTGTGTGACCCTGGGCAAGTCACTTGACCTCCATTGCCTAGCCAGTACCACTCTTCTGATTTGGAACCAATACACAGTATTGACTTCAAGATGGAAGGTAAGGGTTTAAAAAAGAGAGAGAGATATTCATCCAAATGTAAAATCCTGCAATTCTGATTATATGGAAACCATAAGAAAACTTCCTTCCCCTGTCCCTGTGTTGCTTCCTCTCTGGGAGGCCACAGACTCCAGCTCCTCTCTTGGAAGGCTCCTTCTAGAGAATCAGGTTCTGTGCTTCATTCTGGATTCAACTTCTTTCTTTATATTTGGCCACAAAAGTTTTGGCTGCTTGGCTGTTCCCACAAATTAAATCTCCCCCCTAAATACAAATTTCCCCTACCAAAGACAGTCAAAAGAATTTGCCCAAGTAGTGAATGGGGAGTTCCGAGCAATGGGCATACTAGCAATAAGTGTATATATCTCATCAAGGAGATTACTTTGAAGGAGATGAGTACATATTCCAGTCCAAATGACTAGAACCTACACCCCACTGCTTTCCTGCTGCCTTCTGTTTTCATGGCTCTTCCTCTAGTCTCTGTGTTTGGAATGACTTCATCCTAAGGCAGTGATGGCAAACCTTTTAGAGACAGAGTGCCAGACTCCATCCCCACCCCACCCCACCCCCAGATCATAAGCCATACATACCCTCCTTGCCCCCACAAAGGGGAGGGAGAAAGCATTCCCATTGGACTGGTGGGCAGAGGGGTGGGGGATGTGAAAAAATGCCATCAGGCACAATGGAGAGGGGTAGGAAAGCAACTCTGCTGTGCCCACAGAGAGTGCTCTGTGTGCCATCTTTGGCACCTGTGCCATAGGTTTCCGATCACTGACCTATGGTGTTGAAGACTTTCCCTTCCTTCACTCTCCTCCATGAAGCATTGTATGACTTCTCTGGGTATATGATTTCTCCTTCCTCAATTTCCCCCAGTACCTTGCCTGGTTCTAGCCTTTGCATATATCTCAAACTCCTTTGTGTCATACGATTCCTGTGCCCACCTTTCCCCACATTAGATCGTAGATGACTTCATGGGAGCAGTATATGCACCATATTGATTTTGGCATTTCTAAAGCTAAGAAAGAGCATAGAAGGCAGTGAAGTGGGCTGGTGGAGAGAGCACTGGTCCTGGAGTCAGGAATATTAAAGCTTAAATCTGCTTCAGACACTCATTAGCTGTGTGACCCTAGGCAAGTCACTTAACCTCTGTTTGCCTTAATTCACTGGAGAAGGAAATGGCAAAACACTGTATTATCTTTGCCAAGAAAACTCCATGTACCAAGTTATTGGCATACTATGGTCCATGGGGTCAAGAAGATACTGCCTACTTATTGCATGTTTGTTCTGTTGGATTATGCTATTGATTTTAGTTAAAGGAGATATCAGAGGAGCATCTTTGTTGCTCAGTGAATAGAGAGCCAGGCCTATAGATGGGAAGTCCTGGATTCAAATCTGACCTCAGTCCCTTCCTATGTGTGATCCTGGGCAAGTCACTCACCACCCATTGCTTGTCCCTTACCTCTTTTCTTCCTTGGAAACAAGATGCAGTATTGATTCTAAGATGGAAGGTAAGGGTTTAAAAAAATACACTAATTGGCACCTATATGTACCATAAGTAGTTATCCATCTAATGGAGGGGACTTCCAGTGATGGGGAACTCATTTCCTTTCAAGTTATTCTTTTTAATATTAGATACTACAAAATATTCAGGAGATATTTCTCATTTTAAGACCAAATACAACTTGTACTTTGCTTCCAAATATACCACCAGACAGTCTCATTTATTCTCTCTTAAGGAATTTGCTAGCCAGTCTGTAGGTAGAGAGGTCAAGGTCTACCTAGGGAAGGTGTTGTTTGAACTAAATTTGTGAGTCAGTCAATAAACATTTGTTAAATAGCTACTATATGTCAGCCACTGTGCTAAGGAAGGAAAAAGAGAGCCCTGCCCTCAAGAAGCTTACAATCTAATAGGAGAGAGAACAGACAAAGCAAATATATACAAAGCAAGTTATCTAAAAGATAAATAAGAAACAGTAAAGAGAGGGAAGGCACAAGAATTAAAAGAGGTGAAGACATACTTCCTGTAGGAGGTGGGATTTTAGTTGGGACTTTGAGGAAGCCTGGGAAGGTAGTAGGTAGTTATGAGGAGGGAGAATGTTTCAGGCATGGGGGAAATATCCAGAGTGTAGAAATGGAGGGTCTTGCCTATGGAACAGACAAGAGGATTGAAGAGTTTGTGATGAGAAATTTGGTGTTATGAGACTCAAAAGGGAGGGGGAGGGGTAGCTGGGTGGCTTAGTATATTGAGATCCAGGCCCAGATATGGAAGGTCCTGGGTTCAAATCTGACCTCAGACACTTCCTAGCTTTATGACCCTGAGCAAGTCACTTGACTCCCATTGTCTAGCCCTGGCCACTCTTCTGCCTTGGAACCAAGACACCATAATTGATTCTAAGATGGAAGGTAAGGGTTTAAGTGGGGAGAAAGGGGGAGGAGGAGGCAAGTTACAGAAGACTCCAAAGGCCAAATAGAGCATATTCAATTTGCTCCTGGAAGCAATAGGGAGCCAAAGCAGTTCATCAAGAGGAGGAGGAAAACAAGATCAGAAATGTGTTCTAGGAAAATGATTTTAGAGGCTAAATAGAAGATGGACTAGAGTGAGAAGAGATGAGGCGGACTCCTATTGCAAGGTGTGAAGGGATAAGGGTCTGCCCCAGGGTGCAGACAGTATCAGAGGAGAGAAGGTGGCACATTGGAGAGATGGTTCTAAGGTGAAATTTATAAGAGATTCTCAGAGGTGAAATTGGCTATACATGTTTCCAAAGTACCATCAATAGGCCTTGGCAACAGCTGGGATATGAGGGTGAAAATAGTGAAGAGTGAAGGATGATCTCTAGGTTTGTATCTTGAAGACACAAAGCAACATGAGGTAAAAGATGGAGGTAAAAGAAGGAGTTCAAATCCTTATTAGGATTTATTAGTCTTGCAACTCTGGGCAAGTCACTTTAACTTCACTTACGTTTAGTTTCTTCATCTGTAAAATAGGAATATTAATCGATTCACTTCACTGGGCAGTTGCTAGGATCAAATAGATAAGGATAGGGACTGACTTGTAATTTCATCAGTACAGGGAGCTTCCAGGTCAGTCCTCCTACAGTATACATTGTCACCTTCTCCTGGATTGTAGACTCATCAAAAACACTGAAGACTTAAAAAACTATTCCAGGGTGACAGAATCAGCACATACTTAAAATACTTTTCAACCCTTAAAGAGCTCTATAAATGTTATTCATTGTTATGGTCAGAAACAAAGGGCTCTACAAAGCAGAGGGGGGAGAAAAAGACTTGGGGCACAAGCCCGATGAAAAGCAGGGAGATGAGTCATGGGGGACTTTGTGTATGAATAAGCAATCAAGCAAGGATTTATTAAATACCTAGACATTTCACCATAGTACTGGGGACATAAACACATGGAATGAACGATTCCTATTCTCAAGCAGCTTCTCTTCTAATGGGGTAGAGATGAGGAAAGTGGGTAAGAAGACCAATTTGACTACCACCATTTTAGTTTTACCCATTTTTCCTAGATGTGACTCCCTAACCCTAACACTTCTCAGAGTTTTCCTTCCCCCCAGAATGCCCAGATTTGTCCTCTTTTGTCCTGGCAATACATCTGAAAACTGCTCAAATCCTGACGGAGAAGAGATTGGCTTTTGAAGGAGATCAACAAGATGAAGGCCCTAGCCGAATTCACGAAATGGTCGGCTCTTGTAAGGACCAATAGGAAAATGCTACAGTATTCGTTTTCCCATAGCTTTTAAGATTTAACCGATGTGTGACTCAGGCCAGAGCAAGGCCAATTTACAGACAATTCCCAGAGCCCAATGTAATTTAGAGATGAAGTGAAGATTCACAGACAAGACCAAAGTGGAATATTTGGCTATTAGGTTAGCTGCTAAAATAGTCCCCTGTGCTGGGGCCCAGGGATGGATTTGGAGAGGCTCCTGGATGCTTCTCAGAGAATTGCATTTACCTGACTTAGGTTTCAAATCAATAGAAACCAGGAACTTTGAGAGCCTGAGGGAAGCAAAAGACATTACTGCTTTGGCTACTGCAGAAAAGATGGAGATTGAAAATCTTCCCTGCTCACTCCTGGGTGCCCAATTTTCCAAATAACATGCATCTGCTTTTTGGGTTTTATTTTTATGTAAATCATTCTAAATGAAGATGATCTAGAATTAGAAGAAACACAGCAGTTAAGATACGAGAAACGGACAATAGTGAGATATGGGGAATGCACATTGAAAGTGGAGGATGTCCTTATCTGTAAAAGAGAGTGATAAATATAGCTCACATTTATGTTTTGCTTTAAAAACAGTCTTTCCTTTGAACAATTTTTTGAAGAAGGTAGGATATTCACATGTCTTCCTTCACAGGAGTATTGTAAAGAAATTATGTTAATGGGTAAGCAATTGAGGCATAGATAGCATGTTTGTCAAATGTATTGTTTATGAAAAGTTTATATTTCATTCCCTCTGGGAGTCTAATTCCCTAACATACAACAGAAATGGCAGATTGGAAACCCAGAATGTGTATAAATGCAACTGCCCTTAAGGTATTGTGGAATGCTATCATCTATGAGCCCCCATTAGTGTGCTTCCATAATTTGCTAACAAGAATTAGTTTTTAACAGGGTATTTACTAACCTGATATATCAAGGAGTTATTAGAATCATCTCACTAAACCAAAGGTGCACATATCAAGTCCCTGAAGAGAGTGGACTCCAACTCAGAAAACGCATGGGACAAAGGGATAAACTCAAAGCTCATGATGACTGAAAGTCCTTTTTGTGTTTTGTGGAATCTTCATGATGTTCCCTTCAGTTGCAGATCTCTGTTGGCCACCAACCATCCTCTTCTAGGGATAATTCCCTCTCATGAATCTTTTACCACTGGAATCCAATACCATTCAACTCAGTGCTGCTGGAATGTGTGATTCCAAAATTGCTTGCTATGCTATCTGTACCCCCAGGGATGTACTAGATTCCTTTAGCCAGTCACAAAATATTTTAAGTGTGGCCTTTCCTTTCTCTAAAAGAAACTATTTCATTGTTTATCCCCACTTAGTTCATATTTTTTTATTATCTTAGTAATTCAAGCAATCTCTCTGAGCCTTTTGTGACTACTCATTTGAGTGGAGGTAGAAACTCCCAGTGGTACACTCTAGTCAAACCTGGAGTGCACTGTTCAATTGTCAAGACAAATATAGTCAAAATGTGGAGCAACCAGGATAAAGAGAAATCTGGACCACATGCCATGGTACTATCTGTGAAGGACCTGGAGATATTTAGCCTAGAAATGTCTTGGGGATAATATACTACCTATCTTCTGGTATTTGACAGCCATCACATGGTAGAGGGATTTGACTTCTACATGGCCCAAAAGCAGAAGTAGAGTCAGTGAACAGAAACATAGAGAAAAAGAATTTGTTTTAGTGTAAAGGAAAATGGTCTAATTCTTCTAACAATAATAATTACAATATTGCAATTAAAAACAGGTATATAATGCCTTAAAATTTGAAAAGAGTTTTATATATATTTTCTCATTTGGTCCTCACAATGGCCCAGTGATGTAGGCACCATTATGATCTTTATTTTACAAATGAAGAAACTGAGGCCCATCACTTAGCCAAGGTCATACAACTAATGTCTGAGATGACTCACTCATCACCCCAAATTGGAATGGACTGTCTCAGAATGTCATGAGATTTTCCTTACTGGAGGTCCTTACATAAAACTGGAGGATCTTTGGGATGCCATTGAATAGATTCCTTTCAAGTCCGGGATAGATTAGAGAGCCTAAATATTTCTTCAAATGCTTAGATTCTATGATTCTATGAAATTGTGAAATATGTTCTTTCATTGTTTCCTTTAAAACCAGAGCCACATCTTTCTTAACTTATAAGACAAAATAACACCATAGATGTTGTATTTCTTTTGCAATATCAAAATGGTGAATAATTCCAGTTCCTTAGCTATTCTTCCAAACTTTGAACTTGCACAGAATTTACAGAAAAATCATCCATTTGCAAAGCATGAAGAGGCACAAAAAGCCCATAAGTCTATTCCTTTCTTCCAAAGTTTCACAATCTCGGACTAATAAAGTCCTAAGATCTCTGGAACAGATTCCTCTTAAAAAGGAGAGGAGAACTTGGGTTATTAAAAAATCCAGCAACTAGAATTGTCTCCAAGTAGAGTGGCCTTCCTCCCAAGAGACTGGGCTCCCACCTACTGGAGGTCTTCAAACAGATGCTTGAAAAACTCATGTGTATGTTGTACAGAAAAATCTTGTTGAGGTATGACTTGGCCTAGATGACCTCCTGAGGTCGCTTCTCCGGAAGATATTTCATAATTGTGGATTCTCAAAAATGCAACTGTCACTGAACTCATTGACAAGCTCTTGGCATATATTCTGCCTTAAGATCTCCAGAAAGTCACCACAAGTTATAGAATAAAAGTAAAAAGAGTTTTCCTATGTCTATAGCACTTGAGCATTTATGTACTAAATGCTTTCCTTACAATAGTCCTATGGGGTAAATAATAAAAATGGCATAATCTCCATTTGACAGGTGAAGAAACCAAGGCCCCTCCAGGTTAAGTGATAGGCCGAAGGGCACACAGGCAATAAATATTGGAGGTGGCTTTGAATCGAAGACTTCAGCATTCTTTCCATTCTCTCTGAGAGATCAGCCCACTATATAAGACTCTCCCCAGGGACATGCGGGGAAATACAAACATAGACACATAGGGAAAATTGCCCAGCTAACCCAATTCAATAGGGGAGCCTTACTATGTGTCTCTTATTCTCTCTTGGCAATACACTCATCTCTGCAACAGGAAGACCAATCAATCAAACAATCAATCAAGAAGCCTTTATTAAGAGTCTAGTGCTATCTGCCAAGTAGAAACCTGGTCTCAGAAGCCCAGCTAGTTCTGCTTTTAGAAGCTAACTTTAGACAGCCTCAGAGTAGTAGAGAGGGCTGTGATTTTGCTAAGACTTTGGGCCTTTCTGACCCCCTCCCCCATCAAATGCTCTGCTTCCCAGAGTGGGGTAATTCCTTCCCACTAGTGCTGGCATTTTTCCTGTATCATGTCCCTATTTCTATATCCAAGACTAGTGAACATGACTTCCAGGTTTTCTTTCCTTATGAAAATTGATTATGGTACTTTTATATAGTATGATTCTATGCCTGCTATTTAGTTTTTTGGCTTCCTTCCATAAGGTCAGTGGCAGCTTCTAACTATCAGCACTCTAGTGAAAGGACAGCTCCAAGTGCTTGCAATAGGTTTCCATTATGTTTCTGTTATGAGAACAAAGAGGTAAGGAAATATTAGGGAATATAAAAAAAAGAGTGGAAAATCCTGAGAACGAGAGATTTGTTGTTCTTAAGTAGCCTTTTAGAACAGAAATTTTAGTTGCCGTTGGAGAGCTCCTCAGATTCTTGGGAAGACCCTGGGTTCATGAAGAATACAGGTGCATCTGGGGCATTCCCAAGACCTGTCCATGTCTTACCTTGGAGATTATATATGTCTATCACATATGTGTTTGCACACATACACCACAAATCTGCTTCTGTTTTTCTTGCCCCAGGGCTTTGAAATACCAACAAAATACCACCACATTGGCTGGGGTCCAGGCTTCTTTCTAGAAGATTTAAGTGAGTTTCATACAGCCTTTCTAGATATCTGAGGACAATAATGTCAAACTCAAATGGAAACTGGGCCATTACATCATACATAATATTCCTACAGGTTATATATTGACTCATAAGACCACACCTTAACATTATCTAAATTCTATTTTATTTATTTTGTAGAGTCCTCCAATTATATTTTAATTTGGTTCAGAATGAACTTAGGAGTGTTGGGGTGGTAAGTTAGTGGTATCTTTAACATTTCTGCTTTAGGTTGTTACTCAGCTAGCTCCACCTGTCTATGATACCACTGCATCAACCTTGGAGTTAGTTAAAGAATCCCTATAGGCATTATACTTTATGCCTGCTCCCCAGGGAAACCTGCCCCCTTCTAGTTTTCTGCTTCCAACATTGGATCTAAGAGGAAATTTTCAGGAATTAAAAGTAACTCATGAATCTGTTGTTTTGGTTCAATAAGACCCAAGTCTCACCTTCAGGGTTTTTCTGGTTCTATATCAGCTGTCCTGGAAAGCTGATGTGTCCAGAAAAATTGGCATCTGAATAAGTGAATCAGAGAATTCTAGACTAAATTGTTTTGGGAAAAAGCCAGGAGATGTGGGTAGAAGCTGAATCCAAAGGCCTGGGTTCAAATCTCAGCTCTGCCTCTTACCATTCATATGACTTTGGGCAAGTCACTTAAACTCTGAGTCTCAATTTCTTCCTCAGCAAAATGAAGGGGTTGAACTAGATAGACCCTAGGCCCTTTACAATTCTTCTTCTATGATCCTATGGCTTCAGTAACCACTTAGGTCAACAGAAAGCTGTAACGGTCACTGGCAGATGGTTACTCTTTGCTTGATGAGCCAGAAGTAGAGATAGTCATTTCCCTACCCAGCCTATTTTACTTTTGGAAACTTTCCCTTTATCATTGTGAAATCTCCTTGGAAACTGCCTCCCCACCCATTGCTCCTGGTGATGCCCCTTAGGGTCAAACTAAGTGTAACTCCTCATAGGTCCCAGATGTATTAACACAAAATCCGCATAAAGTGACTACTCAAAATGCAAGCATTGGAGTCTCCTTACCTACTCTCCACATTGTTCTTTGCCCCTGGCCCTCTCTTTTATTCTCTTCTCCAACCTTGCCCTGCTCTCTACCCACTTTCCATTTCTCCCTTATCACCCCTCAACACTCTGTCTTACTGTGCCTTCTTTCTTCTGGCTTCTTTTCTCTTTGTCTACAAAGACTCTGTTCAGGAGTCAAGGCAGACTGACTTCTAGGAAGAAGCTTTCAAACTATTTCCTACATCAAAAGAAAGCTCACCAAAGGGTGCCTGCTCTAAGGTCTGCATCAGGCTTCTTAATGGAAGGAAAGCAAATGTGAGTAGGGCTGCAGACAGAGGGCTTTGCAAATAAAGAGAAAATAAACCTGGTTCCTGAGCTACAATTTCACATTAGTCAGTGAGGTGACCTTCTTCTTCTTTTTAATTAAGTTCTATTCATGCCTTGTGTTTTATATCACTGAAAGTCCCATGCTCTGCCATCACCCTGCCAAGCTGCCTCCTAGTGTGCCCCCCTCTATATCTTCTATACCTGTATTCAACTTGGACTCATTGCTATCTTTATCTATCTAGATATAGATGAATAACTGAACAGAAAGTCACTTCCTGAATGTTTACTATGTGGCCGCCATTGTGCTAAGAAGAAGAGAAAGAGAATTTATCTGGAAATGACTGTGATGTCAAACAAAGGGTACCAAGAAAACCAAACAGGGACTTGCAACATTCTTCATCTTTAGAATTTGAAGGTTTCTGAGGTTGTCACAAAGGAGCCTAAGCCACCAGAATGCCCCAACTATGAAGCCATGGGAGCAAGCAGGAAAAGGGTCAGAATGTGAGCCTACAGAAGGGCCTTCCTCAGTTAACTCCCTTCACTATGTGATTCCATTCCTTCTGCATAGCCAGAAGAGGAAAGGCGACTAGATGGGTGGGGCAGGCAAACTGTGGCCACTTCCTATTTGTGGTTCCTTGGAAATGTCACTGCTGTGGTTGTGACATCAGTTTGGTGCCAAACAGAAGAGCTGGGGCAGATCCTGGAATCCTGGATTGCTGCACTGACTATGGCACATATCTGAAGGGGCAATTGTGCTAAGGTGCAATGGAGTCAGAGAGAAAGAGAGAGATAGAGACAGAGAGAGAGACAGAGAGAGAGACAGAGAGACAAAGACAGAGAGAGAGAGAGAGAGAGAGAGAGAGAGAGAGAGACAGAGAGAGAGAGAGACAGAGAGAGAGAGAGAGAGACAGAGAGAGAGAGAGAGAGACAGAGAGAAAGAGAGAGAGAGGATGGAGAGAAGAGAGGAAGGGAGAGAGAAAGAAAGTGTGTGTGTGTGTGTGTGTGTGTGTGTGTGTGTGTGTGTGTGTGTGTGTGTGTGTGTTGGGGATGAGTGGTGGCAATAGGGATCAGCAACCCACTACTACAGACTGGAATAAGAATGAACAGACTAAAACCTTGGTCATGGGGAGATTGAGGGAGACCATTTCCATCCTGGCAGAGGTTTCCCACCTCCTCTTCCTTTTTTTTCTCATTGCTTACCAGCCCATCTCATTGCTTTCTAAACACCTACACCTCCTCCCCCAATCTGGGTCCCCAGGTCCTAGAGGTGTGTTGGGAGGGAGAAGCAGAGGAAGAGAGGATCTGATGATATAACAGCTTATATACCAGACCTTTTATGCATCATCTTTTACTATTTGGTTTTAATAAGCTGTCTACACACTAAAATATCTACCATCTAAGCCTCATGAATGATTTCCCTGTTTTTAATATTTTAGAATGATTTCATTCTCCATAATCCTCAGTCAGTATTTGGTTGGGTCCACTAGAACCCAGATGCCAAGGGATGAACAGGCTCAGGACCAGTGGGAGGGAGAACAATGCTAATACTCTGTAAGCAAGAGCCATTAGAGAAACAGTGATGGAGGGGACTGCTGTGACCATACATGTTGAACAGCCTCTGACAAAAAAGGACTCAGCTGGTGGCTAGAGGGTGGTGCCACCTGGTGGCTCAATACCCACTAGCTGCTTAATTAATTTACAGCCTGCTTTTTCTATAAGGCAACAAACCAGGTTGGTGCTGCTGTTGCTTTTGTAACATCATGAAAGGAACACCAAGCCAGCTGTTACAATACTCCAAGGATGCATCATCTCAGTGTAAGGGCTGCCTCCCATGTAAAGCACAACCAGCCCCTCCCTCTGTACCTTTGTAGATCATTTGGAGGAGTTTCTGTGGCTAAAAATTGATCACGTTGAAGACATTATGGTAATAAACTTTTTTGAGTTTAATTAGTCTCATCCTTGGACAAGAGACATCCCACCCATAGTCTAGGCTTTGCCCTAAGCCTTTCCCACTTCATAAAGTCAGCAGAAGCATGATTTCTACTAGCAAGCCATCAGGATCACCTTCATGTCACAATAAGAATTCAGAGGAGGACTTTGTTGAAAGAGTAATTTGTATCTGATTTCTTTTACCTAAATTGGCACAAAATTCCATGAATTCTCAAGACCACTAGGAAACCCACAGAATTATGGATTAAAAGATAATAGATATGGGGCAGCTGGGTAGCTCAGTGGATTGAGAGCCAGGCCTAGGAATGGGAGGTCCTGGATTCAAATCTGGTTTCAGACATTTCCCAGCTGGGTGACCCTGGGCAAGTCACTTAACTCCCATTGCCTAGCCTTTACCACTCTTCTGCCTTGGAGCCAATACACAGTATTGACTCCAAGACAGAAGTAAGGGTTTAAGAAAAAAGATAATAGAACAAAATAGATAGAGTCACAGAGACAAAGAGGGAGAGTAATAAGATCAGAAAGATAACAAAAAAGTGGATAGAGGGAGTCAGGAAGATTATTTCCTGAGTTCAAACCCAACCTCAGACTTTTATTGGCTGTGTCACCCTGGGTAAGTCACTTTTATCTTATTTGCCTCAGTTTCCTCCTCTATAACTCAGCTGGAGAATAAAATGGCAAACCACTCCAGTATTTTTGCCAAGAATACCCCAAACAGGGTCTCAAAGAATCAGACATGACAACAACAACAAATCCCTCTTCTATTGTACAGATATTGCTATAGACTTATAAAGACAACATCATCAGATGAGGACACAATGAGGTCACAGGTCCAGTGAGTTACCTTCCTTTTTTCCATCTGGTTAATGACCTGAAGGACACATTCAGTCATCTTTACTATCAGGTTTGCAGATTTCACAGATCTCCATCACCAAGATGGAATAATCATAGCACAATACCCTCAGAAACTTGTTGTCTGTTGTCTTCTTGTCCTTATTCAATTATGTACTGACTGAGTCATCTTGAGAAAGCTATCACACTGTTCCCTCAGTTGTGAAATGGACAAAATTCCTGGACTAGTTTAGTTATCAAAATTCCTGAAATAATGATCAAAAAATTATCCAGTTCTATAATAAAGTAGAGAGAGCAAAATCAACAGAACAACAAAAAAAGCATGCAGAAATAATAAAGAAAATAAGGGCTGAGAAGTGAGATGACTTATCCAAAGTCACCTAGTACCTGAAAACCTCAAGATTTGAATTCATTCTCTCTGACTCCAGTTCTATCACTCTTTCACTGTAAGCAGCCCAGTGTGGAGTCTTCTCGATCCATTGAATTCTGTCCAAGAGGTCTCTACTTTGCCAGGAGGATTCATCTAGAGAACTGAGAATATTCAGACAGAGGGGAAGGATGCTGGGAATTATATAATAGACAGATTTACCTTGTTCTGCTTGGCCTGAGAGGGTAGAATCAGAAACACTGTGTAAAAGTTTTAATGAGATTTAAAGGGGGGGGGGGGAAGTGCTTAACAATGAAAGCTGTCCAATAGTAGACCTTGTGAACTCCCCTCACTAGATGTCTCCCAGCAATGGCTAGAAGATCACCCTTTAAGGAGGTTGCTGTGAGATTCCTGTGTCGAACTAGATGGCCACTGGGGTCCCTTCTTGTGCTGAGATTCTTTGATTCTATTTAACAGACCAATGAGTTTGATACCCACACCCGCTATGATTTCAGACCAGATGATTAAAGAGACATCAGTACAGACTCCAATTCGATGGAGGTTTAAGGGGCTGTAGGATGAAATCAACCAGTGAATTAGCAACATAAGGAAATGTTTCTCCACCTGGTAATTCAAAAGACATAATTTCACAAATTATAATCAGCCTATGAAATTTCCTGGGACAGATGGTTCACTACTGCAAAAGCCAATATCAAATATGGAGTCCAACACTAAAGTTGATTTTTTGTAAGGTTGGATAGTTTCATGAACAATTCTGTAACCAAGGCTTATTACCTAATTTATGTGCTCTTCAAACACATTCTGCTTTTTCTTCCCACTGAGGCCCACTTTTTTTTTTGGTTTGGCTAAAGAAGTGGGATTTTATTTCGTGTAAAATAAGGACCCAGCAAAAGTTTTGAATAAAAAAATAATTTGCATAAAACTGGGCATTGTGAAGGTGACCAACAACCTTCATAGGATGGTTTGGAGAGGGATGAGACCAGCGAGTATTAGGAAGTAATTACAATAGTCCAGGTGAGGACCTTAACTAGAGTGATGACAACAGGAAAAACTGGAGGGATATCATAGAAGTCATATCCATAGGATCTGGCAACTGGTTTAATGCAGGGACTGAAAATGAGAGAGGAAGCATGGGTAACACAAGGTTTCAAGCCTTGGGGTACCATTTGCAGAAATAAGTAAGACAGAAGTTCTACTATAGATTTCTCAAACTTTATATACCTGTGAGAATCCCAGAAGAAGATGCCCAGTTGGTACTTGGAAATGTAGGACTGTAGCTCACAGCAGAAAGGCAGGAGATAAAGATTTGGTCATTGTAGTCATAGAAATATACTTGAAGCCAGGAGAAGATGGGGATTGCTAATGGAGAGAGAGTAGAGAGAAAGAAGAAATAATGGCAGACACCATATTGTTAAAATCCTACTTTGAAGGGATGGGAGAAGGTAGTGGACACTTGGTGATGGTCCTAAGAAACAGGAAAAGATTAAGCAGAATATAGTAAAAACTCTAGGGAAGAAAGGGTTTGGAGAGGGTGATTCAAAAGCAAAGGGAGCGGAAAGGTGAAGGAGGATGCGAACGGGGGGGCAAAACAGATTTTTCAATGAAGAGGTCACCAATCAGCAACCTAGAAGAAGGCAATTTCCATAGATTTGGCGAGATGGAAGTCAGACTGCAGATAGGCGGAGTGTTAGTGGTGAACGTGTCCTCTTTCTCCTTCTCAGAGTATTATGGATGCTTTGGGATATTTGCACAGTGTATAGAGAATGTATGCCCTCAAGGAAGGGATGTGGTATTTTTTTTTCATTTTGTCTTTGGGTCTCCAGAGATAAGACAGTGTCTTAAACATAGTAATAATAAGAGCTAACATTTACATAGGACTTTCATATTTACAAAATATTTTCTATTTCATTCATAGTTATAAAACATTCATATTTATAATATTTTTTGAATATAGTAGATTTCATATTTACAAAATATAAGATTTTATATATGTATGTTTAAATAGAAAATATTCATAAAATATTTCATACTTATAAATACATAAGATTAATTTATAAAATCACATTTATCAAATATTATAAATTATACAAAATAAATAATAATTTCATGTTTACAGAATATCTCATTTTATAGTCACAACAACAACACTGGGAGGTAAGTGTTATGATTAGTCCCATTCTACAGATAAAGAACCTGAAATACACAAAATTTAAGTTATTTATCCAGGGTCATTCAACTAAGAATGAATTTGAACCCAGATCTATAAGACTCCAATCTAGTGCTCTACTCACTGTTTCACCTAACTCAGGTAGTAAATAGATGCTTCCTGGATTAGACTGGAGGTAATTTGCCTATAGCTTATGGATATACTCATTCATTTCAATTGGTTTAAAAAATTAACCCAAATATGCTGTTAGAGTGTAGATCAGAAAAGAAGGGTACAATATCCTTCTATTGTCTCCAATTGGAGAGGTAATAGATATATGCATGTGTATGTGGATATGTGTGTAGAGTTTGTCTTCATGCAGTTTTAAGCTTTAATATCAAATTAAAAGCTATTTATATGCTATTAAAATTTGAAATTGCACTAAGGCTTTTGAGACATCTTGCATAAACCGTATGTACATAACTATCTAAAAGAGTACACAAACAAATATGAAAGTGAATGATATTGTCAGCGTCCCATGGTCTCTGATATTCAGAATTCCAAGACTTCTAACACAAGGATGTCAGTGAGAATTGAGGACTCCATGGTACAAAGGAAAAGGGTAAGATTCAGAGTCAGAGTCAGAGGACCTAGGTTTGAATCATGTCTGCTACTAATGGTGTGTGTGACCTTGGATAAGTCATTTTCCCTCTCTGAACTTTAGTTTCCTCTCATATGAAAGAAGGAAGTTGGACTAGAAGACCTCTGAGACTCCTTTCCAGTTCTCCTTCTATGATCCTGTGATAAGGTGATTCCAAGGATGCAAGATGCTGTTGTGACAAAATATCCTCAGTCACTGCCCAGCCATGAAGTGTGCTTCATGGCCAAAACCTTGGTCAACTTATGATATAGTCTACTGCACCAGGTTTTCCTCAGTCATAGAATATAGGAGAAAACCAGAAGAGACAAAAAGGAGAAGCCACCCAAGGGGATGTACTCTGCATAGACATCTCATTCCATAACACCAAGATGTCCTACAATTTCTTACTTTCCCATCACTGAAACAATAACAGGTAGCACAACCACCAGGGCATCATGGGATAGTGTGAGCTGAGAACCTCCAGGATGAGAGAATGCTTGAGGAGAGCATAGTGTTCCTGGAGGAAGCTGCTGCCTTCCTGCCCCACAAGCAAGTGGGATGTTTGCAGAATAGGTATAAACAACAAGAGGCTGAAGTGAGAAAACGTTGGCCTTCCAAGCAGATGCTAACTGTTGAAGGTGAATTCAGTCATCAAGTCTGTGGCTTGAAACTGCATCCAGTGGCCCATGTACCACAGAAGGAGGTGAGATCCATCTGACCTGTCCCCACCACCTCTGTTCCCTAAGGAACATTTCAGGGCAACTGAGCACCAGCCCATCTTGTTCCATGGATGGAGGCCAAGCAGCATGCTTGCTCGCCTCCAGCAGCCCCCTTCCAAAGCAATCACAACCACACATGTTGGAGACATTAGCTGGTGAAATCGGGCCAAGTTAAGGCAGGAAGAGCCTCCCCTCAAGCTGTCACACCAGGATCAGATGATAGCCTGGCCTCAGACACAGCCATGCCCTGCTGCACATCCGTCTCCTCTGACATCTTAACAACTGAAGACATTGAGAAATAAATTCAGGCCAGAAAGGACTCTGTGAACCCAGGACAATGTTGGGTTGGTCATCCACTCCTTGAGGGCAGGGATTATACTTTGTAGATTATTGTCATTATTATTATTTTAGCCCAGATTTCAGTGGTGCTAGAACTTCTTAGGGTAGAAACTCTCTGTCAATGCAGGTGAGCCACTTAGAATCCTTGAAAATTGCCTGTGGGGGGGCAGCTGGGTAACTGAGTGGATTGAGAACCAGGCCTAGAACCTAGAAGGTCCTAGGTTCAAATCTGGCCTCAGCCACTTCCTAGCTGTGTGACCCTGGGCAAGTCACTTGACCCCCATTGCCTAACCCTTACCACTCTTCTGCCTTGGAGCCAATACTTCTGCCTTGGAGTATTGACTCCAAGATGGAAGGTAACAGTTATAAGAAAGAAAGAAAGAAAGAAAGAAAGAAAGAAAGAAAGAAAGAAAGAAAGAAAGAAAGAAAGAAAGAAAGAAAGAAAGAAAGAAAGAAAGAAAGAAAGAAAGAAAGAAAGAAAGAAAGAAAGAAAGAAAGAAAGAAAGAAAGAAAGAAAGGAAGGAAGGAAGGAAGGAAGGAAGGAAGGAAGGAAGGAAGGAAGGAAGGAAGGAAGGAAGGAAGGAAGGAAGAAAGAAAGAAAGAAAGAAAGAAAGAAAGAAAGAAAGAAAGAAAGAAAGAAAGAAAGAAAGAAAGAAAGAAAGAAAGAAAGAAAGAAAGAAAGAAAGAAAGAAAGAAAGAAAGAAAGAAAGAAGGAAAAAAGGAAAGAAGGAAAGAAGGAAAGAAAGAAAATTGCCTGTGGCATAGAGAGAATTTAAGCAATTGGCCCATGATGGACCAACAAGGACATCACAAGGCATATTCAAACTCAGGCCTTACTAACTTGGATGTCAACCCTCCAGGAATAAGATATATTATTTCCATTATTATTTGCTTATAGATTATTAGTTGAACAAATGAAATGAACTAAACCCCTTTCACAGAGACGCGATGAAAGTGTAGGACCTCAGAGACATGGAGGTGGGTGTCCAAGTTACCCACTCCTATTTGCTTGCTGGCTTCCAGTGTGCATATTCCCAATAATGATGCTTTCCTAGGGAAAATGAAATGGAAAAATAAGACAGCATATGCAATGCAAGGAGCATTGGAATTAAAGGCAGGAGGCTATTAATTGGCTGCCAACTGGCTAAATGATCATGTGTAAGATATTTCACCTCTGGGCCTCAGTTTCCTCCCCTATAAAATGAAGTTGGATCATAACTCTTGAGATCTTATAGACTAAGTTGTAAATAGTATAACTTTCTCTTCTAAGGCTCCCCCCAATTGCAGTATTAGATTTCCTGTGTTCTACATTATTTATGTCTATGGTCATCTCCTACTTTAAGCTTCTCATGATGAAGGCAATAATGATAATAAAGAAGATCATGAAAGTAACTAGTATTTACATAGTGCTTTATGATTTTCAAAGCACTTTACAAATATTATCTCATTGTGTCTTCACAACAACCTTCAGAGAGAAATATGACTGTTTTCCACTTTTTTTAAAGGGGGAAACTGAGGCAGACAGGAGCTAAGTGACTTCCTGAGTTTGATATGGTTATTAAGTGTTTGAGGCTGGATTTGAATTCAGGTTTTCATGTTTCTGTCCATTTTTCTATCCATTGGGTCCCCTAACTGCTTTCTTTGTTCTATGTTCTGATATTCCATAGGGACTAAGGGCTCTTTCAATGTAAAACATCCTTCTTAGAATATTTCACATATTAATATTTAACAATCAATATTTATCATAAAACATCTACCATTTAAGGTACCTTCTTGAAATCTTTGTTCCAAAGTCCATTCCAACTCTAACACTGTATCCAAATGTCCTGTCCAGATCTGATAATGCATGCAATTCTAAGGCCCTTTTCCCCCTAGTTATAATTCCATGAGAATCTGCCAGGTCATGGCCTGGGATAAAGACAGTATCTATAAAATTTAAAATGTGAGCCTATGACATGGTAAATTTCTCTCTTGAACTCCAGTCACACATCATTGACTGCCTGCTGTCTCCTCCTAAATGTCCTCTAAGCATTTCCAACTCAACATGTTCAAAACAGACCTCATTATCTTCCCTTCCTAAACCAGCGACCCATCCAAACTTCCCTCTTTCTGCTAGGATACCGCCCTTTCCCTAATCACCAACATTGATGAGCTCAGAATCATCCCTTCCTCTTCTTCTCTTTCTTCTCTTATTTCTCACATTTCAAGGACTTGGAATGAAGTTCTCTATGTTATATACACAACCTCAGAGGTGCTGGTCAGGTTCTGAGGTCAAAGTGTCTTTTTTTAAAGAAAATTTTATTTAGTCAATTTAGAAAACATTATTCCCTGGATACAGGAATCATATTTTTCCCTCCATTCCCTCCCCCTACCTCTTCCCATAGCCAGAGCTTAATTCCACTGGGTTTTACTTGTGTCTTTGATCAGAACCGATTTCCATGTTGTTGATGTTTGCACTGAGATGTTCATTTAGAGTCTACATCCCCATCCATATCCCCATTGACCCATGTGACCAAGCAGTTGTTTTTCTTCTGTGTTTTTACTCCCACGGTTTTTCTTCTGGATGTGAATAGTGGTCAGATCACTCGAAGTTGTTCAGGAACACTGCATTTCCACTAATGGAGAAGTCCATCACCTTCGATTGTACCACAGTGTATCAGTCTCTGTGTACAATTTTCTCCTGGTTCTGCTCCTTTCACTCTGCATCAATTCCTGGAGGTTGTTCCAGTCTCCATGGAATTCCTCCACTTTATTATTCCTTTTAGCAAAATAGTATTCCATCACCAACATATACCATAATTTGTTCAGCCATTCCCCAATTGAAGGGCATCCCCTCATTTTCCCATTTTTTCCCACCACAAATGTGCAGCTATGAATATTCTTGTATGAATCTTTTTCCTTATCTCTTTGGGATTCAAACCCAGCAGTGCTATGGCTGGATCAAAGGGCAGACAGTCTTTTAGCGCCCTTTGGGCATAGTTCCAAATTGCTATCCAGAATTGTTGGATCTTTTCACAACTCCACCAGCAATGCATTAATGTCCCTACTTTGCCACATCCCCTCCAGCATTCATTACTTTCCTTTGCTGTCATGTTAGCCAATCTGCTAGGTGTGAGGTGATACCTCAGAGTTGTTTTGATTTGCATCTCTCTGATTATTAGAGATTTAGACACTTTTTCATGTGCTTATTAATAGTTTTGATTTCTTTAACTGAAAATTGCCTATTCATGTCCGTTGCCTATTTATCAACTGGAGAATGGCTTGATTTTTGTACAATTGATTTAGCTCTTTATAAATTTGAGTAATTAAGCCTTTGTCAGAGGTTTTTGTTATGAAAATTTTTTACCAATTTGTTGCTTCCCTTCTAATTTTGGTTGCATTGGTGTTGTTTGTACAAAAACTTTTTAATTTAATGTAATCAACATTATTTATTTTACATTTTGTGATTTTTTTTTCTAACTCTTGCTTGGTCTTAAAATCTTTCCTTTCCCAAAGATCTGACATGTATACTATCCTGTGTTCACCTAATTTACTTATAGTTTCTTCCTTTATATTCAAGTCATTCACCCATTCTGAGTTTATCTTGGTGTAGGGTGTGAGATGTTGATCCAAACCTAATCTCTCCCACACTATCTTCCAATTTTCCCAGCAGTTTTTGTCAAATAGTGGGTTTTTGTCCCAAAATCTGGATTTACATTTATCATACACTATCTTGTTGAGCTCATTTACCCCATGTCTATTCCACTGATCCTCCCTTCTGCCTCTTAGCCAGTACCATGTTGTTTTGGTGACCACTGCTTTATAGTACAGTTTAAGATCTGGGACTGCAAGGCCACCTTCCTTCATATTTTTTTTTTCATTATTCCCCTGGATATCCTTGATCTTTTGTTCTTCCAAATGAACTTAGTTATGCTTTTTTTTTCCTAATTCAGTAAAAAAGGTTTTTGGTAGTTCAATGGGTATGGCACTAAATAAGTCAATTAATTTGGGTAGGATTGTCATTTTTATTATGTTAGCTTGTCCTACCCATGAGCAATCGACATTTTTTCCAAATGTTTAGATATAGTTTTAAATGTGTGGATTTAAATGTGAAGTTGTGTTCATATAGTTCCTGTGTTTGTCTCAGCAGATAGATTCCTAAGTATTTTATATTGTCTAGGGTGATTTTAAATGGAATTTCTCTTTCTAATTCTTGCTACTGAGATGGGTTGGAGATATATAGAAATGCTGATGACTTCTGCGGGTTTATTTTGTATCCTGCAACTTTGCTAAAGTTATTTATTATTTCCACTAGCTTTTTGGTTGATTCTCTAGGATTCTTTAAATAGACCATCATATCATCTGCAAAGAGTGATAGTTTGGGCTCTTCTAATTGCCAATTTTATTACCTTCAATTTCTTTTTCTTCTCTAATTGCTACTGCTAGTGTTTCTAGTACAATGTTAAATAATAGAGGTGATAATGGACATCCTTGTTTCACTCCTGATCTTATTGGGAAGGCTCCTAGTTCGTCCCTATTGCAGATGATATTTGCTGATCATTTTAGATAGATACTGTTTATTATTTCTAGGAAAGGCCCTTCTATTCCTATATTTTCTAGTGTTTTCAATAGGAATGAGTGTTGTATTTTGTCAAAGGCTTTTTCTGCATCTATTGAGATAATCATGTGATTTTTGTTGGTTTGCTTGTTAATAGGGTCAACTATGTGGATGGTTTTCCTAATATTGAACCATCCTTGCATTCCTGGTATAAATCCTACCTGGTCATAATGAATGACCCTTGTGATCAATTGCTGGAGTCTTTTTGCTGGTATCCTATTTAAGATTTTTGCATCTATGTTCATTAAGGAGATTGGCCTGTAGTTTTCTTTCTCTGTTTTTGACCTGCCTGGCTTTGGAATCAGTACCATATTTGTGCCATAAAAGGAATTTGGTAGAACCCCTTCTTTGCTTATTCTGTCAGGTATCCTGCAGGAAGTTAGAAAAGTAGATTTGGAACTTGGCAAAAAAAATCTGTACTTCTAGGACAGTGAACCTTTTAGAGATGGAGTGCTTGGCCCTGCCCTTACTCTCTAAAACAAGTGCTGTGTCTGCCTCCACCAGAGACTGCCTGATGTGTCCCACCCACCCATTACCCCACACAGGGGAGGAAGAAAATGCTGCCATTGGGCTTCTGGAAGGAAGGATGGGTGAAGTGAGGAAGGTCCTCAGCAAGTGTAGAGAGAGGGAGGGTAGTGGCCCAAGAGCTCTGCTCTCCTCCAGCTCTGCCACCTGTGAGCTGACCACCTTACCCCCTATGTATTACCATTAGGTTTCTGGGAAGAGGGTGAGGTGAAATAATGTTGTCAAGTACAGTGGAGAAGAAGGGAGCAGCTCCACCCAGGATCCTCTGCCTTCCTAGTAACAAATTCTGTGGAGATGGGGAGGGCAACCATGTACCCACAGAGAATGTTCTGCATGCCATCTTTGGGACCCATGCCATAGGTTCACCATCAGTATTCTAGTTTAAACTCCCATGTCTTTATACACACATCCAAAGGCCTTCCCAGGCTTATTTCACATTACTCCCCCTCACATGCTCTGCATACCAGCCAAGCTGCCCTGCTTTCTGTAGTTAGAGCTTGGCATTCCATACATGTTGTCCCCCATATCAGTATTGTGCCTCCTCCTCACCTCCAACCTCTGAAAACCACTGGCTTCCTTCAAGGATCTGTTCACGTGCCAACTTCTATGGGGAAACCTTTCTCAATTCCTCTCAGAGTTTCTTTACTTTGTTTGTCATGTGTCTTTTGGGCAACCTGGTGAAGTATATATATATATATATATATATATATATATATATATATATATATATAGATATAGATATAGATATAGATATAGATATAGATATAGATATAGATATATAGATATAGATAGATAGATAGATAGATAGATAGATAGATAGATAGATAGATATAGATAGATAGATAGATATA